>NC_091760.1:2824407-3129862 GCF_029378745.1 Bos indicus | reverse complement strand
TCATGTTGCAGACTTTTTTTTCACACATCACACAAATATCCATCAACATCATGGGTGAGGCAGTTGCCCAAATGGACACACACTCTGCCCTCACAGAACTTAGTGATGGATGTTGCTATTCATTTACTGTCTTGGTGACTCCATAAACTGCAGCACATCAGGCTTCCTTGTCCTTCACTGTCTCCCAAAGTGTGCTCACACTCTTGTCCATTGAGTTGATGTATAGAGACAAATAATCACATTAAAGGATGAGCAAAGGGTTCTGATGGAAAAGAGTGCAGGTCTGTAACAGAAACACCAGTGAAATCTACACTGAGGAAGATCTCGGAAGGCTTCCTGAAGGAGGTGTCCTGGGCACAGGCCTGGCTGTGAACCCAGTTAAGTGCAAAGCATGAGCAGCATCAGCATCACATCCTACCCCATCCCAGTGTTGTCCTAGTGAAAAAGATATTTCTTGCAGAAAGATTGGGAGGGAGGTCCAGCACCTCTGCGGGCTTCCTTGGTGGCTCAGATGGTAAAGAATCTGCCCACAATACGGAAGACCTGGGTTCGATCCCTGGTTGGGAAGATCCCTTGGAGGAAGGCATGGCAACCCACTCCAGTATTCTTGCCTGGAGAATCCCATGGATGGAGGAACCTGGTGGGCTACAGTCCATGGGGTCGCAAAGAGTTGGACATGACTGAGCGACTAAGCATGAATGCTAGCACCTCTGCAGACACCTCATGGGCTGAACGAGGCAAACCTGACACGCAGACCCATCAGTCACACGTGGCGGGAGGGAGGTGGAATACCCGCCTTCTCTCCCCACCCCAAGGGGCAGCTGTCCTTGGTGGACACTGTGAAAGGACCAAGCCTTGATCTAGAAGAGTTGGGAGGGGAGCGGTGCTGAGGGACTGGGGATGGTGAGGACGCAGGCAAGCAGATCCGGCTGGCAGGGGCTTTGGTCCTGTGGGTGTTCGGAGCTGGGAGATCTCCCAGTTAGATGGGTATTCTAGCTCTCTGGGGACGGGAGTGGTGGTTTGTGCAGTTGGCCTGCACTGGCTCCAATTGTGTCTCTTCACAACTCTGTTTTGTGATCCTCTCGGGAGTATTTATACCACAGAAATTAGTAAATGCTAAAAATCAGGGCTTTCTCCACCCCACTGCAGAGAACTAGATGTTAACTCTTTATACCGCACACCACTGGCTGAAGGGAACTTTTATCTTGGAGGGTCTTAGATGCTGAGTTTTAGACTAATCAAGTCAGGGTTCAGAGGGCAAGAGAAGAGAGTTAACAAAGAACCTAGGGTGGAGAGAAGAAGGCAAAGCTAAGGGCTGACCAGGCATTTGGCTGGAAATCCCCCTGGGCTCAATCGTTAAGGAGCCTGGAGGTACAGACATAAGGATGTAAGGGGTTGGAGGCTCAGTCGTGTCCAACTCTTCGTGACCCTATGGACTGTAGCCCACCGGGCTCCTCTTGTTCGCAGAGTTCTCCAGGCAAAAATACTGGAGTGGGTTGCCATGCCCACCTCCAAGAGATCTTCCTGACCCAGGAATCAAACTCATGTCTCCGGCACTAGAGACGGATTTCTTTACCTGCTGAGCCACCTGGGAAGCCCAGTTCTCAGAGCATCATCTGTAAAATGTGTATGGATGGCTGGGTCCTGTCGCTGTTCATCTGAAACTGTCACAACGCTGTTAATCAGCTGTACCCCAGTACAAAATAAAAAGTTTTAAAATAACAATAAATTAAATTAAATGCCCCTCACCAGACAGGTGAAAAAGGGATCTGCTTCTCTATTCTTTGGCCACTGAATAAAATTTGTGCTGATTCGATCGCAGCTTCGAACTCATCACTCGGCCACTCAAACCTGAACCGAGAAAGGACCCCTGCCCTGCCCAGGAACTCTAGGCTGGACTAGAGCCTGAGCAGGGTTCATACGACTTAATTGGAAACAGGGAGTTTAATTCCCTGTGGAGCTTCTGGAGGAGCAAAGACATGTTTTACCTAAAGTGGTTTTGGATCTGGGTCTTGCTCAAAAAAGAAAGGATGAGAGAGAGGCATCCAGGAAGGAAGGGAGGAGGGGAGGAAGGAAGGAAATAAGATGTGTACCATCTTCTAATCTTACAGCTCTACCGTCACCGGTGTTTCTGGACTGTCCTAAAAGGACCTGGAGACTAGGGGATACTCAGGACAATAAATAAATTTATAGGGGCTTCCCTGGTGGCTCAGTGATCAAGAACCCACCTGCCAATGTGGGGGACACAGGCTCAGTCCCTGGTCCAGGAAGACCCCACATGCCGCAGAGCGACTAAGCCTGTGAGCCACAACTATCCAGCCTGTGCCCTAGGACCCGTGTTTCACTGCTGGCCAGAGAACCCTAGAGCCGGTGCTCCGCAGCAAGAGAAGCCTGGGTACCACGACTGAAAGCCGGCCCTGCCTGCCCCCAACCAGAGAAAAGCCCGCAAGAACAAGAGCAGATACATAGGTCATTAAACAAATAGACAAATGTGTGCCACAGAATTCAATAGTCCAAGACACAGAGCTACAAACAGGTAAAGATAAAACTAGCTGGATGAGTAAAACTTGGCAAAGTCCTCCTTTCGAAAGGAGGAGACTCCTCTTTCTAGACATACGTTGTTACGTCAACAACGTTAGAGAAAGGACAGAGGTGCTCAGTTACGCACTCTCTGGGTCAGAAATGACCTCAAGAGAGGAGGGTGGGGTGGCCCCCAGGGGTCTCTGTTTGCCCCTTTGTCTCTGAGCTCCGCAGCCTGGCACATGTGGTTCATAATGTTATCCAAACACCATCACACATGTGGACAAAGGGGCAGCCACAGCCCCAGCAGCGGTCCCCTGTCTTAACATTTAAGGCATCAGGCTGTCTTCAACACCATTTTGATGCTACAAGAGAAGAAAGAAGGGAGGGATAATAAATAATCAGCTTTAAGCACAGCTCTAAACCGCATGCTGGAATATGGGTTTATGATTAGGGAACCGTGCACACACAAAGGCCCCTCTGGAGACTCCCTGGGGCACAAGCTGCGGTCCAGGGAAAACACATGTATAATCGGTGCCCTCCTACCCACAGCAGCAGAAGCGTGAGAGAACTGATTTATTTCAAGTTCTTCAAACCCTGGGGAGATTCACACTCCATGGGCCAGTCTCAAATCTTCCCAGCAAGCCGTTTCAGGTGAGGGATTGAAGCAAAGCAAGGAGCCCAGAATTCTACCAGGGATACCTCCCTTGCTAACACGGTGCGTTCTTAACATTTTGCTCTCCTTTCTAATTCATAAGCGCTCTCACAGGGAGCCAGACAGATCTCCATCCCGTATCTGCTCAGATGAGGAATCCACACAAAGCCCCCGAAGATTTGCAATGGAAATGGCAACCGGCCCTTAACTACAGAGCCCAACGTGACACTTGCCACGGTTATTGCGGAGTCTGATTTGGAATTCAAATTCCACTCAAGACAATCGTCCTTTATTACGTGTCTGACATCATTACCTTGCCTGCTGGCCTGCCATGTCCCATGTACCACTTATCCTGAGGGACAGCCTCATGCTTCACTCGTACACACCAAGGAGACGAACTGACCCAGGAGGGGGCCACTTGGAAAGATCAAAGGAGTGAAACCAAGTCCCACCCGTGCTACCCGCTCCAGGCCACTCCACGGCCCGGCTGGCTCAGGGGTCTTTCTGAGCCACGACACCCTTCCAGAACGGCTGTTTCTGCGGACCAGCCAAGGTACCTGTTGACCGGCCTCTCCCCCTCTCCATTGCAAATCCTCTGTTGCTGTCACTGACACATGCCTTCTGGCTCATCTGGGTGGCCCAGCCTCATTAGGAAGGGATTTGGGGCCTGTTAGTTAATTGAGGCCCGTTCCCGGCCACCTGCCACTCGCAGGCCTCATCTGCACACTAACAGCTCCTAATTGTCATCATACGGCGGGGTCCCGGCAACAACTTGAGAACAGACCTCGAGCAGCGCGCGCAGCCTCCGCACTGGGCCTGGAGCACGGCAACGATTTATCAAGGGGCCAGATGTTTGCAGAGGAAAGGCACCTTGCACCCACAGCGCTGGGGAAACTTGCTGTTCAGCGCACTCTCCGGTGTGATCAGTGTGGCGATGGTCTTCTGGGGAAGACTTCATGTTGGGCGAATAAGAGGCATCGTGTGGACCAAGAGTGGACAAGAGGGCTGAGATGCTCGGCTAGCGTGTCATTTAGAAGCAGCGCCGCCCATCCAGCACTGAGCCCGTGCGTTTGGTCAGCTTCTATTCAGAGACCAAGAAATGTTTAGGGTGTCACAGTGCCATCCCACGCCCAGTCTCCAAAGGGTTTTGAGTAGGAAAAAAATGCAGAGGTGAGTACCAAAACGCGATTAGCCCCTTAGGGATAGAGAAGGGAGGTGGGGAGGAGTCATACGACACAAAGGGAGAAGGTCAAGCACACAGGTGTGCAAATGGGAGAGAGACGGGAAGCAGCATCCAGCTGCAGAGTCCGGACAGACTTCGCTGTAGGTAGAGGAGATGGGGGCGACAGAGGATGAGATGGTCGGATGGTATCACCGGCTCACTGGACATGAGTTTGAGCAAGGCTCCAGGAGATAATGAAGGACAGGGAAGCCTGGTGTGCTGTGGTCCACGGGATCGCAGAGTCAAGCATGAATGAGCGACCGAACGACAACCATAAGACCATAGGTATATCACTAGTGAGTCAGACACGACTGAGCACCTGAGCAGCAACAAGAACACAGGGTACATGAGAGATGGAAGCAAATTCTAAGACATATGATGTGAGGACTACATCTCTCTAGGGAGAAAGTGAGGAAGAAAAGAAATAAGGAAGGTTCCATCATCATGGGAAATTACAGGATTCAGGAGCTTAGGAATCCACCTCCGTAAGGAATCAGTCTGGGTTTAACAGAAATCAGACTATGGCAAGTAAAATGATTAGGATTTGTGTTTGCTTGCTTGTTTATTTTCTAACTGTAAGCGCAACCCCAAGGCACTTAGCTGGGCTTTGGGGGCCTGAGGTGCCTAGGATGCCCCATCACTAGGGTATTTGTCAGGTCTCTCCACCCACAAGTGGGAAGTATTCTTTGCCTAGAGATTTCTGAGTCGTTTCTGACTTATTAGTCCCTCCATGATGGATGAGGGATGGAAAGGAAGTAAGAAGTGAACCCCAAGAGGGGCACAGCACTAAAAGAGAGAGAAAGGAGACAAGAAAATCCAAACACCAGAGCTTGACTATGGAAGGAAAGGTTAGTGAGACACATGGCTTTTCACCCCCAGACTCAGCCCACTGATACAAAGGTTCGTCTGAGCCCCACTGCAGTCTCATCTCCTCAGCCCCAACTCCAGGCTTTCAGAAACAAGTAGAAAGTATAAACCTGCCCTGGCAGTGTGGGTTTTTTTTCACGTAGCCAAATCCTGGAAATCCGTCCCACCTTCATAATAAGAAAGAGAGAAAGAGAGGAAAACTGAGTGGATCCAAGACGGGAAAAGGCCAGGTATTTCAAGTCGCTCCCAGCAGAGACTTCAGAATTCTTGGCAGCCAACACCGAATGGAGTCCGTTCCATCCAATTGCCCCCACACATTGGGGTGAGGGCAGTTATATTAATTAAACACCCCGGAGACCTGGGAGAACAAAGTGCCTTTTTGCCAGAACACTGTGAGTTCCTCACAAATACACCTGTTCTTTTAGTTTCCTTCTCGAATAGATCAAGTGATTCTTAGAAAATCTGATATTCCTGGCTTCCTTTGTAAGTGTCCGTAAAGAACACTTCTAGTCTCCCCCAGAGCCCACATGTACATCCCAGAAGTAAAGCCTGAACACGCCCTCCTAGGTAGGATGAGTTGAGAAAGTAGCATTGACATACGCACACTGTCAAGTGTGAAATAGTTAGTGGGAAGTTGCTATGGAGCACAGGAAGCCCAACCTGGAGCTCTGTGATGACATAGCAGGTAGGGTGGGGGCGGGGAGGGAGGCTCTCGGGGGAGGGGAAACAGAATTATGCCTGATTCCTGTTGTTGTAGGGCAGAAACCAACATGATGCAAAGCAATCATCCTCCAGTGAAAACCAGTCGGTAAGATAAAATGCCCTCCTAGGTAACTCGCTAAGTGCCCGGTCTACACTGAATTCTGCCCAGGACAATGCCAAAGCCAGGCACCCCCTCCTCCACAGTCACATCTTTCTGGGCTTGCTGCTGGCGCTCTGGCGCTCCCCCTCCAGCGTCCCTCTCTAGATGTCACTCACTGCTTTTCCCTGCTCGCCTCCTCCAGCCTGCGAACCCGAGGGGCCCAGTCTATGCGGCTTCCGAGAGCTGGCAGATTTCAGAGGAAAAAAAAAAAAAACCACAAAACCCACCCGAGAAAGAGAGAATGGCAGGTTGACACTGCACTGTCACTGTGAAAATGGGCCCTGCGCCTGACCCGGGCTTGGACACCGGCGCCTCGTGCCCAGTCACAGCTGAGGCTGCATCTGTCACGGTTCACGGACCTGCCGCTCCATGCTGGGGGACCAGATGCCTCTGTTTATACGCCCTCCTCCCGGCCTTCTGCCCGACGGCAGCGAGACAGGGCCGCTAGCCATCACTGGACTTCATCTGTCTCCGTGATCTTGTCTTTCAGCATATCCTTTCCTCCACCCTGGCTCTCTCCACGCACCCCCTCAAATGACCAGAAGGGGTGTTTCTCTTTTGAAACTTTGATTCCGTAGAATAAAGCAGAAGAAAAGCCTAATCAGGAGACTTCAATTCCTGCTCTACGCCAGACAGCCTGCTAGTCCGAAGATACAGCCAGCACCCCCGTTCTGTTGTGCCATCGACTTCTGCCTTTAAGTTTCGCCGGGGTTGTGTGAGACGATCACGCCGAAGGACCAACTTGAAAAACCCACACTTAACCTTGTTGAGTCAAAGTGACCTAGTTGGTTGGAAGTTGGAATCTGGGCGAACGAGAGAGATGTTTGAAGTGGGCAATCAGTCAGCTGTCATTTCTCAAAGGCTCTCAGAATGGTTCGGGTTTAGTATTTTAAGTGGGCTTCCCTGGTGGCTTGGTCGGTAAAGAATCTGCCTGCAAGGCAGGAGACCCAAGTTCCATCCTTGGGTCAGGAAGATCCCCTGGAGGAGGACATGGCAACCCACTCCAGGATTCTTGCCTGGAATAGCCCAGGGACAGAAGAGCCTCGAGGGCTACAGTCACTGCCTCCTATGCTGCCTACCCCGCAGCTGTGGGGAGCCAGGCTGGAGCCCTGGAGCCACTGACTCTCCACTTCGTGGAGCACAGAGAAGAACCAGCCCTATTCTTCTGTTGTTCAGTCGCTCAGTCGTGTCCAACTCTTTGTGAGCCCATGGACTGCAGCACGCCAGGCTCCTCTGTCCTCCGCTGTCTCCCAGAGTTTGCTCAAACTCATGTCCATGGAGTCAGTGATGCCATCCAACCATCCCATCCTCTGTCACCCCCTTCTCCAGCCTTCAATCTTTCCCAGCATCAGGGTCTTTTCCAATGAGTTGGCTCTTCACATCAGGTGGCCAAGGAATTGGAGCTTCAACATCAGTCCTTCCAATGAATATTCAGGGCTGATTTCCTTTAGGATGGACTGGAAATAATCCCTGGCTCCCCCAAAATACCACCAGTCAGGTCAGAGAGGGAGACAGCTGGGTTTTCACTGACAGCGCCCTCAGATGCCCAAATGGATGGCGGTCCTTCACATGTCAATGGTTGTCTTTCCTAAAGACACACACCCTCATCACAGGACCTGAAAGTCTTCCCAACAGTATTACTATTGGAAATGCCTGGGACTTACTTCCTCTTCTCATTTCCCCTCCCCTCAAAGACCCTTTCCATCACCCTCTAACCTCCATACTGGACCTTGGTCTTTCTAACACTGAACTTTAGAATGAGTTTTTGCCAATAAATGATATTACACATAGAGGTAGGTTCCAAGCACTAGAGTTTAGCCACATTACAGGTTACAGTTATATGCAGAGTACATCATGAGAAACGCTGGACTGGATGAAGCACAAGCTGAAACCACGATCGCTGGGAGAAATATCAATAACCTCAGATATGCAGATGACACCACCCTTATGGCAGAAAGTGAAGAGAAACTAAAGAGCCTCTTGATGAAAGTGAAAGAAGAGAGTGAAAAAGTTGGCTTAAAGCTCAACATTCAGAAAACTAAGATCATGGCATCTGGTCCCATCACTTCATGGCAAATAAATGGAGAAACAGTGGAAACAGTGACTTTGTTTTGGAGGGCTCCAAAATCACTGCAGATGGTGATTACAGCCATGAAATTAAAAGACGCTTACTCCTTGGAAGGAAAGTTATGGCCACCTAGACAGCATATTAAAAAGCAGAGACATTACTTTGTCAACAAAGGTCCATCTAAGTCAAGGCTATGGTTTTTCCTGTAGTCATGTATGGATGTGAGAGTTGGCCCATAAAGAAGGCTGAGCGCCGAAGAATTGATGCTTTTGAACTGTGGTGTTGGAGAAGACTCTTGAGAGTCCCTTGGACTGCAAGGAGATCCAACCAGTCCATCCTAAAGGAGATCAGTCCTGGGTGTTCATTGGAAGGACTGATGTTGAAGCTGAAACGCCAATACTTTGGCCACCTGATGTAAAAAGCTGACTCATTTGAAAAGATCCTGATGCTGGGAAAGATTGAGGGTAGGAGGAGAAGGGGACGACAGAGGATGAGGTGGTTGGGTGGCATCACCAACTCAATGGACATGGTTTTGGGTAGACTCTGGGAGTTGGTGATGGACACGGAGGCCTGGCATGCTGCGGTTCATGGGGTCACAAAGAGTCGGACACAACTGAGCGACTGAACTGAACTGGACTGAAAGGAAGTGTAAAATCCTTAGATCTTTAGACATGCAGTAGAACCATGAATATATTTTTATTAACTCAAAGTGGACCCTTATGACCATCAGTTGTCTCTGGTAACTTACATGTCATATACATAGGTACTTACATAAGAAAATGAGTGCAATGGTACTGAGGGGGTCCCTGTGACATGCAATCCTTGAATTAGACTTCCACAAGATATCACTCCATGCCCAAGGACCTGGCACAGAGAAGGTGCTCCTTGAATACTTGTTGGTTGAATGAATGAATGGATGCATTTCTAGCTGCTCTGCTGACTAGAATGATAAATAAGACTTACCTAGTGTTTTTAATGAAAAAGATATGGAGTAAATGATTGAGTAAACTTGAGCTGTTTAATCTACCAGTAGACTTCATATCATGGCAAGTCCTGTTTTCTTATACAGACTCAGTGTAAAAAAAGAAAAACAGTTGTGGGGAAGGAAAAAAAGAAAGATAATGGAAAGAGTCAGTTTCTTAAAAATCCCATTGACTCTAGTTCTCCCTAGATTTCCAACATATTTTTCTCAGATGTCACTTCACAAACTTCACTTTAACCTAAAAAATTTCAGCTAAAATTAATCCGCATGGTTTAGCAGGATTCATTCATGTAGCACAAAAGAGTGCTTTTGAGTATGATATTACCTGTACCAGGGCCCCACTGCTCGGAAACCGTAACACACCATTTTCCTTTTGAAAATAGTTTAGCAGCTGAGCCATAGCTCCTTAAACATGGTTCACTCATAGTGACTCCAAAATAAGACACCAACATTGACTAATATCCCCATGACAACACAAAAAAGCCCTGAAAATCTGTGGGAAATCCCCACCCGCTGGGCTTCACTGTGGATTTATTTTTAAGAATCTTGTTCTCTCTAGACTTTCTTTAATCAGCACGTTCCCCCACCTGCTCCTTCCAAAACAAAAATAAAAACAAAAACAAACAACCCAGAATGTATCGTGAGTCATGTTTTTCCTCCTCTCTCTCCACTTCTATTTCTATCTCTTATCAAAGGCAGAGATGTTGGTCTTGGGTGTTGATAAACTGACCCTCTGCCTATAATTCAACATCAAGGACACCTCCCACACTTTTGGGATAGACTTAAAAATGAAAAGAGAGTTTTGATCTAAAGAGCAAGAATACCAGCCTACCAAGAAAACTATCTCACCCCAGACATAATTCCAGCCTGCTCTCACTACAAAGACTTTCAGACAAGAAAGAAAAATATGTATCTTAAATGTAATCCATACTTAGGCAAACATCTGATAAAATGTTTTCATCTGCAGTATAACAAGAAAGGCGCAGACGTCCAGCTGTGCGTGAGCTCAGAAAGTAGTTGGTACCACGTACTCTTCATTTCACAGGTGATGAGACTGAGTTCCATCAAGATAGTGCCGCCTTCTTGAAGTCCCAGGCACAAAGGACTATTTTCTACCGGCCACACTTCTAAGCATTCCTCGAATATTAGAAAGTCAGAAAGTGAAAATGAAAGTCACTCAGTCGTGTCCAACTCTTTGCAACCCCATGGTATACAGTCCATGGAATTCTCCAGGCCAGAATACTGGAGTGGGTAGCCATTCTTTTCTCCAGGGGATCTTCCCAACCCAGGGCTCAAACCCAGGTTTCCCACATTGCAGGCGGGTTCTTCACCAGCTGAGCTACTAGGGAAGCCCATATTAGAAAGTCAGCTTTATGCTAAAAGAAAAAATTCCTTTTCTCTCCTAAGAACATTTCCCCTATTGACAAAGTTTTAGATAAGTATGTACTTGAAAGACCATTTCTTTGGGGATTTATTATAAATTAACAACTTACAAAACTTTTTCTCCCCCTTCTCCCAACCCCCACCTCAGCCTTAATAAGAACAGCTTACATCTTTGTGAACCTCCTGTGGTGCTAAGCCCCCTTTGCACTCTAGGGTGTGGTGGCTCAGTGGTAAAGAATCTGCCAGCCAATGCAGAAGACCCAGGTTCGATCCCTGGGTTGGGAAGATTCCCTGGAGAAGGGAATGGCAACCCACTCTAGTGTGCATCCCACTCTAATTCTCATGGTAACCCTACAATTTGTGGAATATTATTCTTACTTCTACAGATGAGGAAACAAAGGCAAAAACAGCTGAGCAACTTGCCCCAAAGTAGTTAACAAGTGGTAAAATAAGGATTTTCATCTGTTCTATCTTATTCCAAACTCCCCAAAAGACACTAACTCCACATGTGTTAGTGCCAAAAAAGGTCAGCGATGTATGAGGGAAAAGAAAAATACTAATTTTTAATTGTCTGCTATTATGTCCCTCGGAGAAGGCAGTGGCACCCCACTCCAGTACTCTTGCCTGGAAAATCCCATGGACGGAGGAGCCTGGTGGGCTGCAGTCCATGGGGTCACGAACAGTCAGACACAACTGAGCGACTTCACTTTCACTTTTCACTTTCATGCATTGGAGAAGGAAATGGCAACCCACTCCAGTGTTCTTGCCTGGAGAATCCCAGGGACGGGGGAACCTGGTGGGCTGCTGTCTATGGGGTCGCACAGAGTCAGACACGACTGAAGCAACTTAGCAGCATTATGTCCCTTCTTTAGAAACGAACCAGGCCACCTCTTAAGGAATGTCCTTAAAAGCTATGGCATTACTCTTCTATTTACATCCTAACCAACAGAACAGAAATCAGTCTCATGACCTCCTGCATCCGTGTGTGCTCAGTCACTCAGTTGTGTCTGACTCTGTGTGACACCATGGATGTAGCCCACCAGGCTCCTCTGTCCATGGGATTCTCCAGGCAAGAATACTGGAGTGGGTTGCCATTGCCTCCTCTGGGGGATCGTCCCAAACCAGGGATTGAACCCGCATCTTTTATGTCTCCTGCATGGCAGGCAGGTTCTTTACCATTAGCACCTCCTGGGAAGCCCCATTAATCAGCTATACTTCAATACAAAATAAAAAGTTTAATAATGGAAAAAATTAAATGTCTGGGCTGCATTACAGCTCAGCCCTATCCAAATCACACCATCTGGCTCACCACAGCCAATCACAACTCAGTGAGTCTAGCTTCTTGTTTCCCACTCTCTGGAATCGGGGAAAGTTCAGTGACAAGTGCCCAAACAGAGCAGCAGATCTATCTGGAATGGCCATTCCCAGCCTTGGCTTTATAAAACCCAGAGCATCTCCAAATTTCTCAAACAGCATAGTAAAATCAGTGAAATATTTTCACAAGAAAGTTACATCCATGGTGCTTAAATTGAAAATCACATGTGTATCTTTTAAAGCTCTTTTAGAAATGGTTCAAGGTGGTGGGAACTTCCCTGGTGATTCAATGGTAAAGACTCTGCCTACCAGAGCAGGAGAGACAGGTTCAGTTCTGATCTGAGAAGATCCCACATGCCTTGGAGCAACTAAGCCCGTGTGTCTCAACTACTGAGACCATGCTCTAGAGCCAGTGAACTGCAGCTACTGAAGCCTGCGTGCCTAGAGCCCCTGCTCTGCAACCAGAGAAGCCACCACAGTGAGAAGCCTGAGCACCGCAACTAGAAAGAAGCCCCCACTCACCATGACTAGATAAAAGCCCAAACAGCAACAAAGTCCCAGCAGATCCAAAACTGAGTAAACAAATAAATAAAGTTATTTTTAAAAACAAAATAAGGGTCATCGTTACCATCTTTCTAAATTCCATGTATATGCTTTAATATTCTGTATTGGTGTTTTTCTTTCTGACTTCACTCTGTATTATAGGGTCCAGTTTTATCCACCTCATTAGTACTGATTCAAATGCATTCTTTTTCATGGCTGAGTAATACTCCATTGTGTATATATACCACAGCTTTCTTATCCATTCATCTGCTGATGGACATCTAGGTTGCTTCCATGCCCTGGCTATTGTAAACAGTGCTGTGATGAACATTGGGGTACACATGTCTCTTTCAATTCTGGTTGCCTCGGTGTGTATGCCCAGCAGTGGGGTTGCTGGGTGGTATGGCAGTTCTATTTCCAGTTTTTTAAGGAATCTCCACACTGTTCTCCATAGTGGCTGTACTAGTTTGCATTCCCACCAACAGTGTAAGAGGGTTCCCTTTTCTCCACACCCTCTCCAGCATTTATTGTTTGTAGACTTTCTGGTGGCAGCCATTCTGAGCAGCATGTGATGGTACCTCACTGTGGTTTTGATTTGGATAATGAGTGATGGATAATGAGTTTCTCAGATAATGAGTGATGTTCTGTGGGAGAAGGCTAGGGTGGGATGATTTGAGAGAATAGCCTTGAAACATGTATATTACCATATGTGAAATAGATCGCCAGTCCAGGTTCGATGCATGAGACAGGGCGCTCAGGGCTGCTGCACTGGGATGACCTAGAGGGATGGAATGGGGAGGGAGGTGGGAGGGGGGTTCAGGATGGGGAACACATGTACACCCATGGCTGATTCATGTCAATGTATGGCAAAAACCACTACAATATTATAAAGTAATTAGCCTCCAATTAAAATAAATAAATTAATCAAATAAAAAAAGGAAATAAGGGGAAATGTCACCTGTTAAATCTTTGCATTCAAAATTTCTGGTGGCTATTTTGATTTTCGTGAGTTTTTATTCAATCACCACCTTTATTTTGCCTATAGCACTGAAGAAAACTTAGTGAAGACAGGCAACAGTCTTAAAGAGCCATATTTGCTAAAACCGTTGCTCTGCAAAGATGGTAAAATCAGGGGCAACTAGAAGCCACCACTGAGCTGGCCAGAGGTGCTTTAGTGGCCTTGCTCTTTGCAGGATCAGTAATTCTCAACAGCCTTGACTCATGGGGTTCTGATGATGGTGGCGGTCATGATGGTGGGCATAGTGGGCATAAACAATAACATAGTCCTTATTGTTTAAATACTCTTATGTCTGCAAAGCACTTCTGACACTTGGAGGGGTCTGTTCTGTTTTCTTTTGAGGTCTTTTTGCCATGCCTTGCAGCTTGTGGGATCTCACTTCCCCAACCAGGGATTGACCCCAGGCCCTCAGCCGTGAAAGCACAGAGCCCTAACCACTGGACTGCCAGGCAATTCCCCATTTGGAGGTTTTACATCTAATACATTTTCATCAAAATGGTATAATTTTTATTTGCTTCCATTTCTTTCAAGGTCAGGTAGACTTAGCTAAAATCAGGCAGAATTCACTAAGATGGTGTTACTATTGCCAGAAACGAATTTGAAAAGTGGCTGTGATTCCTGGGTCTCCTCTGATAGAAAAGGATAAGAAGTGTGAAGTTCAAACGCATTGACGAGATAACATCAGAACAGTCTCAAAAACAAACAAACAAAAAAATGATAGCTCAAAGGCATCGGGTTGTTGAATCAAACATATAATAATCCAGAGGGATTTATTGCTGCCCTCACATGTTTAGAAACATGAAGTAAAGCCTCCATGCTTTCAGGGATCTCAAAGTAAAACCAGCCTTTTTCTTGGGCTCTTCTTAACCAACCATGGGGATTTCAGCAATGAAGACACATTCCTTGAATAGATGAACTGTAATAGATTAAAAAAAAAAAAACCAGCGTCCATATTTTTTTCATCTCTTTCCACTTATTTAATTTGAGTTACTAAAATAAATGAGATAAAATATTTCAAACAGTGTAAAGAATTCACATTTTGTCCATTTCTGGTCCCCCCGCCACCCGTACCCCTGCCACGAGGAGTTTGAGGTCGAAATAAAACTCGGTTTGCATTGTCACTTGGAGCCCATAAGATATCTGTAGTCACTGCAGCTCATTCCGACAGAATCGGAAGGAACTGCTGTGAATCTTACAGAAGTCACTGTTCTGTGACAAAGTTCACGGCTCCCCGCACCGCCGGCCTCCACTCCCACCAGAAGCCATCATCCCTGACGAAACCGAACTCTGTCAATTAGGCCGCAGCCCGAATGCTCAGTCCTCTCTGAAAGCACTGCCAGGACGGATCTCTGCTTGGGTCACGTCAGGTCGCAGTATCCACGGGTGGACAAAATGTAGGAGAAATTTTACGGGCCTCTTGAGACGCATCGGATCGGTGCGGAACAAGCTCTGCTCGAAAAGGCGCAGTTGGCGTCAAGTTAAACTCCTCGGCATATGGAAACTTCCCCGAGATTCCTCTCGCCTCCTCAGCAGTCCGTTGCCCCCATCATTCCTCTGCCAGTGCAGACTGCACGCTCATGCTCCTTCAGCTTCATGCCTCAGATAGAACAAAGGAATTTTCGCATTTGGGTCGCTCTCCTTTGTTTAAAAACCACAAGAGCTCTTCAGGAAAAAGAGGGTGGGTGTCAGGGGTGGGGAGCACAATGGAGAAGCTTTTCCAGAAACTGTTATCTTCACCAAATGCCTGTCAGCCTCCAGCAAGTAGGAATTAATTTTGAGGAATGATTTACATAAGAAACCACCTGTCAATGCAGGGGACACAGGACACACGAGTTTGATCCCTGGGTTGGGAAGATCCCTTGGAGAAGGGAATGGCAACCCACTCCAGTATTCTTGCCTGGAGAATCCCATGGACAGAGAAGCCTGGTGGGCTACAGTCCATGGGGTTGCAAAGAGTTGGACACGACTTAGCAACTGAACAGGAATGCACACACAGTAAACTGGATCATTTCATCCCCTTGGTGACACTGATGCTGTGGGAAGACGGCAAAGCATCTGATCTCTGCCTTCGAAGGCAGACCTTGAGGGAGCTTGTCAGAACCTGGAGAGCCCTGAACATCCTGCAAAGAGATTTAGACCTGATCCTCTGTGTGTCGGGAACCGCTGTAGAGCTCCGAGCAAAGAAGCAAACTGTTCTCGGTTTTGTCTGAGTCTTGGACATCGCATCATCAGCTCCTGGACACTGCAACATGACTCCTGGAAACTGGAATGGCTTCTTCACACCCAGGGGGATCGCTTGACAGAGCCTCTAATGTGGAATCCAGAATTTACTTTTTAACTGTGGTAACCACACACACACACACACACACACACACACACACAACACGAAATTGACCATCTTAATCATTTTTAATTGTACAGTTCAGTAGTGTTAAGTATTCATGTGGAAACCAGGAATTCTTAACCCTCGTTAGTCCCAGCTCTGTTATTATGCTGTGACTTGGGTCTGTTCTCTGAACCTCAGTTTACTCATCAATGAAATGGGAAGAAGTATTTCTTAAGCACCCATCCAAGTATAATCAAGCAAGTAATTTTAAGTGATACCTGAAGAAACATTATTTACAGTTTAGGTCTCAAAATGCACTTGACATATTTTCAGATGAACAAAGACTCCCAGCTCCTCACTTTCAAAATGAAAAGCTCCAACTCCTTAAGAACAGTTCAAGGACATGGGGCTTTCACCAACAGACTGATCAGCCAGGGAACTTTCTGTTTTCAAAACAATGTTTTGATTCATGGTGTAACATAATATAACATATATTTTCACACCCAGAATCAAATATATATGTACTGGAATATATATTATATATATTGGAATACATATTGTATATAATATAAAATGTTCCAATATTTATATTATATATAAACTTCTACATACAGGCTTTCCAGGTGGTGCTGATGGTAAAGAACAGGTCTGACAATGCAGGAGACATAAGAGATGCGGGTTCAATCCCTGGGTTGGAAAGATCCCTGGGGAAGGGAATGGCAACCCACTCCAGTATTCTTGCCTTGAGAATCCCATGGACAGCGGAACCTGACAAGCTACAGTCCATGGGGTTGCAAAGAGTCGGGTATGACTGAAGCAACTTAGCACACCAACATACACATATACATATATAAGTTCCAAGAGGGCTACAAGAACATCTACTGTCCCACATGATCCTCTATAGTCCATGACCACTCTGACAGTCCTTCCAGTGAGAAGTGGTGTCTACTCTCTTTGAATCTAGACAGGCCTGTAACTCACTTGTAACCAAGAGAATGTGTCAGACGTGATACTGTGTGACTTTTCAGGCAGAGTCACAAAGGGAGATGGAGCTTCCACCTTGTTCACTGGACTGCTTGTGCAGAGCTCCAAGCCCCTACACTTTCAAAAGGGCCCATGAGGCAGCCAGGTTGTAAAGAAGCCCAAACGATCCCACACAGAAAGGCCTCCTGGAGAAGCAAGTGAGAGTAACCAAGAGAGGGGAAGCCAGCTCTCTGACCACCATCTGACTGCAGCCAAGTGAAAGTGAAAGTCGCCCAGTTGTGTCTGACTCTTTGCGACCCCATGGACTCTACCGTCCATGGAATTCTCCAGGCCAGATTACTGGAGTGGGTAGCCTTTCCCTTCTCCAGGGGATCGTCCCAACCCAGGAATCAAACCAGGGTCTCCTATACTGCAGGCAGATTCTTTACCAACTGAGCTACCAGGGAAGCCCAATGAAAGACCCCCAACAAAACTACTCAGCTGAGCCTTTCCTGAACCTGTGACCCACGGAAGCTATGAGAGACAATAAAAGGACTGCTGTTTAACCCAAAATGGTAGTAGTTTCAGAGGTTAAGAATCTGCCTTGCCATGCAGGGCACATGGGTTTGATCCCTGGTCAGGGAACTAAGGTTCCACGTGCCACAGAGGAAGTGAGCCTGTGTGAGCTACAACTAGAAGGTTTGTGTACCACAAGGAAGACTCCATATGATGCAGCTAGGACCCAATGCCACCAGATAAATAAATTAAAAAAAAATTTTTTTTAATAAATAGACCACTAGGGTTTGGGGTGGTGGGCTGCACACCAGTGGTAACCAGGAAAAGTGGCAAGGTGACATCTGAGATATCTGATCTGATAACTGATACCTGAGGCTCAGGGGGCGCTTCCCTAAAGAGCCGCCAGCACCATGGCACACCCTCCACCCCACCCAGCACATAGGCCTCCTCCTGTCCAGTCACTTACACTAGTCCCCGCTTCTCAAGAGCCAGCAGCTTACCCCATCTTCCCCAGCCTACCTCCACCCCAGAGCTTGAAGTCATGGGTCCCAGGCCTCAGTGTGTGTAACAGACACCTGCAAATACCTCTGCCCCTCCCTGCCTCTACCCAGATTCTTTGCTTGCTTGTTTTTGGCTTGGGAGGTGTTGTTTTGTTTTGTTTTGTTTTTTGCCCCACACCATGAAGCATGTGGGATCGTCCCCAGTCAGGGATTGAACCTGGGCCCCTTGCATTGGGAGTATGGAGTCTTAACCATTGGACCATAAGGGAAGTACTCTACCTAGATTCTGACTGAGCAGGCTCTAATGGGAGCCAGGTATTTCTGATTGCAGGTGGAGAAACTGTCCTAGGAAGACCATAAGGCAGGATGAAAGGGACCACTTTTCTTGAATCCAAGCCTCAAATTCAATCTTCCCTGGTGCCTCAGACGGTAAAGAATCTGCCTGCAATGCAGGAGACATTCAATCCCTGGGTGGAGAAGATCCCCTGGAGAAAGAAGTGGCAACCCACTCCAGTATTCTGGCCTGGGAAATCCCATGGACAGAGGAGCCTGGTGGGCTACAGTCCATGCAGTCACAAAGAATCGGACACGACTGACCAAGTGACTAACAAGCCTCAAATACCTGTTACAAGGAGTGGTGTTGAGGTTAGAAGCTCCCTTCCCCCCTCACAAAAGGGATCTTTTTCTGGATTAATTCTGAAGCTACAAGTTTTAGGTCCCCCAGGAAAGGGTTTTCTCTAAAGATTTGTTGGCCAGAGACTGCTCTCTGGTGTCAGCCTGGCAGAGACATGAAAACCCAAAGCTGGGAGCTTTCAACGGCTCTCCCAGGACATCTGGGTTATCTTCGGCTGAAAGCTAGTGAAACGGGGTCAGCAACTGCTCTGTCGGCCTGCTCCGGGTGCACCCGTCCCCTTCCTGACCCTCATGGGTACGGCCCGTCCTCCCAGGACCGTGGTGCCCAGCGGCGCCCACCCCTTCCTCACTGCTCGACCAACACATCTGCTCTGCTCTGTGGTCCACATTCCACCCAAAACCGGAGGCGCACATTCTCAGAAAGCTTCACTGCTCAGGCTTCCGTGTTATCTCTTAATATGCTGACATTGTATTTTTGACAGTGTTCAGTGGCTCAGTGTAAACAGTTAAAATGTCTTATCCTTTAGGGACTTCCCTGGCAGTCCAGTGGTTAAGATTTTGCCCTCCAATGCAGAGGGTCAGAAAGTTTGACCCCTGGTCAGGGAGATAAGATCCCACAGACTTCGCAGCCAAAAAAAAAAAAAAATATATATATATATATATATATATATATATATATATATATATATATAAATAACAGAAACAATATTGTAACAAATTCAATGAAGACTTTAAAAAATAAATTAAGTAACTGGTACTTCAAAGAAGTCTCTTTCAGCATGTCTTGTTTTAGTCTCTTAATATGTCAGGAGCTTCAGAAAATAAAAGTAGCCCAGCCTTGCTCAAGCTCTGATTCTGAGATGTTTTGTAATTGCATATCTATTTGTCTTATACACATTCTTCCATTTTCTTGGAATAGTTTGGGCCTGACTCTGCCATCAAGACTTCAGCTTGCTGAAGATAAAGCCCAGGGTTCCTTTTTTTCTGTGCAGTGAGTGCTCAGAAGTGTCTGACTCTTTGCAACCCTCTGAACTGCAGTCCCGCCAGGCTCCTCTGTCTATGGAATATTTGCAGCAAGAATACTGGTGTGGGTTGCCATTTCCTCCTACAGCAGATATTCCTGACCCAGGGATCACTCCTGAGTCTCCTGTGTCTCCTGCATGGAAGGAGGATTCTTTACCACTGAGCCACCATGGAAGCCCACTTTTCCTGTATCCCCGTCCGAACCATCTGCTCACATTGCCCACAGAGGTGGTGATATATGATGTACGCCATAGTGTGGTCTTCTTTCTTAACTAGCTGTGGGGCCTCTCTGAGCATCAGGGTCCCTGCGTGTGAAATTGGAGTGATAATATAACCTAGCTGGCAGGGTTGTGGGGGTGACTGAATATGATTCTACAGTCAACACACGTAACATGATCCTGAACACATAGAAGGTGTCCAGTGAATTGCAGTTGCTTGGGGTTGAATTGTATCCCCTAAAAAAGATGTGTTGAGGGCTTCCCTGGTGGCCCAGTGGTTGGAGGTCTGCCTGCCAATGTGGGGAACACAGGTTCAATCTCTGCTCCAGGAGGACCCCACATGCCACAGGGCAACTAAGCCCATCACCTCAACTACTGAAGCCCTTGTGCCCTGAAGCCCAAGCTCTACAACAGAGAAGAGAAGTCACTGCAACGAGAAGCCACCCAATGCAAAGAGGAGTAGCCCATACTTGCTGCAGCAAGAGAAAGCCATCACACGGCAAAGAAGACCCAGCACAGCCAAAAATAAATAAATACATCTTAAATAAAAAAAGACATGTTGAAATCCTAACCTTGGCCCTCTAAATGTGACCTTATTTGGAAATGGGGTCCTTGCTGATGCCATGGAGTTAAGATGGGAGTAACAACACCAAACTGGAGTAAGGTGGGCCCTAAATCTAATGCCAGGTGTCCTCAAGAAGAAAAAAGAAATTTGGAAAAGTGGTTGGGACTCCACACTTTTCATTGTGGAGGGCACAGGTTCAGTTCCTGATCAAGGAACTAAGATCTTGCATATCATGCAGATCATAGCCAAAAGTAAAAAGAAATCTGGAGACACACAGTGTCCACTACTAACAAAGCTAGTGGAGGTGATGGAATTCCAGCTGAGCTATTTAAAATCCTAAAAGATGATGCTCTTAAAGTGCTGCACTCAATATGTCAGCAAATTTGGAAAACTCAGTAGTGGCCATACGACTGGAAAAGGTCAGTTTTCATTCCAATCCCAAAGAAGGGCAATGCCAACGAATGCTCAAACTACCATACAGTTGTAATCATTTCACACCCCAGCAAGATAATGCTCAAAGTCCTTCAAGCTAGGCTTCAGCAGTATGTGAACTGAGAACTTTCAGATGTTTAAATTGCGTTTAGAAAAGGCAGAGGAACAAGAGATCAAATTGCCAACATCCACTGGATCATAGAAAAAGCTAGGGAATTCCAGAAAAATATCTACTTCTGCTTCATTGACTATGGTAAATCCTTTAACTGTGTGGATCACAAAAAAACTGTGGAAAATTCTTAAAGAAATAGGACTACCAGACCACCTTACCTGTCTCCTGAGAAACCTGTATGTAAGCCAAGAAGCAGCAGTTAGAACTGGACATGGAACAACTGACTGGTTCCAAACTGGGAAAGGAGTATGTCAAGACTGTATATTGTCACCCTGTTTATTTAACTTATATGCAGAATACATCATGAGAAACGCTGGGCTAGATGGATCACAAGCTGAAATCAAGATTGCCAGGAGAAATATCAACAACCTCAGATATGCAGATGGTACAAATCTAATGACATGACAGAAAGTGAAGAGGAACTAACGAGCCTCTTGATGAGGGTGAAAGAGGAGAATGAAAAAAACTAGCTTGAAACTCAGCTTTCAAAAAACTAAGATCATGGTATTCAGTCCCATCACTTCATGGCAAAGAGATGGGGAAACAATTAAAACAGTGACAGACTTTATTTTCTTGGGCTCCAAAATCACTGTGGATGGTGACTGCAGCCATGAAATTAAAAGATTCTTGCCTCTTGGAAGAAAAGCTATGACAAACCTAGATAGTGTATTAAAAAGCAGAGAATATCACTTTGCTGGCAAAGGTGCATATGGTTTTTCCAGTAGTCATGTATGGATGTGAGAGTTGGACCATAAAGAAGGCTGAGTGCCGAATAATTGATGTTTTCAAATTGTGGTATTGGAGAAGACTTTTGAGAATCACTTGGACAGCAAGGAGATCAAACCAGTCAATCCTAAAGGAAATCAACTGTGAATATTCATTGGAAGGACTGATGCTGAAGTTGAAGCTCCAATACTTTAGCCACCCTATGCAAACAGCCAATTCTTTGGAAGAGATCCTCATGCTGGGAAAGACTGAAGACAAAAGGAGAAGGGGGTAGCAGTGGATGAGATGGTGAGATAGCATCAGTAACTCAATGGACACGAGTTTAAGCAAACTCCAGGAGACAGTGGAGGACAGAGGGACCTGGGGGGCCTGCAGTCCATGAGTCTGGCAAGACTTAGTGATTGAACAACAACAACGGAGACTTTACCCATCTTGTTTCCACTGCATGGAGCACCTTTCGCCTTCATGTCCAATAATCCAAACCCTGCCATCCTCTGAGCCCATCTCAAATAATACCCCCTCTTCCAGGAAGGCCTCCCCAATTCCTCCCCACCAGAATTCACCTCTTCTTCCTCTGTACTGTGAAGGCACTTACTTGGTTTGTTTTTGTCATTCTATTCTATCTTGCTATCACAGCCGTCTCCCTGCATGGTGCACGGCGTTTCTCCTCTCTAGGGAGTAAAAGCACATTCATCATCTTCACAACAGCCACTAGGGTGTGGTGGACACAGTTGACTGTCCCAAGACCCACCTTCTTTTCACACTTTCTCATCTCTGAACTAGGAAAGTGTCTTACACTGGATAGTGTATTACAATATAACCAATATAATTCTCCTTAGTGCTTCTGAGAATAACAGCATGCCTTACAGCCAGCGATGTCTTTTGTTACAGTTAGTCTCTCAGACGTGTCTGAGTCTAGTGCAACCCCATGAACTGTAGCCCTCCCAGGCTCCTCTGTCCATGGGATTTTCAAGGCAAGAATACTGGAGTGGGTTCCCATTTCCTTCTCCAGGGGATCTTCGCAACCCAGAGATCAAACCCACATCTCCTGCTTGGCAGGCAGAGTGATGTCTTAGATTCCTTTAAATCCAGGAGAAGGTGTCAAACCAGTATTTGCTATAGTGGATGAGTTTAAGTCACTTGAAGTGGGAGAGAGAATCTAGCCCTGCTGTCTGGGTTAGAACACATTTCAGGGCAATTTAGGGCTCCCCCAGGCCCTCTACTTACTTTGCTGCCCACTTGAATGATGATGATGGGGGAGCCTGGAAAGACTTCACATGTTCTAAACCCATCCGGGAAGGGACTCTTGAAGGCATTTTCTCACTGGCAAAATCTCTGTTGCCTCCAGCAGCAATCTCCATCATGGACTTCTTGGTGATTCCTCCCTCTGTTTCCCAACCCTTTCTTCCTGGAGTGTCCCCCAAATAAAGCACCCACACCCAAACCCTTGTCTCAGGCTCTGCATTGGGAGAATGCAACTAAGAGGCCAGGATCACCATGCACCATCTTCAAGGGGGCTATGCCTGCACTTGACAAAGAAGGGCAGTGGCGCCAGGGTCTGTGGGCAGTGCAGGAGGGTCCAGCAATCATGGTGGGCACTGCCTCTCCCGCGTCTCCCTGTCGTCCTGCTCTGTACTTGTTCCAACCCCTCCTGCAGGCAGGTAGAGAGCCAGATTTACCTAGACAATGACAACTGATTTGGGGCCCCATGACAAGGCACTTCCCAGGTGGTCCTAGTGGTAAAGAACCTGTCTGCCAATGCAGGAGACATAAGAGACGTGGGTTCAATCTTAGGGTCAGGAAGATCACCTGGAATAGGAAATGGTAACCCATTCCAATATTCTTGACTGGAGAATCCCGTGGACAGAGGGCCCTATGGTCCACAGGGTCGCCAAAAGTCGGACATGACTGAAGCGACTTAGCACGCATGCTTAGCACCCGACAAGGCACTTAGGGAGGGACCGTCTCTAGGGAGAGCAGGGTAGGGGATGGGAGTTCCGCCTGGTCTGGGAGACAGAGGGCTTTGGGGATTGGAGGGGCACATTGTCCTGGGAGCAGATGGGGCTTCCTGTGCACCAGCGTTCACTAACCAGCTCAGTCGCTGAGGTCCTGGGTCCAAGCATATTCCCTGCAGCCCCGGTGGGGGTGCTGAGCACACATGGCCACACATGGGAGGGAGCCCACCAACCCCGGGTCCAACTTTGAGACCTCAGGCCTGGGAGAAGGAGGGAACAGGAACAGATCATGACCACGCTCCCCCGGTCAGGGAGCAGCAGCTTCCAAGACAGATCTGGTCTTCTTCAGCAGAGACAGGAGGGGAGGGATGCGGCAGAGGGGGCAGTAAGGGAGCCCGGTCCTAAGGGGGCTGTGCCCCCACCAACTGTGCTAGGCCCACCGCACCCAGGTGATGAAAGTGGGACCCTCAGAGCTCCAGAGAGACTCTGTGTGTGTGCGTGTGTGTGCATGTGTGTGCGTGTGTGAGACAGGCATTTGACAGCAATTCAGTCACTTCATCTCCAAACCCAGGCACTGGCTGGCACCTCCCACCAGGGAGGCCCTTGGGGACTTGGTCACGCTGAGGCCCCTGCTGGTATCTGCCCTCCTCCTCCTCCTCCTCCTAACCTTCCCACCATGTTCCCTCTCTTCCTCTTTCCCTTCTTCCAAGAAAAGAACTCATATTAGGTGTTTCTGCTACCAAACCAGAAGCTATGTACGTGCCGTTTGGGGACGAGGCTGGAGAGAAACAGCGCAAGCCTTTTTATTCGAGCTGCACACGTCAAGCTGCATCTCTGGTCTGTTTGTGATCAAATGGGTTGTAAGTTGCATATCCCTGATTAATTAATGAGCCACTTGCGACATTTAACTGGGATCAAGGTGCATTTCTAAAGTGTAAGCAAGTGAAAGAAATATCTCCCAGACAAAAAAACGATCCATACACACCTCTGCCAGAAAAGCATTTCAAGGTCTTCGTATCCAGGCTGATTTCCCAGAGCCAGCCGTTCTGCCTCCAAGTCCCCAGTACTAAACCCAGTCCTGGCTCACAGTAGGATTAGTCAGAATTTGTTGGATAAATAAATTGGCCTTCAAAATATAGTCCCAGGATATACACACAGAATAGCTAATATATCCATTTTTATTGAATAGGAAAGCATGTCCCAAGTAGCAAGTCAATAGTGACAAAATAAAGCTAGAATTAGCACCAGCCCACAAGCCAGGAGTGTGGATCCTTGCTGGAGCTGGCTGATGGATACCTAGGATTGATAAAAACCATTCTCTCTTCTTTGGGCATTACATTTTAAAAATATGCTTGAAAAAAGTAAAAATATGTTTGAATTCTTCCACAATACATTTTTTTTTTGGTCCCTATCCTAGGAAAAATTTAGTTGAAACAAAGTAGAAATTTTAGGGAAAGTGACACATACGACTCACAAGGTTGGTATCACACCCTTTTTCAACAGGGACGCTCACCCACATTTCCCCTCTGTCCAGCCAAAGAAGCGTGAAGCTCATAGCACGTTTATTCAGGGATGCTCTTTGGTGCTAACTTGATGCTCCTGCAAACGTGAACTCTAACCCACCAAATATGAGCGATGATAAATTATTACTTCATGACTTCTTCAATGGCAACAGATTAAAAAGAAAAAAATAGCAAACAATCCTAAAGAAAGTGTTTTGGCTTGCGGCTCAGCACTGCGGGAAATCATTAAACCCTTTGAAAGTGAAAGTGGCTTAGTTATGTCCAACTCTTTGGGACCCCATGGACTATATCAGTTCAGTTCAGTCGCTCAGTCGTGTCCCATTCTTTGCGACCCCTATATAGTCCAAGGAATTCTACAGGACAGAATACTAGAGTGAGTAGCCTTTCTCTTCTCCAGGGTATCCTCCCAACCCAGGGATTGAACCCAGGTCTCCCACCTTGCAGGCAGATTCTTTACCAGCTAAGCCACAAGGGAAGACCAAGAATACTGAAGTGGGTAGCCTATCCCTTCTCCAGCGGATCTTCCTGACCCAGGAATAGAACCAAGGTCTCCTGCATTGCAGGCAGATTCTTTACCAACTGAGCTACCAGGGAAGCCCTATTAAACCCTTTAGGAAAACCGATTTTAGAAACAAATCTAGCAGGAGACACTGCTGCTGCTGCTAAGTCACTTCAGTCGTGTCCAACTCTGTGTGACCCCAGAGACGGCAGCCCACCAGGCTCCCCCGTCCCTGGGATTCTCCAGGCAAGAACACTGGAGTGGGTTGCCATTGCCTTCTCCAATGCTTGAAAGCGAAAAGTGAAAGTGAAGTCGCTCGGTCGTGTCTGACTTAGCAACCCCATGGACTGCAGCCTACCAGGCTCTTCCATCCATGGGATTTTCCAGGCAAGAGTACTAGAGTGGGGTGCCATTGCCTTCTCCAGCAGGAGACACAAACCACCAATTTCTAGCAAAGTTCCATTACTTCAAGAAATCTTGTACAAAATGTAAAACAAGGACAGTGAACACGAATGCTCTATCTTCTGACGGCGCTGTTTTAGTGTCTGCATTTGTGTTTATCAGGTGCTTTCAGTTTTGACCATTTGTAAAGGGTTTTATTCTATATCTTTTCCATGCAGTTGTTTTCAATTCTTGAAAACAATTTTAAAGTACCTGGAAATTTAAACCTCGATCATAATTTGAAAAGACAAGTATCACACTGCTGTATTTAAAATGGACAACCCACAAGGACCTCCTGTACAGTACAGGGAACTCTGCTCAGTGTTTTGTGGAGTCCGGATAGGAGGGGGGTTTGGGGGTGAATGGGCACATGTATGTGAATGACTGAGTCCCTTTGCTGTCCACCTGAAACTATCACAACGCTGTTCATCAGCTCTACTCTAATACGAAATACAAAGTTAAATAAGAAAAGACAAGTACCTAAATATTGACTATGTAAATATTCAAATAAGTGCCATTCATATGGGCAGTAAAATAAGTCAGCATGCTTGGGCATTTTAATGGGTTCCCACATGCTCTCTGAATGATTCAAACTGTCTTGTTAAACAGGCAGATTACAACAGATTTTCAAAAGGGAACACACCGCAAAGTCACAAAACTCTTCTTAACCCTGTGATTTGAACAAGCAGAATCATTTCACAAATGCTGAGACTGTATTCCCAAACACATTCCAGAATGACCTTGGAAATTCAGTGCAATGAATATATTATTTTTGGAGTTTGGGGGAAAGACTTAAAGATAGTTACCAGGGGCCGGGGGAGATAAGAGAGATATTATTTAAGGATACAAATGTGTAGGAATTCCCCAATGGTCCAGTGGTTAGGGGGCTTCCCTGCTGGTTCAGATGGCAAAGAATCCACCTGAAATGCAGGAGACCCAGGTTCCATCCCCGGGTTGGGAAGATTCCCTGGAGAAGGGAATGGCTACCCTCTTTAGGGATCTTCCCTGTAGCTCAGATGGTAAAGAATCTGTTTGCAATGCAGGAGACCCAGGTTCGATCCCTGGGTCGGGAAGATCCTCTGGAGAAGGGAATGGCAATCCACTCCAGTATTCTTGCGTGGAGAATCCCATGGACAGAGGAGTCTGGCGGGCCACAGTTCATGGGGTTGCAAAGAGTCGGACACGACTGAGCGACTAACACCACCACTACTCTCCGCTCTAGTACTCTTGCCTGGAGAATCCCATGGACAAAGGAGCCTTGCGGGCTACAGTCCTTGGGGGCGCAGAGTCAGACACAACTGAATGACTGACACTTTCACTTATTTTTTTCACTTTCCAGTGGTTACGACTTGGCACTTTCACTGCAGGAAGCCCAGGTTGAATCCCTGGTAGGGGAACTAAGATCCCACAGGCCTCCTAGAGTGGCCAAAATAATAATAATAATAATAAAAATTTGCAACTAGTATATAAGTAAGTCCTGGAGATCTAATGCACAGTGTGATGATTATAAATAACAATGTTAATTGTTCAGTCATGTCTGACAACAAATATTTTATTAGAAATATCAAATTTGCTCAGAGACTATATTGTAAATATTCTCACCACAAAAAAAAAGAAATAACTATGTGATGCCATAGAGGTGTCAACTGACACTACAGTGGCAATCGTATTACAATATATATATGGATCAAATCAACATGTTACGCAACTGAAACTTACACAATGTCACATGTCAAATATGTTTCAATTAAGAAAGAAAAAAATCGCACATTTATTTATTTTTTTTTTAATCACTGAGACAGAAGCCATGTGAAAAAGAGAGTTCAACTCCAAAGACTGGACCTAAAATTAAAATTTGTTTTCAATTGCCACCACATTAAATGTATCCATATACACACTTTCCAAATAAACACTCAAAATGAATGATTGTGAAGGAGCGCTCCATGGACCAATCAAACATCAGCCTTATCGAAAGCAGTTGATTTGTCTGTAAAGACGGAGCTCTCCATGGGAAGTTCCACCAAAGGCTGGAACAAACCGGGCCATTTCGGTAAAAATCGTTGCTGTTCAGTCGCTCAGTCATGTACGACTCTTTGCGACCCCATGGACTACAGCACGCCAGGCCTCCCTGTCCATCACCATCTCCCAGAGTTTGCTTACACTCGTGTCCATTGAGTCAGTGATGCCATCCAACCGTCTCATCCTCTGTCGTCCCCTTCTCCTCCTGCCTTCAATTTGGTAAAAAAATAAAAAGTGATAAACCCACCTGGGAACGATCAAACAGGCTGTGACTTTGCAGGACTAGCAGATGGTCCCCAAAAGGTCACTGCAACCTTTCCCATCTCAGTGAGTGGCAGCTGTGACTTAGGCCAAAACCTGGGAGGCATCTTCCTCTCTCTCTCTAACCCTGCATCCAATCTGTCGGCAAATCCTAAACTTGAAAGCGTATCTCTCTCCTTTGGCACCAGACTGCCTCCATCATGGGTTGCATGCACGCTCCCCGGAAAGGCCTGTCCCAGTTGGTTCTGTCCCCCTGTCACAGGGTCCCCACCTGGCTGAAGCTGACGCCTGAGGTCATGAAGGAGCAGACCTACAAACTGGTCAAGAAGAGCCTGACTCCCTCACGAATCGGGGTGGTCCTCAGAGACTCACATGCTGTTACACAGTACATTCTGTGACAGGCAATAAAATCTTGAGAATTCTTAAGTCTAAAGGACTTGCTCCTGATTTTCCTGAGGATCTCTACCATTTAATTAAGAAAGCCGTTGCGGTTTGAAAGCATCTTGAGAGGAAAAGAAAGGATAAAGATGCTCAATTGCATCTGATTCTGATTGACAGCCCCATTCACTGGTGGGCTGGATATTACAAGACCAAACAAGTCCTTCCCCTCAACCGGAAATACACATCTGCAGCATTTGGCTTGATTGCATAAACTTGTCTGTTGTACTCAAGCAATAAAACTAGAAAGAAAGGGATTTCCCAGGTGGCTCAGTGGTAAAGAATTTGCCTGCCAATGCAGGAGATACGGATTCGATTCCTGGGCCAGGAAGATGCCTCAGAGCTACTAAGCCCAAGCACTACAATTACTGAGCCCATGTGCCACAAGCCTGAACACCCTAGAGTGTAGGCTCCACCACAAAAGAAGCTCCCACAGCGAGGAGCCTTCACACCACAACTGGACTGTCACCTCGCCTAGCAGCAACTAGAGAAAAGTCTGCACAGTAACAAAGACCCAGCACAGCCATAAATAAAATTATTTTTTAAAGGACTAGGAAAAAAAAATGAAAGAAAATATATCCAGAATATGACCACTTCTCACACCTCTATCTGGGCCACCACGGTGTGATGTCTGGATTCTTCCCGAAGCCTGCCCCTGGTCTCCTGACCCCTTCTTACCTATGATATCAGGGATTATTTGTGAGAAAAAATTAATAAGTGAACAAATGATCATGGAAGCAAAACAAGAACTGAAGAGGAATATTCCAAGAATCCTTCCAGTCCCCCTCCCCACGTCCTCCTCTCACCATGAAAAGTAAATAAATAAATAAAGGTGATCTGGGAGAAGAAGGAACCATAATCTTGAGAAAGAGTGGACTTTTCCCCAAAAATTAGATTAACAGTAAACAATAAATGTAGACACTGACTGAGATCTTCTATGTCCCAAGCACCATGAGAATAGCTTTCCCTGCCTCTTCTTGCTTCTTGAAACCAACCCTAGGAGGTACTCACATCTCCTTTTGTGAGTGTCCAACTTTAGTCTTTGGTAACTCTTCTGCCACCAACTGCAACACAGTTCTAGCACGACTAGCCAGTCACTTCCCCATCCCGGCCCACTGCACCCCAAGTTAAAGTCTGGGTCCTCCACAGGACAGCCCTTCCCTCACACCCTGGCCACACTCCTGGGGGGGGTCCCAGGCTATCCACACTTCTGATGACTGGCTACAAATTCAGAGCTTCCCACAACCCCTCGAGTTTAGTAATTCCCCAGGAGGACTCACAGGACCCAGGAAGGTGCTCTACTTACAATCACTGTTTTATTATAAAAGAGCCAGGCCAGGCCCAGCCAAGTGAATGCTCACATAGGCAAAGGTCTGAGAAGTCCAGATGCAGAGCTTCTGTGGTCCTCCCTGTGGTCCTCCCTGTGGTCCTCCCTGTGGACGCAGGCACGCCACCCTCCTGGAACGTCAATGAGATCGCCAGCCACCAAGCTCCATCCAGCCTCAAAGTCCAGAGTTTTTCACCGGAATCTCATTACGTCAGCCTGATAGACTGACTCATTGCCCATGTGGGCAATCAATCTCCCACCTCCCTCCCTCTCTCCCTCTCCCTCCCCACCCCTACCCCTGCCAAGGTCAGACCGACCAGACCCCAACTCTCATCACATGATTGGTCTTTCTTGTGTCCTATCCTTGGGTCATCATAACTCTTAGTATAAACTCAGGTGTGATCCAAGAGGCTCATGAGTAACAAAGGCTCTCCTGTCACCTGGGAAATTCCAAAGATTTAGAGACTCCTTCTTATGAACTAAAAATGAAAGCCAGCCAAACACTTTATTATACAACAGGGTTGTTGTTGTTTAGTCACTAAGTCGTGACCAACTCTTTGCCACACTATGGACTGTAGATAGCTAGGCTCCTCTGTCCATGGGATTCTCCAGGTAAGAACACTGGAGTGGGTTGCCATTTCCTTCTCCAGGGGATCTTCCTGACCCCAATATCAAACTGGTGTCTTCTGCATTGGCAGGCGTATTCTTTACCACTGAGCTACCAGAGAGGCCCCTTGTCTACAACAGGAGTGTCACCTGAATTCTCTTTCAAGGCCCCATTCAGCTGGCAGAAAGGCACCTCAGTCCACTTCCTGGGTAAATTTCCTCCAGGAGCCATTCCTATCTGGGGAGGAGGAGGCTCCTAGGGCCCCCAGGTGACAGGAAAGGAGGGTGCATCTGGGCTTTTGTCACCTCTGCTCCAGCTGCCGGATCATGTAGCCCTTGGCCTTCCAGGGGACATTGTGAGGCTTCTAAAGCAGGGACCACCTATATGCCTGCTGACACCCACAATCTCATTTCTCTCTGGGCACTTGCTGCCTCTGCTAGAATCTGGAGCACGTAGCCAAGCCCCTGTCCTCGTCCAGCCCATAGACCTTTCTCTTAAGACCCATCTGGATTCAGCCAGTGGGGAAGAGGGGTAGAGGACCCTTTTTCTCTCAGGGACCGCAAATATTCATGCACTCACTTCTCCTATTATCCTTTCCCTACAGCCACGAGCATCCTTTTCTAATTCAGAAGCAAGGGGTCTGGGTTCTTACATCATTATCCCTCTCCTAGATCTGAGAGCTACAGCTGCATCAGTTCCATTCCTCACCAAGGATTGGCTTTTGAAACCCAAAGGCCTGTTTTTCATTAGACATCACAGTAGGAAGTTCCTGAAAGCCTATTTGTACCATGGAATCTGCCCCGGAGGAGCAGAAACTGCTTCTGATGCAGAGAGAGACCTAGAGGACGAGAGCCATATGAGGTGGTTCCACGCTGTCCCCAGGCTTCCCTGGTGGCTCAAATGATAAAGAACCTGCCTGCACTAAAGGAGGCCTGGGTTGCATCCCTGGGTTGGGAAGACCACCTGGAGAAAGGAATGGCTACCCATTCCCATATTCTTGCCTGGAGCATTCCATGGACAGAGGAACATGGTGGGCTGCAGTCCATGGAGTCCCAAAGAGTTGGACATGACTGAGTGACCAACACACACACACACACACACACACACACACACTCTTCCCAGGTCAGTGTGATCCACTCCAGTTTTTCTGTGAACTTATCTTTATACTGACCACTGCTAAAATGTACTTAGTCCTCTCTTTTGTTGTTGCTGCTATTCAGCTGCTAAGTTATGCCCGACTCTTTGTGACCCCATGAACTATAGCTTGCCAGGCTCCCCTGTCCTCCACTATTTCCTGGAGTTTGCTCAGATTCATGTTCATTGAGTCAGTGATGCTATCCAACCATCTCATCCTCTGCCACAGCCTTCTCCTCTCTTTCAGTTCAGTTCAGTTGTCGCTCAGTCGTGTCCAACTCCGTGACCCCATGGACTGCAGCATGCCAGGCCTCCCTGTCCATCACCAACTCCTGGAGTTTACTCAGACTCATGTCCATCAAGTCAGTGATGCCATCCAACCACCTCATCCTCTGTCATCCCCTTCTCCTCCCACCTTTACCAGCATCAGGGTCTTTTCCAATGAGTCAGCTCTTCGCATCAGGTGGTCAAAGCATTGGAGTTTCGGCTTCAGCATCAGTCCTTCCAATGAACACCCAGGACTGATCTCCTTTAGGATGGACTGGCTGGATCTCCTTGCAGTCCAAGGGACTCCCAAGAGTCTTCTCCAACACCACAGTTCAAAAGCATCAATTCTTCGGTGCTCAGCTTTCTTCACAGTCCAACTCTCACATCCATACATGACCAGTGGAAAAACCATAGCCTTGACTAGACGGACCTTTGTTGGCAAAGTAATGTCTCTGCTTTTAATATGCTATCTAGGCTGGTCATAACTTTCCTGCCAAGCAAACATCTCTTAGTTTCATGGCTGCAGTCACCATCTGCAGTGACTTTGGAGCCCCAAAAATAAAGTCTGCCACTGTTTCCACTGTTTCCCCATCTATTTCCTCTCTTGAAAGACTAATTTTTTTAACTTTTTTATTTTGTATTGGGGTATAGCCGATTAACATACAGTGTTGGCTATTAATAGTTTTGGGGGAACAGTGAAGGGCCTGAGCCGTATAGATACAGGTATCCATTCTCCCCAAACTCCTCTCCCATCCAGACTGCCGCACAACATTGAGCAGAGTTCCCTGTGCTATATAGCTGGTCCTTGTTCGTTATCCAGTTTAAATACAGCAGTGTGTACATGTCCATCCCAAACTCCCTAACTATGCCTCCCCCCTCCCCAGCCTTCTCTTCTCCCGGCAACCATAAGCTCGTTCTTGAAACCTGTGAGTCTGTTTCTGTTTGTAAAGACTAATATTTTTACACACTTTACATTTTCCAAAGTACTTTCTCCTACCTCGCCTTACCTTGTGAGGTAGCAACTAACTGGTCATCTCCAATGAGAAAATGTGCTCCGGGTCTCAAGTGGCACGTGGAAATGCGCTGAGTTGCAAAAAGCTGCCAGCCGCATCGTGCACTAGCCGAGTGATCAACTCAGTAACTTGCTGAATTGACAGATAATGTATGGAAGTCTTCATCTCCCTGTAGATTCACTAGAGTTCCGTTCCAGTCTTTTCACTGCAGTTAATCCGTTGGCCCAGCACAGCTGTATGTTGGCCCTGCTGCGGCTTCGTGTTTCTGGGTCAAGCACTTGCCCATCACGTTTTTACATATGAACGTGTGAGTTCGGCCCTGTGTATGAGTTTCCCTGTCCTCTCTGTCTGCAGACGGACGTCCTGCCCCTAGTGTGTCTCTGCTTTCGGTGGAGAAGCCAAAATCTGTTCAGACCCAGACTGAGGAATCTATTTCCCAGTTTCTGCAAAGAGTTTTTCTGTGAATTAATTTTCTGACAACTGAACTGGAGCCCCAATAACCAGCAGGACCAGGAGAACTTGAAGGCAAAATGCGATGCTGTTTGGTGCGGAGGATGGGGGATAAACTAGGAGTTTGAAATTAGCATATACAGACTGCTCTATACAAAACAGATAATCAACAAGGACCTACTATATAACATGGGGAACTCTACTCAATACTCTGTAATGACCTATATGGTAAATGAACCTGAAAAAGAATGGATGTATGTATATGCATAATTGAATCACTTTGCTATATACCTAAAATGAACATGATATTGTAAATCAACTATATTCCAAGATAAAATGAAAATAAAATTTCAGAAGAAGAAAAAAAAAGTGCTATGCTGTGGTCCTCTGATCCTGTCGCCTCTGTTGAGCTTACATGGTGTGAGCCCCTGGCTATGCATTGCGGTGCTCATTCAACCTTCATGTTCTGGCCTGTGTGGCCTCCGTAGGGGTTCTGGAACCTCCGATTCAGCCTTGGGCATCACCCCAGGCAGGCCTGCTCTGAGCCTTCCTGTATTTGCACTCCATCTCCCAGCACCACTGGACAAGCCATTGGGTGCCTAATAAAGGGCCTGCCCTGATGATGAATAATGGTGACGTGATGGCGATGGTGATGGTCACAACTGGGAGAAGCTAATGGAGTTAGGCAGGGGATGTGAAACAAAATGGAGAAGGCAATGGCACCCCATTCCAGTACTCTTGCCTCGAAAATCCCATGGACAGAGGAGCCTGGTAGGCTGCAGTCCATGAGGTCACGAAGAGTCGGACACAACAGAGCGACTTCACTTTCACTTTTCACTTTCATGCACTAGAGAAGGAAATGGCAACCCACTCCAGTGTTCTTGCCTGGAGAATCCCAGGGATGGTGGAGCCTGGTGGACTGCCGTCTCTGGGGTCGCACAGAGTCGGACACGACTGAAGCGACTTAGCAGCAGCAGCAGTGAAGCCAAACAGCAAGGCCTCCTGATGCTGAAATTCACACACCTGTTGACTCCTACCTAGGGTGGCATAGAAAAAACCCTCCCAGGAGACAGCCCATCTCTTTATGTCTGTAGAAGAGTATTTTGGAAAGAGTTTCCCAAAAGTGTGCTTCCAGACTCAGGGTACATGAAAGGGATGAGTATATGCCCCTTTTTAAAAAAAGCTGCTTCTAATAACGATTCATCAGAAATCTATAGGAATGAGAGGGTTGTCACTATAGTGCATTTAAGATGGCCATCCTCTCTTCCTGCGCCTCCATTGAGGGGTGGAGTCTATTTCAGCTTCTCCCATTGACTCTGAGCTGGTCTTAAGAGCGGCATTGACCAATAACACAGGGGCGGAGTCACCTGGCACCCATTCCGGGTCCTTTGCTCTCGCTGCTCATCTGCTATGTCATAAGGCGGAGTCCTGGATGGTGAGGCCGTGTAGAGAGAGGACAGGGGGATGAGTGGGTATTTTGGACATTTCAGCCTCAACTGGATGCAGCCACATATATGATCCGATCTGACATTGCCTGGAGCAGAGTAGCCTGCTAAGCCCCTTCTCAGCTCTTAAACCATAGAACCCAGGGAACTAGTATGTTGTTATTGTTTGAAGCCAGCCACTAAATTTTGGGGTGATGTGCTGCACAGAAATACGTCACATGACAACAGGACACTAAAAGAATCCATTGCAAACTCTGCAGAATCAGTGCCTCTAGAGGAACTCCATTAAAAAGCCCTTCCAGTCAGGCCTGGTCCATCTTAGGGACAGATGTGAAGAGCAGTGCAGTCAGAGGAACCTTGGTTCTGGTTGAACTAATTGCCCCTCGGACTCCTAGCCAGGCCCAAGCATTCCCCGGGTATGCACTCAAATATTTATGGTGGCCGGCATATGATATGGATGAATGGAGTGGGTGGAGTGTTTGCAAATCAGTTACACAGGAATGAATATTCTTCACTTCCAAAAGGACCAATGTCTTCGCCCATTTTTCTTGAAAGAGACAGCTTTCCCTGGGTATTCTGTTGTCACTTCTGCTAACGGCATGCATGTTCAGTCACGGAGTTGTGTCCAACCCTTTGCAACCCCTTGGACTGCAACCTGCCAGGCTTCTCTGTCCATGGGGTTTCCCAGGCAAGAATACTGGAGTGGGTTGCCGTTTTCTCCTCCAGGGGATCTTCCTGACCCAACGATGGAATCTGTGTCTCCTGCATTGCAAGTAGATTCTTTACTACTGAGCCACCTGGGAAGCGCAGATCCTGCTAGAGACATATCTCTACCATCAGACAAACAACAGTTCAAGGGCGACTACAAATGACAAATGACCCTGGCTTCAGGCTCAGGGAGGTAATGGGGTGGTGGTGTAGTGGTTACTGTGGTATGCTGCCCAGATGCCCTACGGGATGAACACACTGCTCGGACTGTGGATGCTGGTGGCGCTCTGCAAAGTCATTCTCTGGGAACTGTCCTCAGCTGAAAACTGCCATTTTGCCCAAGGTCACACCCCTTCCTGGGGATAGCCCATGTCCAGGGATGGTCAAAGTGGGATATAAAGTTCTGCCTCCATTCTCTTGAGACACGACAGGCCTGAAAGACCATCTTACCTCCTCCTCTGGGACGGGCCGAGACCTTGGTTGTGACTGATTCACCTCACTGTTATTCAGTTTCTCCAACCAATCCTTTCTCCTTCCTGCCATTACCAGTAACGATCCAGAGTTGTTGTTATCTGTTTGTGACCCCATGGACGATAGCCCACCAGGTTCTTCTGTCTGTGGGATTTCCCAGGCAAGAATACTGGAGGGTTGCCATTACCCTCTCCAGGGGATCTTCCTGAATCAGGGATCAAACCTGCCTCTCTTGCATTGGCATGGGGATTCTTTACCACTGCGCCACATGGGGCGCCCATGTTCTTGAGACCACTCTCCAAAATAATCCTGACTACAAATCCCCCTCTCAGTTGGTTACCCAGGGAGTCCCACTGAAGACAGGTGGAGACTAGAATGAACAGAAGTGGGCAGCTTTCAATGACTTCAGCCATTCTTCCCTGTAAAAAGAGGTTCCAAATATATTTGAGAAACAAGCAGTTAGACAAGATTAAGCGAACACCTTTAAGACTTTTCAGAGTCTTTCACATTAATATAATTTTAAAGTTTCTAAGGAGATTTCCTGTTTCATGTTAAGCAAAATTAATTGATCAGTTTGGTTCAATTCATTCATTTAGTCATGTCCAAATTTTTGCAACCCCATGGACTGCAGCATGCCAGGCCTCCCTGCCCATCACCAACTCCTGGAGGCTACTCAAACTCAATGTCCATTGAGTCAGTGATGCCATCCAACCATCTCATCCTCTGTCGTCCCCTTCTCCTCCTGCCCTCAATGTTTCCCAGCATCAGGGTCTTTTCCAATACGTCAGCTCTTTGCATCAGGTGGCCAAAGTATTGGAGTTGCAGCTTCAGCATCAGTACTTCCAATGAATTTTCAGGACTGATTTCCATTAGGATGGACTGGTTGGATCTCCTTGCAGTCCAAGGGACTCTCAAGAGTCTTCTCCAACACCACAGTTCAAGAGCATCAATTCTTTGGTGTTCAGTTTTCTCTATGGTCTACCTCTCACATTCATACATGACCACTGGAAAAACCATAGCCTTGACTAGATGGACCTTTGTTGGCAAAGTATTGTCTCTGCTTTTTAATATGCTGTCTAGGTTGGTCATAACTTTCCTTCTAAAGAGCAAGCATCTTTTAATTTCATGGCTGCAGTCACCATCTGCACTGATTTAGGAGCCCAAGAAAATAAAGTCTGTCACTGTTTTCATTGTTTCCCCATCTATTTGCCATGAAGTGATGGGACCAGATGACATGACCTTCATTTTTCTTAATGTTGAGCTTTAAGCCAACTTTTTCCACTCTCCTCTTTCACTTTCATCAAGAGGCTCTCTAGTTCCTTTTCACTTTCTGCCATAAGGGTGGTATCATCTGCGTATCTGAGGTTACTGATATTTCTCCCAGCAATCTTGATTCCAGCTTGTGTTTCATCCAGCCTGGCATTCCACATGATGTACTCTGCATATAAGTTAAATAAGCAGGTGACAATATACAGCCTTGATGTACTCCTTTCCCAATTTGGAACCAGTCTGCTGTTCCATGTCCAGTTCTAACTGTTGCTTCTTGACCTGCATACACATTTCTCAGGAGGTAGGTAAAGTGGTCTGGTGTTCCCATCTCTTTAAGAATTTTCCACAGTTTGTTGTGATGTACACAGTCAAAGGCTTTGGTGTAGTCAATAAAGCAGAAGTAGATGTTTTTCTGGAACTCTTACTTTTTCGATGATCCAACAGGTGTTGGCAATTTGATCTCTGGTTTCTCTGCCTTTTCTAAATCCAGTTTGAACATCTAGAAGTTCATGGTTCACATATTTTTGAAGCCTGGCTTGCAGAATTTTGAGCATTACTTTGCTAGCATGTGAGATGAGTGCAATTTTTCAGTAGTTGAAGTATTCTTTGGCATTGTCTTTCTTTGGGATTGGAGTGAAAACAGCTTTTCCAGTCCTGTGGCCACTGCTGACTTTTCCAAATTTGCTGGCATATTGAGTGCAGCACTTTCACAGCATCATCTTTTAGGATTTGAAATAGCTCCACTGGAATTCCATCACCTCCACTAGCTTTGTTCATAGTGATGCTTTCTAAGACCCACTTGACTTCGCATTCCAGGATGTCTGGCTCTAGGTGAGTGATCACACCACTGTGGTTATCTGGGTCATGAAAATGTTTTTTGTATAGTTCTTCTGGGTATTCTCACCACTTAATATCTTCTGCTTCTGTTAGGTCTATACCATTTTTGTCCTTTATTACGCCCCTCTTTGCATGAACTATTCCCTTGATATCTCTAATTTTCTTGAAGAGATCTCTAGTCTTTCCCATTCTACTGTTTTCCTCTATTTCTTTGCACTGATCACTGAGGAAGGCTTTCTTATCTCTCCTTGCTATTCTTTGAAACTCTGCATTCAAATGAGTATATCTTTCCTTTTCTCCTTGGCCTTTCCCTTCTCTTCTTTTCTCAGCTATTTGTAAGGCCTCCTCAGACAACCATCTTGCCTTTTTGCATTTCTTTTTCTTGGGGATGGTCTTGATCACTGCCTCCTGTACAATGTCATGAACCTCCATCCATAGTTCTTTAGGCACTCTGTCTATCAGATCTAATTCCTTGGATCTATTTGTCACTTCCACTGTATAATCATAAGGGATTTGATTTAGGTCATACCTGAATGGTCTAGTGGTTTTCTCTACTTTCTTCAATTTAAGTCTGAATTTGGCAATAAGGAGTTCATGGTATGAGCCACTATCAGCTCCTGGTCTTATTTTTGCTGACCGTATAGAGCTTCTCCATCTTTGGCTGCAAAAAAATATAACCAATCTGATTTCAGTATTGACCATCTGGTGATGTCCACGTGTAGAGTCTTCTCTTGTGTTTGCTATGACTGGTGCATTCTCTTGGCAAAACTCTGTCAGTCTTTGCCCTGCTTCATTTTGTACTCCAAGGCCAAAAATGCCTGTTATTCCAGGTATCTCTTGACTTTCTACTTTTGCATTCTAGTCCCCTGTGATGAAAAGGACATCTTTTTGGGGTGTGAGTTCTAGAAGGTCTTGCAGGTCTTCATAGAACTGTTCAATTTCAGCTTCTTCAGCTTTACTGGTTGGAGCATAGACTTGGATTACTGTGATATTGAATGGTTTGCCTTGGAAATGAACAGAGATCATTCTGTCATTTTTGAGATTGCACCCAAGTACTGTATTTTGGACTCTTTTGTTGACTACTAGAGCTACTCCATTTCTTCTAAGGGATTCTTGCCCACGGTAGTAGATATAATGGTCATCTGAACTAAATTTGCCCAATCCAGTCCATTTTAGTTTACTGATTCCTAAAATGTCAACGTTCACTCTTGCCATCTCCTGCTTGACCACTTCTAATTTACCTTGATTCCTGGACCTGACATTCTAGGTTCCTATGCGATATTGCTCTTTACAGCATCGGACTTTACTTCTATCACCAGTCATATCCACAACTGGGCATTGTTTTTGCTTTGGCTCCGTATCTTCATGCTTTATTTCTCCACTCTTCTCCAGTAGCATATTGGGCACCTACCAGCCTGAGGAGATCATCTTTCAGTGTCATATCTTTTTGCCTTTTCATACTGTTCATGGGGTTCTCAAGGCAGAATACTGAAGTGGTTTGCCATTCTCTTCTCCAGTGGACCACGTTTTGTAAGAACTCTCCACCATGACCTGTCTGTCTTAGGTGGCCCTACACAGCATGGCTCATAGGTTCATTGAATTAGACAAGGCTGTGGTCCATGTGATCAGTTTGATCAGTTTTCTGTGACTGTGGTTTTCATTCTGTCCACCTTCTGACAGAATAAGGTTTATGGAAGCTTCCTGATGGGAGAGACTGACTGTAGGGGAAACTGGGTCTTGTTTTGATGTGCAGGGCCATGCTCAGTAAGTCTTTAATCCAATTTTTTGTTGATGATCAGGGCTGTGTTCCCTCCCTGTTGTTTGAACAACAGCAACAATTGATTAATTAATTGATCTGCTCAATTAATTGATGAAAGAGCCTCTTTTTCATGCATATCATCACTGAACCAGGTCTTGCAAGGTTTCAAGAAAAGTAATAAATCTAGAAGTTTATGTGAAATCTTGTAATATTTAAATGCCAACTTGTTTTTTCATTATCTCATTTGCAATCTCTGAATTCAAGTCTCTACACCAAAGACCATAAGATGTAATTATGAAATATAGCCAACTCCTTGAACTCAGTACGTGAAATCTAGAATCCGTCTGCAATGCAGGAGACTCAGGTTCTTTTTTTTTTTTTTCTGTGGCCCTGAAAAGGGCCTTTAGTTTTTCTAAACGTTTCAAGCTACTTTGCTCAACCACCAAAACCGTAAAGGGTACGGCCCTGACGTTTGAGCGCGTAGACCACATCCATGGCGGTAACAGTCTTGCGCTTAGCGTGCTCCATATAGGTGACCGCGTCCCGGATCACATTTTCCAGAAACACTTTCAGCACCCTACGAGTCTCTTCGTAGATAAGACCAGAGATACGTTTGACGCCTCCATGACGAGCCAGACGCCGGATAGCTGGCTTAGTAATACCCTGAATGTTGTCCCGCAAGACTTTGCGATGGCGCTTAGCACCCCCCTTGCCAAGGCCTTTGCCACCCTTCCCACGACCAGACATGGTTGCTGTCGCAATGAGACTCAGGTTCTATCCCTGGGCTAGGAAGATCCCTTGGAGAAGGGAAAGGCTACCCACTCCAGTATTCTGGCCTGGAGAATTCCATGAACTGCATAGTCCATAAGGTCACAAACAGTTGGACATGACTGAGCAACTTTCACTTTGCTTCGCTTCCCATCCAACCTCTTGAACTCAGTAAGCACAATCTACATACTCCTACATTTCACATTATCTCCTCAAATTCTCAGATGATTGATCAGATGTAAAAAGGGATAGTAATAGGGTTGACCTTTAGGTAGGTTAGCAATTTCATTGTACATCCACTGTTATTATGGACTAATGTTTGTGTCCCTGCTGCCCTGTAGAATTTGTAAGTTGTTGCCCTAAACCCTGATGTGATGGTATTTGGAGGTGGGACCTTTGGAAAGTGACTGGGGTTAAAAAAGTCATGAGGGTGAGGCCCTCATGATGGAATTAGTGCCCTTATAAGAAAAGGAAGAGACACCAGAGAGCTTGTTCTCTCTCCCCACTTGAGCTCACACACAAAGAAGAGAGTCATAGGAGTATGTAACAAGATGGTAGTCCCCTGTAAGTCAAGGAAGGAGACCTCAGGATGAAACTCATCTTGCCAGCACCTTGATCTTGGACTCCTCAGTTTCTAGAATAATGACAAATACATTTCTATTGTTTAAACTACTCAGCCTTTGGTATTTTGTTATAGAAACCCAAGCAGACCAAGAATTGCCTGTCATTATTCTTCATAAGGATGAGGTTATTAGATATCAAATAATATCACCAACTCAATGGACATGAATCTGAGCAAACTTGGGGAGAGAGTGGAGGACAGAGGAGCGTGGCGTGCTGCAGTCCATGTGGTCACAAAGAGTCATATACATGACTTAATGACTAAACAACAACAGTTCTGCATAATTACACTGTATCATGTAAATCCTGGGTCATTTACCCTCTTTGCACACACTGGAAATTCCTGTATCAGAATCTGAGGTGGGTCATCAGGCACAGCTCCTACCTACAGGGTGAAGACACTCCAGCTACTCAGCCTCACCATCCCGCCCGCTTGCCTTGTACTGGTTATTTGAATAGAAAGTCATGCCTTCAAGTCTGAGTGGAACAGAAATGATTGTCCTTGTGAGCCTTTCCCAAGTTGCAGATTGACATGCAAAATAAATATTGCCATTGCTTTCAGCCTCTAGGTTCTGGAGTGATAGCTTACACAGGAACAGACGCCCAGAACAAGAACTCCACAGACAGGAGCATAGCACACAGTGCATTGCAGGGGTGCTGCAGTGGAGGCCTGCGCCACTCCTGCTGGGCAGAGACCCCCAAAGTTCATATCGGGGACACTGGAGCATAGCACACAGTGCATTGCAGGGGTGCTGCAGTGGAGGCCTGCGCCACTCCTGCTGGGCAGAGACCCCCAAAGTTCATATCGGGGACACTGGACACCGCATTCAGTGCTAGAAACTCTGCCAGGGCTGCCCCCAAGGGTCCATGCAGATCACACTTCTTGGTGTCGGGCTGGTCCTGAATCAAACTTCAAGTTGGGACGTTTGATTGGTGGGGCCAGGTCTCAGGTGGCAACGAGAGGCTGGGAAAGCAAGTGTCTGGGTGCTTCCTGGAGGAGGAGCAGACTCAGGGGATGGAGACATCTCCAAACAAGGAGAGGATGCTCAAAAGAGCCCAGGGCCAGAGCGCTCCTGTGGGCACCTCACCCGGAGGCCGTGGCCAGGGACTTAATATGCCTGTGATCTGACACTGTCAAACCAGAGGACCACCACCTCGCAGAACTCTCCCTCAGGGTGAAAAACATGTGTGAGGGTCTGAGCACGAGCCTGGCACAAAGTCAGTGTGCTACAGGTGAGGCTGTCAGAGAGCTGGCGTTATTAGCAGACCCAGGAGACTGTAGCTGATCGAACTCTGTAATTCTCACACTCCCTGTATCAGAATAGCTGTAGGGCTTGTAACTAAGCAGATTCTCAGGCTCTCCCTGGGACTGACTAAATCAGTATGAGGCCGGAGAACTAACATTTTAACCCCTTCTCCAGATGATTCCCTGATGTAGTTAGGCCTTCTCTCCCCAGCATTTGTTCATCCATGCATCCATTTATTCAACCACCAACTCCCAACAGTAAGCTCTAGGCTGTGCGAACAGGACTAGACAGATTTCCAGAAAGTGGGGGTCTGACTGCAAGGTGGATGGTAAGCATGGCTGGTGGAGAGAACAGGTGCTGTGGGAGGAGATGGGGGGGTGGGCGTGCCTCCCACCCTGTGCCTGCTTCTCACGCTTCCCCTGCAGGAAAGACCACCTCTGGCAGCCATGTCCCGGTTCATATCCAGCCACCCCTAAGGCCTGCCTCAGCCCCACGCCAAATTCTTGGGACAAGCATCTGCTGGGCTCACCTGATTGAGGTGTCCTCCTGGGGCTGCAGGAAGTCCACCCTTCTGACCCAGCACCCTGTCATGTCGGAGGAAGAAATCCGCAGATGCGCGACCCATGTAGGTCATCAAGGCCTTTACTCCAAGGTGTGCTCCAGGCACTGTTGTGGCCAGACAAGGAAGAAGGGAAGGTGAGCAGGTGGCTACTGACCAGCTGTGTGACCTCAGCCAAGTTTCCTAACCGCTCTGGTCTCAATGTCTCTTCTCTAGAATGGGATTACTAGTGAAAAAGTGAAGTCTCTCAGCTGTGTCCGACTCTTTGTGACCCAGGCCAGAATACTGGATTGGGTAGCCTTTCCCTTCTCCAGGGATCTTCCCAACCCAGGAATCGTACTGAGGTCTGGTATCTAGTTTGTAGTTGTAGTTTGTAGTTTGTGTTGTGAGGATTAGACAGACTAATGGATACAGTTGACAACCATACTTGCTCACTGAGGGTCATCATTTTGTAAATTATCTCCTTCATCGCTCTGTTTAGTGATACTCTTTCCTTCGTGGCTATTATCACTGTATGACCTAATGATATACATTTGTTCCTTTGCTTGTTTGCTCTCTGCCCTCCTTGGACTGTAAAGTCAATGCAGGCAGAAGTTTATTCTGTTATCACTGAATCCTCAGCACCTAGCACGTGTCAAGCACTTGGTAAACGTTTGCTGAGCAAATTATTGAAGAGGCTGATAATGTCATAGTTAAGATAGGGCTTCAAATAACACTAAGACAAAACAGAATACAGACTTGTGGACTCAGGGCGGGGACGGGAAGGTGGGATGAATGGACAGAGTAGCGTGGAAACATATCCACGACCATATGTGAAAGAGAGAGCCAGTGGGAATTTGTTGTATGACTCAGGGAGCTCAAACTGGTGCTCCATGACTACCTAGAGGGGTGGGATAGGGTGGGAGGTGGGAGGGAGACTAAGAGGAAAAGGACATGTATACCTACGATTGATTCCTGTTGATGAATGGCAGAAACCAACACAGTATTGTAAAACAATTATCCTTCAATTAAAAAATAAATAATAATCCAGAATGCAGGGAGGCTCATGGGAGAGAAACACAAGCTACAGGGTTTCCAGGGCAAGAGAAATAAATCACGTCAACTGAGAATTCTAGGAAAGGCTTTGCAGAAGGGGCATCTTGGGGGAGGTGGATCCCAAAGGGGACAGAGGGTCCCAGGGGATGAAGATGTGCTAGGAGGTCTGACTGGAAGGGGAATTAATAACAGCAAAATCAAGGGAAGGAAAGCCAGAGAAGGCTTAGGAAATGGCCAGGGGTGTCCTTGGGCTGGTCCTCAGGGGCTGGGTGAGGCTGAGGTCACAGAGGCCAGTTGCCACAGTGAGTGGAGATCTGACACAAGAGTCCAGTCGTGTGCTCCGAAGGGTAGAGATGTCCTCTGGGTCCCAGTGCAGGCGCTGTCTGGACCCGACCCTTCCTGTGTGCGCCTGCGAGTTCAGAATAACGATCCATGGCGCCACGGCCACGGCTGAAAAGATCCCAGTAGCTTTTAGTCTTTTCCACTTTTAAGAATGTAAAAAGAGCAGAAGTTGGGTTTTCAGTTCTGATTTCTAAACCACAGAATACATCCCACCTTTAAAGCAATGAAATTGTGAGTTGCTCAGTCGTGTTAGGCTCTTACGACCCCATGGACCGTAGCCCGTCAGGCTCCTCTGTCCATGGGATTCTCCAGGCCAGAATACTGGAGTGGGTTGCCATTCCTTTCTCGAGGGGATCTTTTTAACCCAGGGATCAAACCCACGTCTCCCACATTGCAGGCAGATTCTTTACCGCCTGAGCCACCGAACCTGCCTGTAGAGCAAAGAGGCTCCCCCCAAATTATTCAGCACTGGAACCGAAAAGCACACTTCCAAAATGCCCAGTATGGTTGTTCACCCACACAGAGAGTTTCAAGTTCTACTTGACCAGTCGGAGGAAACTGCCTCCTCAAAGGAACGTGTGAGGGACAGAGTGGGAATGACTCGCATGTGTGTTTTCTCCTACGTCTGAGGGGGAAAACTCAAATCTGTCACTTCTGAGCATATTCACCCAAAGGGACTCTGCATTGTCTGTTTAGAAGGCAATACCAGTACCAGCTTCCTTGCCAACGAACTGATATTCTGACGAGTAGGGTACAAAAAGTATGCCCTTTCCATCAGTGTGTTTAATACCACAGATGCAGTGAAAGTTAAAACAATTACCTACGAATGACTGTGTATGTTTCTGTCATCTAATTAGGTAATCTGCCCAGGTGTTTAGCACCAAGGCCTCTATGCTTTAATTGGAAAAAGTCAAGGACAGAAACTAATTAGCAGCATTAAACCAAACCAGAAGTCTAATGACATTAACCACCAATCACCATTGCAATTGGGAGTCTTTATTGTAAAACATTTTCAAAGTGGGGGAAGGGGGAAAGAGAATGTATTTTTGAACTTTAGAATATTGACTTCTAACCACCAGTTCCTGTTGACTTTGATCCACTCACTCAAAGAAACGGAAAGAATCATGATTACGGAAAAGGCAGTATGGAATAAGTGAATGAGTACCCCTTCCATACTTTTTTTTTTTGGCAAGAAAAAATTAAATACTATTTTAAACTCAATAGCCCCCAGTTCTGTTTATTCATCCTTACCTCCTTCCTGGAGTCCCCTCCAAATAATAGATGATTATCTACCTTCACCTGGAACTTTCAGAGGGCACAAAGAATTTTATGACCTTAACCTCTAAAATTTCCCTTTCGTTCTAGTTTCTATTTCAAATCGAGAGAGGAAAATAACCAAATTCCATCAGAAGAATCCCTAATTTCAAAGTGGCTAATGGATTATTGGGTTTGTAGAAAGAACCACCGGGTTGCTATTATTATGGCCTTTTTCTGTTCATATCTTTGGCTCTTTTCCAGAATGTTTCATTTCTTGTAATGTTTTTTAAGAGAAATGGCAGTTTGAAAACACAGGTAGGGTCAGAGGAGAGTTTTGTTTGGGGTTTTGTTTTATCAGCTAATATAAAATGACATTAGTACTCTGATATCTTAAGTGATTAATTAGATAAAAAGCAAAATGAAAAGGCCCAATCTGAGACGAGGCTGAAGACAAATGAAGCCTGCTCCAAGGATTAGGAAAGTCAAACAGGACCCTACTGTGTTGGAAGGAGTGCATTCTCCTGTTGCTCCTCTGCCCCGCTCTGACCTGGGTTTCGTGACTCTTGCCAGCCAAATCCCTCCCAGTGAGCGCTGACTAACTCAGACTTGGGCCCCGCCAGGAAAAGGAACTTGGACCGTCATTCTGAGACCCACTTCTCCTCTGATTCTCTGTTCCCCATTCCCCACCATCTCTACCCCCACTCCCCCAAACTCCTCCCCAAACTCCCCCTAAATAGAACAAAAGTTAAAGAAGAAGAAGAAAAAAAACTAACTTTTCAATGAATAAAATCTAGGGATGTACATAATTCAGTATCTACCTTTTGGAGGAAAAAAAAATTTTTTTTTTTTTTTTTTAAGTTTTCAACTGCTTTCGCTCTAGAATGAAAATTGACTCTGCTTCGTGAAAACATCCCTGTGTCCCAAGCACTGGCCCTCTAGAGGCTGCGGCTTAGAAACCAGGGTATAAATAAAAGCTGTGTATAAGGTAGTGCTGCGGCCGAGCAGTTGCCTTGGGAGGTGCTGCTGCTTTGGTTTGGGGTTTTTATGTTATTGTTGTTGTTGTTTTGTTTTGTTTTCATTCTCTCTTTGTTTGACACATGCCAGGTTTTTCCAAGCTAGCTACCAAACACAGCTCACGCTGAAGGGTTAAAATAATGGGGTCATTATTGGACTATTCCCGAGAAACGGCCAGAAGAGACGCACAGCCGACTGGCTGCAGCTGCTAGGCGGCCCAATTGCCATCCACAAGGGGACTGGCTTATTGCTATATCACCATCTCCCACCTTGACAAAAAAGAAAAAAAACACACCCATTTCATTTGGACTGTGTACTAAGAATAATTGCCACCAATATTGATTGGCCCTTGGGGACCCAGCTGAATTTAAAAATTGCAGACTGTGAAATCCCAGCTGATATAGCCTCGTGGAGCTTGCTGCTTATTTGTGACATGTTCCTATGTTTAAACTTACCCACAAAAACTGTGAAATTAATATCCTCACGTTGAGTACAATATGGTGACACACCCAGCTGACATGCGCAGCTATTTTTGTTCCTATTGTTTTCATGCTGGCTTCTGTCTGTAAACACAGCAGACCTTTCTGATGATGAAGCATAAGTCCATTTGTTTCCTGGAGTCTCCTTTTCCGACCATTTTCAGGGGTTGGGCCAACACGTGAAGTTTTTCAGTTTCTTTGGCTGCACGTTTCGCTGTAATGAGTCAACGCAGCAGGGTCTCCCGGTGGCCTCTGGCCTGGGGTGAACTGACTGCTCTGGCCCCATTCAGCTTCTCCTTGGCTATGCCTACCTCTAGCACAGGCAGCTTGAAGCTAGACATTCCTGTTAAAAGCAGGGGGGAAGATGTGTTAGTTTGCCTAAATCCACGTAATGAAGGATGACTACGTAGACTTGCACGTACATGGATTGCAAGCTTCAAATATGTCAAGGATGGAAATTTCAAATGTTTCTGAAATGAGTCACAACTAAAAATGAAAAGTTAATCCTACGTATCCTTCCTTCTTACGTCATGAAGATGTACACTTTCAACCAAGCAAAACAAATAAACAACTCTGATGGTGAAATTTTCAGGGCGCCACGGATTGTTACTTCGACATAAATAAAAGCAGCAGAGAACGTGGGCACTCTGTTTTTCTCTGTCTAGAAGCTCTTTGTGTCGTGTGTTATTATCGGAGTTACTGCAAAATTTCATTTTTCTTCGTTGCCATTCCAGTCTCCTTCCTTCCTCATGTAATATACAAATTAAACAAGAAATTTTAAAGAATGTGGGCAATACCATTTTTTTCTAAAAATACATGTAGAAAAAAGAACTGGAAAGAGGTACCCTAAAATTCACAAAGTTCCTCCCTGTCTGGTGTGATTATTATTGTCTTCTTTTTGCTTATCTCTATGTCCTCAATTCCCCACAATATATATGCATCGATATTATACTAAGCAAAGAATTATTTTAAAATATATAACTGCTACAAATAGCATGACTTCTACAGTTAGTGTGCAAATTATATAAAGTTTCTCTTCTAAGCTACTTAATGTGAAAACTATATTCATCAACCAAAAAAAAAACCCCAAACTGGTATCAAACTTCCTACTTAAATATTATGTTTAAAAAATTCACCTGTAAGTTAATTTTTTTCAAATTCATGCTGATATAACCTGAGTTATAAAAATTAAAATGTGGGTAATTAAAATGTAAGTGTTCTTTCTTCTTCTTGTTTACTTTTTTGGTTGGCTGGTTAATTGCTTTTGTTTGATCTTTGGTGGTAGTTTTCCTGTTTTCCATTTTTATGGAGTATTCTACTTTCATCCTGAAGTTTCCATCAAAGAGTACAAGTTTCACATATTTAAGTCCATAACTGATGAGTAGAAAAGCCTGTAGAATGTGAAAAATACAAATGCAATACACACATCAATTTAATTCACAATCCCAAATTTTGAAACTAGTTTTTAGAATTGCAAATCAGTTGACCCAACAGAAATACTCTGGCACACCAAACAAGAGCAGACAGGGGGTCTACGCCTGTTTGCACCTCCAACAAAGCCACAAACTAACATACACAGCAAATTAATTTCTTTTCAGATAGGCCTACTCATGTTCACTGAAAACAGAGCATAAGAAACAAAGATAAAGTATATTCCTAATTACATGGGGAAATTGTCACCTCCAGGGGTACTTTAGAATCCATGTCTTTGCAATTACTTTCAAGCTGAGTTCACAGTGCTGGCATTACTTGTACAAAATACTTCGATCAAAGTTATCCCATTGTCTGGCTCACTCCAGGCCCACCCCAGGACCTGTGACACATACAGAGAAGGATCTAGAAATTCATTACAATAGGCCACCGAGTCCCTGCTGCCAGCCACTGCCCTGAGTCGGGAGAAAGAGAGGAAGTTCTATTTCTAACACCAGCTGTGACCTCTCTTAAGCCGCACTTGTTATTGTGTGGGCTTGTGGTTGTGGCGCAGCTGGGGAGGATAGTGGGAGGATGGAGGGAAGGGATAGTTGGGGAGTTTGGATGGGCATGTGCACACTGCTGTATTTAAAAATGAATAACCAACAAGGACCTACTTTATCGCAGAGGGAACTCTGCTCGATGTTATGTGGCAACCTGAATGGGAGGAAAGTTTGGGAGAGAATGGATACATGTATATGTATGGCTGAGGCCCTTAGCTGTTCACCTGAAACTCACATTATTTGTTAATTGGCTATACTGCTGCTAAGTCACTTCAGTCGTGTCCAACTCTGTGCGACCCCATAAACGGCAGCCCACCAGGCTCCCCCGTCCCTGGGATTCTCCAGGCAAGAACACTGGAGTGGGTTGCCATTTCCTTCTCCAATGCATGAAAGTGAAAAGTGAAAGTGAAGTCGCTCAGTCGTGTCCGACTCTTTGCGACCTCATGGACTGCAGCCTTCCAGGCTCCTCCGTCCATGGGATTTTCCAGGCAAGAGTACTGGAGTGGGTTGCTATTTCCTTCTCCAGAGGACCTTCCCGACCCAGGGATGGAACCTGGGTCTCCTGCATTGTAGACAGATGCTTTACCATCTGAGCCACAAGGGAAGTCCTATTATTATTATGACATTATTATTATTATGATTATAGTTCCACCTCACATCATCAGCCTTAGATGCTGGAGGGTGGGGAAAGTGAAAGTGTTAGTCGCTCAGTCGTGTCCAACTCTGTGAGACCCCATGGACTGTAGCCTGCCAGGTTCCTCTATCCATGGGATTCTCCAGGCAAGAATACTGGAGTGGGCTGTCATTTCCTTCTCCAAGGGATCTTCCAGACCCAGGGATCGAACCCGGGTCTCCTGGATTGCAGGCAGATTCTTTACCATCTGAGCCACCAGGGACTACAGGAGGTTGGGGACCCCTGGTCTCAATGACCCTTAGGGTAAGAGAGCATCACTTTATCCTTTTGACCATGGACGCAGTAGTCAAGTGTTAGATAAGCAGTTGATTAAACAAATGACATTAATTTTGATTAAAAAAGTGTGGAAGGGGTTTCCCTGGTGGCTCAGTGGTAAGGAATCCGCCTGCCAATGCAGGAGATGCGGGTTCAATCCCTCGTCTAGGAAGATCTCAAATGCTGTGGAGCAACCAAGCCCGAGTGCTGCAATTACTGAAGCCCGCGCAGAAACAAAGACCCAGCACAATCAAAATTAAATAAATAAATATCTTTAAAAACGTGGAAGGGTCATGGCTTGACTCTGAGCACAGGTAGAGGGATGTTGTGCCCTGTGTTCTGGGAAGTGGTGGGGCGGGCCCCTGGGCCACTTGCCCCCTTGAAAACAGCACTCAGGAAACGGCAAATGACACGTTGTATAGAGTTTGCCTGCAAATAAATCAGGAGATTCTCCCACAGATACTAGATGGACAAAGGAACGATTGGCAATTTTTTTCCAGTGGGTGATGACTGATAGAGTCACAATGCAATGTGTAACTAGAGGTATTCTAAGACGTGGGTGTTTTGTATTTTGCTTTTTTTGTTTTTACAGGAAAGACTTTTTAGGAGAATTTAGCTCAGAAAATTCTTTTCTGACTGCAGAAGACAGGTTCAGGAGAACCCTGTCCAGCCATCACCCGTGGGGATAACACAACAAGGTCGTGAACAGCCACTGCCTCCCGGGTTCCACTGGCCAAGGCCTGGGAAGCAAGCTGTGGGTTGATGGAGAAAGGAAATAGTGATTCTGCAGAGAAAGCCACCTCCTCCAGCCATGGCCTGCTCTGGGCCCACTGCTCACAGCTAAAATACAGGACACCCAGTCCAATTTGATGGGTATATGTTACATTTCAAATAAATATGTATTATTTATTATGCATATGGCCTGCTCTGGGGCCACTGTTCACAGATACAATACAGGACATCTAGCCCAATTTGATGCGTATATGCTACATTTCAAATAAATATATATTATATATTATGAAATATTATATATAATATATTTCAGATAAATGGCGAAATTTTTTTAGTATGAATATATCCCAAATATGGCATGGGATGTACTAAAATACATATATATACTGTAACTTAGGACAAAGATGTACTAACGCATGTATTAAATTATATATACATATATTATAAAAAGTTAGTATATTATGCCAAAAATTTATTACAGATCTGAAATTCAACCTCAAATTCAATTCAGAAATGCAGGGCATCTTGTCTTTTTATTTGCTAAATCTAGCAACCCTCCCACACAGTGACCCACGTAGTGACTTTAGAAGAGGGCCACAGAGGGTTTTCCCAGCCCCTCCCAGACACGTGCCCACCTTCACCTCCCTCCCCTCTCTGCTCAGAGGCCCGGCTGGTGGGACAGCCCTTCCCTGACCATCCCATATGTCACTGCACCCTTCATTCCCACACTCCCACCTTCTTACCCTGCCTTATTGTCTTCCATAGCTTATCTTCTATGACATGAAAGTGAAAGTGAAAGTCACTCAGTCATGTCCCACTGTTTGTGACCCCATGGACTGCAGCACACCAGGCCTCCCTGTCCATCACCAACTCCTGGAGCTTACTCAAACTCATGTCCATCAAATCAGTGATGCCATCCAAACATCTCATCCTCTGTCGTCCCCCTCTCCTTCTGCCTTCAATCTCTCCCAGCATCAGGGTCTTTTCCAATGAATCAGTTCTTCACGTCAAGTGGCCAAAGTATTGGAGTTTCAGCTTCAATATCAGTCCTTCCAATGAACACCCAGGACTGATCTCCTTTAGGATGGACTGGTTGGATCTCCTTGCCATCCAAGGGACTCTCAAGAGTCTTCTCCAACACCACAGTTCAAAAGCATCAGTTCTTCTGCACTCAGCTTTCTTTATAGTCCAACTCTCACATCCATACACAACCACTGGAAAAACCATAGCCTTGACTAGACGGACCTTTGTTGGCAAAGTAATGTCTCTGCTTTTTAATATGATGTCTATGCTGCTGCTGCTACTAAGTCGCTTCAGTCGTGTCCAACTCTGTGCGACCCCACAGGTGGCAGCCCACCAGGCTCCACTGTCCCTGGGATTCTCCAGGCAAGAACACTGGAGTGGGTTGCCATTGCCTTCTCGAATGCATGAAAGTGAAAAGTGAAAGTGAAGTCGCTCAGTCGTGTCCGACTCTTAGCGACCCCATGGACTATAGCCTATGAGGCTCCTCCGTCCATGGATTTTCCAGGCAAGAGTACTGGAGTGGGGTGCCATTGCCATTGCCATACATGTCTCTATGTCCACGGAACTCTCCAGGCCAGAATTCTGGAGAGGGTAGCCGTTCCTTTCTCCAGGGGAATCTTTCAACCCAGGGATCGAACCTAGGTCTCCCTCGTTGCAGGTGGATTCTTTACCAACTGAGCCACCGTATATATAAGTAAAGTTTATTTTCTACCTCCCATGATCAGCTCCATGAGGCCAAGGTCATGTCATCTTTACTCTCAGCCGTTCAGCCGCATCACAGACCTCACTAAGGATTTACGGAATTACATGAACGGGAGAGATGAAAACAGAGACTAAACTAAGGTAAATGTTTCCAGGCACCTCAGCTCCCTGATAGATGTGTGTCCTAGCCAGCCCTCCTCTAACATTTGTGGGGGCCCAGCTTACCTGCTCCAGTGTTCTTGCCTGGAGAATCCCAGGGACGGGGGAGCCTGGTGGGCTGCCGTCTATGGGGTCACACAGAGTTGGACACGCCTGACGTGACTTAGCAGCAGCAGCAACAGCTTACCTGGGGAACCCGACATGTCAGACACTGTTTCCCTGGGTCCAAGGTGGGCCAGAGGTTCTGCCTTCCTCACCGGCTTCCAGGTGCTGCTGATATAAAAAAGGGTGTCATTTAAGGGCATGTGGCTGGAGGTACAGGAAGATTCTGCAATTTTGTTACATTTTAGGAACCTGCAATAGAAAAACATCTAAGTTCCTTGAGAAAGAATATTTCTCAAAAAAGTAGGAATCCGATCTTCCTGCATACAGTAGACCCCAATTTTATAAAAGAAAACATTTGCTTGCATTAGATTCCCTTATTTCTGAAGGAAAAAAACAAATACAGAACTAATAAACGCCACCTCTCCAAGGTGAATGGGGGAAAAGATGCCACTGTCACTGGGGAGGCTTTTTTTAAAATTTATTTTTTATTAATTTTTATTGGAGTTTAGTTGCTTTACAACACTTAATTTTTACTATACAGCAAAGTGAATCAGCTATATGTTTACATATATCCCCTCTTTTTTTGGATTTCCTTCATGTTTAGGTCACCACAGAGCACTGAGTAGAGTTCTCTGATCTATAAAGCAGGCTCTCACTGTCATCTATTTTATACATTGTATCAATAGTGTATATATGTGAATCCCAATGTCCCAGATCATCCCACGCACACCCTGGGATAATGTCTTCTATTCTGTCAGCATCTCAAGAGAAGTTTTACCTGGTGCCCAGAGCAGGGGCACAGGCCCTGCCTTGAATTCCGAACGCTTGGAGAACCACACTGAGCACACGTAACAAGGCCCTCATGAGAGAGGAGGACTTGCCTCTCTCACTCCCATCAGCTCTCAGTCTCCCTGGAAAGTAAGCAAAAGCTTACTTTAAAAAAAAAAAAAACAAAAAACAGGTGATTTCCACAGAGGAAACCTTCTAAAAGACTGAATTTTGATTCTGTGCGTGCCTGCGGGGATGTTCCTACTATATCCACCCCCGATGTGTTTCACTTGCCATGAATTAGGGAAGGGGCTAAAAATGGCTACCTGGGAAGTATTTTCATTATCAGCCTTCTATCCACGAGCACCTTTTAAAAAACCCACATGTCATCTCAGCTGTGATCATTTAAACAGAAATCGTGTTTACGTTTCCCAAACAAGTCAGTATAGAATACAATTTCACCCACACCAATCATTTTCCTTCTTTCATTTGTGTGGAAGAGAAAAATAAATCATCCATTGAAACACAGATACATACAAATGCCTTGTATAATAAAAAACCAAAATAGATCCAACCTGGCCTGTGATTAGAAATAACAGGCATTTGAAATTCAATGACGATATAACTCTTTGGAAACATCACCAGTTTAGGTATATTCAATGATTCATTCTGTCTTGTTGTAAACACTATTAACTGCTTAATATCATTCGGACCAGGAAACCCTTAGAGAAAATTACAAAAGTGTATCATCTGGGAGACCTGTATCCAGCCTTGCTTCTGTGGTTTGGCTTCAGGAAAGAGTTCTCTATCTCTGGATCTCAATTTCCTTGCTTGGAAAAATGAAAGAATTGAACCAGATTACCTAGCAGTAACTCTATCATTTCATACTGCCTGGAAAATGAGGTGAGGGCATCCCAAGCCATCCTTCCTTGAGAAACAGTGCCACCTCCAGGTCACAATCACCATAGTGGAGAGCTGCTGGGGGGTTGCTCCTCCCGGAGACAGGAGTTGTTCACCAGACCTGCAGAAACCCACCCCACGGTGTCCTTGGGGATGTGATCACACATTTGCAAGTCTGCCAGCTGGGTTAAGATCAATGTGTGTGGACATGGAGCCAAGCTGAGCTAACTGGGCCACAGGGGACAGACGCATGACCTTGGTCTAATTATCACAGCCCCCAGCTCACAAAGTTCACCCACGGAACAATTCCTGGAAAAGAATGCAAGCCAGGAACACACGGGATTAACTAAAGCCCATAAAATAATGATAATGGACACATCTTTTCTGTACGTGATTCCACTTTAGACAGTTTCCACCTGCTCTTATTTTAGCAAGACGTCACGGGGAGAGAGCACTTGTGAACCTTTTATTAAGAAAAATTGTGTGGCGGGCTCCTAAGCAAACACCATTCTTTTCCCGCTCAGCAGAATATTTATCAAGCCACCACTTAATGCCAGCCCAGTGCTAAGGGCTCTCATAGAATTATTTTTATTGAATTTCCACCACAGCCTTTTTGTGGTGGGAATTAAGATCCCTGTGTTTCAGCACAAGGAAATCGAGACTCAGAGAGTCAGAGAAATGACAATTCTAGCCTTCGAGCTTGAAGGTGCAGACACTCGTGTTCACATAGTGCTCCAGAGTAAGGACAGACCACAACCAACCAAGAACGTGACGGCAAACACCCCTTTTCAAGGCTTATCTGTCAGCACAGCGCTGTCCCGCTAAATGTAATCAGCAGTTTGGAAGTAAAGGCAGTTCAAGAACTCAATTTCTTTCTTTAAAGTGTGATCTGCACTCAGAAAACAGCCTTATCTTGGCCAGTCATACTCGGCCCCAGCTCCCTAAGCTGCATGAATGAGGCTCAGTGTAAGGTGTGATATGGTGATTCAAAACGATGACTCCTCTTAGAAATGGAGGACAGAATATTTATAGCAGTCCCTTTGAACCTTCCTACACTGCTGATGGGAATGCAAATTGGTGCAGCCACTATGGAGGACGGAGTGGAAGCTCCTTAAAAAACTAAAAATAGAACTACCATATAATTCAGCAACCCCACTCCTGGACATATATCCAGCTAAAAACATGGTTTGAGAGGATACATGCAACCCCTGCAGTGTTCATAGAGGTACTGCTCACAATATCCAAAACGTGGAAGTGATCTAAATGGCCATCGACAGATAAGTGAATAAAGAAGATGCTGTATGTATACATGAAGAAATATTACTCAGCCGTTAAAAAGAATGAAATGATGTCATTTGCAGCAACATGGATGGACCTAGAATTATCATGCTAAATGACATAAGCCAGACAGAGAAAGACTAATAGCATATGATAGCACTCATATGGGAATCTCAAAAAACAAATAATACAAAGGAACTTGTATACAAAACAGAAGCAGTCTCACAGACCTGGAAAAAGAACTTACGGTTAACTTGTGGGACAAGGGTAGTTAGAGGGATAAATTGCGAGTTTGAGATAGACATGGACACACTGCTATATCTGAAATAAATAACCAACAGGGACCTACTGTATAGCACAGGGAAGTCTGCTCAGTACTCTGTAACAACCTAAATGGGAAAAGAATTTTAAAAAGAATAGATATGTGTGTGTATAGAACTGAATCACTTTTCTGTACTTGTACACCTGAAACTAACACAACATTGTTAATCAACCATACTCCAATATAAAACAAAGATTTTTTTAAAGATTGTCCCTTTGATATTATCCCATCATTCCCTTGGAGAAGGCAATGGCACCCCACTCCAGTACTCTTGCCTGGAAAATCCCATGGACGGAGGAGCTTGGTAGGCTGCAGTCCATGGGGTCGCTAGGAGTCGGACACGACTGAGCGACTTCACTTTCACTTTTCACTTTCATGCATTGGAGAAGGAAATGGCAACCCACTCCAGTGTTCTTGCCTGGAGAATCCCAGGGACGGGGGAGCCTGGTGGGTTGCTGTCTATGGGGTTTCACAGGGTCGGACACGACTGAAGTGATTTAGCAGCAGCAGCAGCAGCAGCAGAATTCCCTAAATTTTCTTGATGGGGAAAGGGGCAGAGCGCCCCCAAGACTGTGGAAAAGCATCGTGGCTAGAAATACCATGTTCCCTTGCATCCCTGAGGAGAGAGGTGCAGAACCCTGACCCAGGGCGAGGTGCTCCAGACTGCATATCTCAAGCTTTCCTGTATTCACACCCGCTGAGATGACTCCAGTTGGAAAGACTGGGTTTTCCAGTCTATCTCTCTGACTACGCTTTACAGAATACTGGGCAATAAATACAAAGTAACTAAATATTTCCTGACGTATTAGTAAAAATATGAATTTTTACTAATATTAGCAAAATATTCATTTTTTTCGAACTCTGACGTTGCAGAAGATTCTTGAGAGTCCCTTGGACTCCAAGGAGATCAAACCAGTCAATCCTAAAGGAAATCAACCTTGAATATTCACTGGAAGGGTTGATGCTGAAGCTAAAGCTGAAGCTGCAATACTTTGGCCACCTGATGTGAAGAGTTGACTCATTAGAAAAGATCCTGATGCTGGGAAAGATAGAAGGCAGAAGGAGAAGGGGATGACAGAGGATGAGATGGTTGGATGGCATCACTGACTCAGTGGACGTGAGCTTCAGCAAGCTCCAGGAGATGGTGAAGGCCAGAGAAGACTGGCATGCTGCAGTCCACGGGATGGCAAAGTGTTGGACTCAACTGAGCAACTGAACAACAACGACAAATATTAGTAACAAAAAAAAAAGTATGATCTATGTGCAGAAAATGGAAATTATGCAAGTTGGGGTGACTTGGCATCTTTGAAGCGGCAATGAAGTTACCTTAGGACAGAGCCCAAGGAAGGAGCCTGGCTGAGGGGGTGAGGGAAGTACTGGTGAACTCTGGATCGTGGGTAGAAGTGGGAACACGTTCAGAAGGAACAAATCAGCAGCGTGGAGTTGACCTTTGGGAAAGGAGAAGTTAAAATATGGCAGCTGAACCACAGGCAGAGGCCAGAAAAAGAAAAATGGCATAAGCAAAAAACTTCTCAGTTTTAAGCATCTCTTCTTATACTTGGAGGAAATTACGTTGTTCAAGGGTTGTGTGATCACCAAGTTACAGCTAATAAGAAATTGAGAACCAAATGCTTGATGGTTGTTGCTGTTGTTGTTCGGTTGCTCAGTTGTGTCTGACTCTTTGCAGCTCCATGGACTGCAGCATGCCAGGCTTCCTTGTCCTTCACCATCTCCCAGAGTTTGTTCAAACTCATGTCTACTGAGTCAATGATGCCATCCAACCATCTCATCCTCTGTCGTCCCCTTCTCCTCCCGCCTTCAATCTTTTCCAGCATGAGGGTCTTTTCCACCTCTTTGCATCAGGTGGCTTAACAGTTGGTATACAGTTTTGTTTTGTTTTTTTTTTTTTGCATGCAATTAGAATGTGTCAGTTCCATGGTGTCTCGGAGGTTAGGGCTGAGAAGGAGGAAACAGAAGGAAGCCAGGGTGGCAGACAGCTAATGGTCATGCCAAAGAGGCAACGACCGAGGATGAACTAGAACAGAAAAGCAGAACTGTGTACAAGACATCTGTCTCTGAGAGAGTATTGTGCTGAGGGCCCCAGCAGCAGCAGCTGTGTCTGAGCTAACCCTGCTTGGAACCAGGTAAGATCTTTCTCAAGCCCCAGTGACGATGATGGTAGATTAACAATTTGTTGTCGTCTGTCAATATCATCCAAGAGTCTAACCTTGCTGGCTTCCTCTTTTCCTTCTTTCCGCTCTTTGACCCACGACCCAAGCTTTCCTTCTACAATTTCTATTCTGCAGGAGGCTAGGACAACAGAGAGTGAATATCAGTTATCACTGTTTGTAAAATAAGGGTTAATAAGCTAGGACAGAGAGTACCGACAGTCGTTTCTGCAGCATCCAGAGCATGGTCGTCAGGGCGTTGTTTTCTGAGACGGCTTTATTTTGTTTGTGGTGGCATCTGGAGGACTGATGTAAGTCCCAGAGAGGTGGAATGTTAGAAATTAAGAGTATGTATCCCCTTTGATGGCTGCAAGTAGTGTGCACAGAAGTGAGTGCTAAATGCATGTTATAATGAAGCCTGCATTCAGGCACAGCTGTTCCCATAGACAGGTCCCTGTGTTTTTGAAAACAGATCCATTCATTCAGCTAACGCATTTAGCTGAACACCTTCTATGTGCTATGTGCTGGGCGTAGGGGGATGACAGCAACAGACCCAGGTCTCAGGTGACTCTAATGGGATGTAAGCAGATGAGGCATTTGGTTGGATCTAGAGGAGATGAGCGGAGAAGGCAATGGCAACCCATTCCAGTGTTCTTGCTTGGAGAATCCCAGGGACGGGGGAGCCTTGTAGGCTGCCATCTATGGGGTCGCACAGAGTCAAACACGACTGAAGCGACTTAGCAGCAGCAGCAGCAGCAGCAGAGGAGATGAGAGCTTATGGAGGGAAATAAGCGATACCTCCCTAAGGGGTAAGGTCAGTGGTTGGAGCGGGGCTTTACCTGGGCAGAGAGTCCAGGACATGTAAAAAGATGAGGACCATTATCTATGAGGAGCAGCTGGTAACTGACCAAGAGGTTTTAGCCCTTTGTGACCCGTCGTATTTTCAGTTCCGTAAACCAGCCAGGCTTCAGGTCCCGCCAGCCCGAAGGTCCCCTTGTGCCAGTTTGGTAAAGACATCTCCTCTGGACTAGGACAACCAAAGAATGGGCATCGTCTCGGGAACTGAGTAAACCCACGTCCCCATACGTGGAATCGAGCCCTGCATGCCATTCCCGAGTCTGCTCTGAGGGAGCTGCTGCCTTAGACATTTGCCCAAGGTGAAAGGCTTCCCCACACCACACCCCCTCTGCCTCCCCTCCCAAGCCTCGCCTTAGAGATGACTGGTAAACCTGCCCAGCCCCTCACAGCTGGAAGTTGCTCCCATTTTTCCAGGTTCATGTCACCCTGTATTTCTCCCTAATTCGCCTCATCACGATTACAGCACGTGTGTGTGTGTGATTGTCCTCCCCATGAGCACATAAGCTCCCAGAAAGAAGGATGTGTGTCCGTCACGCTCATTGCCATAACTCCTGCGTGTGGGCTGCACTCAGTAAATGCTTCCTGAATCTGTGGGTGGTGGAACGGAAGGGAGGCCCAAGTCAGGACTCATTAGAAGCTTCCTTATCCTTCTAAGCAGAATAGCTTGACCACACTCCTCACTCCATGAAGACTGGACATGCCAGGCGGTCCTATTCAAAATGCTGAGTCTACGCATCAGACAGGATCATGGAGACTGAGCCTGGACAGGTTCTGGGCTCTCACCCTCTGTTTTCTTATTTGCTCTCTGAACAGCAGAAGACAACTCTCACTTTGCAGAAATAATCTACAATAGCCAAGTGACCACGGAACACAGGCTGCCAACCGTTTCCATTTCATGGTGTCTGGCCACTACTCGCTTATTTTAAAATTATTAATTGGACACCTACCGTGTGCTACCAATCTAGGGGCTGATCTTTCCATTCTCTTGGTAGCTTTCAGGAACACAATTTGCTTGGGTTGCCCTCTGTTTTGTAGCGATGGAAGAGATGGAGACTTTCACCCTCTAACTGTGATGCACCTGACTTAGTCTCCAGACTTGCTGTCTCATTCATAGAACTTTCCACGAGAAGGAGGGTGAGGTCAGTAGAATGAATCTGACTTACAAGGAATGTGTGTTGAATAACCACAAACCAAGGCCAAACAGTGATTTCCTGCATAGTAAAAAGTACTTGCTTGAGGACTATTTCTAGGAGCACTAACTAGGTTAAAGATTTGCAGTTTCATAAAGGAAGTACTAGAAGAAGATTTTTTGTGATTGCAAACTGATCTTCAATGGGACACCCCGAACGGCCACATCTTCTGTAAGGGGTTGGTGCATAGTCTTTCCCCCCAACTTCCTCCCGAGACTGCCCAGGCAACCCAGCCTTCCCCAGGGCCTCCCCACCCCTTCCTCCACACCTGGCACAATAGGAAAACCCCCCACCCCCAGTTGCTGAATATTTTAATAGCACCCCTACTTATTTTTGGGGCTCCAAAATCACTGCAGATGGTGACTGCAGCCATGAAATTAAAAGATGCTTACTCTTTGGAAGAAAAGTTATGACCAACCTAAACAGCATATTAAAAAGCAGAGACTTTACTTTGTCAACAAAGGTCCATCTAGTCAAGGCTATGGTTTTTCCTGTGGTCATGTATGGATGTGAGAGTTGGACTGTGAAGAAAGCTGAGCGCCGAAGAATTGATGCTTTTGAACTGTGGTGTTGGAGAAGACTCTTGAGAGTCCCTTGGATGGCAAGGAGATCCAATCAGTCCATCCTAAAGGAAATCAGTCCTGGGTGTTCATTGGAAGGACTGATGTTGAGGCTGAAACTCCAATATTTTGGCCACCTGATGTGAAGAGCTGACTCATTTCAAGACCCTGATGCTGGGAGGGATTGGGGGGGAGGAGAAGGGGATGACAGATGATGAGATGGTTGGATGGCATCACCGACTCAATGGACATGGTTTTGGGTGGACCCTGGGAGTTGGTGATGGACAGGGAGGCCTGGCATGCTGCAGTTCATGGGGTCGCAAAGAGTCAGACACAACTGAGTGACTGAACTGAACTGAACTGAACTTACAGGTGAAGGAATCTGTAAAGAATTCGATGAGGATTCTATATTCTTGATTCTATAAAGGATGCTGTAAAGAAGCATCTAAATACTTGGTTCTTAATTCTATGGTGTCCAAACATGAAATGCATTGTTTTCAGGGCATTTGGTGTTTATCACAGCAGAGGGAGCCCTTCCCTAGCTTAAAGGATGCTACAGACACGAACAAGATGGCTACTTAGCTGGCCAGCTGCCCAAACGGCGTACCACAGACTGGGCAGTCTAAACAACAGACATTTATTTGCTCCGTTCCGAAGGCCAGAAGTCTGAAATTAAGGTGTCAGCAGGGTTGATTTCCCCTGAAGTCTCTCTCCTTGGCTTGTAGATGACTATCTACTCCCTGTGTCCTCACAGGGGCTTCCCTGTGTGTGTCCTAATTTCCTCCTATTGGGCACCAGTTGTATTATATTAGGGCCCAGTCTACTGACTTCATTTTCCCTTAATCACCTCTTCAGAGGCCCTGTTTCTAAACACAGTCACATTCTGACGTCCTGGGGGTTCGGACTTTGACGTATGAATTTGGAGCGGGGTGGAGTGGGGTGGGGGGGAGGGATACAATTCAGCCCTTAACAGCTAGCCATCCTGCTTTCGGTTTTGTTATTGCCAGGAGAAATATCAATAACCTCAGATATGCAGATGACACCACCCTTATGGCAGAAAGTGAAGAACTGAAAAGCCTCTTGATGAAAGTAAAAGAGGAAAGTGAAAAAGTTGGCTTAAAGCTCAACATTCAGAAAACGAAGATCATGGCATCCAGTCCCATCACTTCATGGGAAATAGATGGGGAAACAGTGGAAACAGTGTCAGACTTTATTTTGGGGGCTCCAAAATCACTGCAGATGGTGATTGCAGCCATGAAATTAAAAGACGCTTACTCCTTGGAAGGAAAGTTTGACCAACCTAGATAGCATATTGAAAAGCAGAGACGTTACTTTGCCAACAAAGGTCCGTCTAGTCAAGGCTATGGTTTTTCCAGTGGTCATGTATGGATGTGAGAGTTGGACTGTGAAGAAGGCTGAGTGCCGAAGAATTGATGCTTTTGAACTGTGGTGTTGGAGAAGACTCTTGAGAGTCCCTTGGACTGCAAGGAGATCCAACCAGTCCATTCTGAAGGAGATCAGCCCTGGCATTTCTTTGGAAGGAATGATGCTAAAGCTGAAACTCCAGTACTTTGGCCACCTCATTCGAAGAGTTGACTCGTTGGAAAAGACTCTGATGCTGGGAGGGATTGGGGGCAGGAGGAGAAGGGGACGGCAGAGGATGAGATGGCTGGATGGCATCACTGACTCGATGGAGGTGAGTCTGAGTGAACTCCAGGAGTTGGTGATGGACAGGGAGGCCTGGCGTGCTGCGATTCATGGGGTCGCAAAGAGTTGGACATGACTGAGCGACTGAACTGAACTGAACTGAAAAATAATTTTAATATTTTAATACATTATTAAACTATATCTCTTTATACATTACATATGTATTACATATGGATGCATCTAAGTCACTTTAGTCATGTCTGACTCTATGCGACCCCATGGACTGTAGCCCACCAGGCTCCTCTGTCCATGGGATTTCCCAGGCAAGAATACTGGAGTGGGGTGCCATGCCCTTCTCCAGAGGATCTTCCCAACACAGAGATCAAACCCACATCTCTGGCAGCACCTCCATTATAGGCAGATTCTTCACTATTGAGCCACCAGGGAAGACCATATGTTATATATATTACATATTATATATTCATTTTGTTTATATTACATATGCATGTGTGCATGCTTCAGTTGACTCTGTGTGACTCCATCAACCACAGCCTGCCAGGCTCCTCTGTCCATGGGATTCTTAAGCCAAGAATACTGGAGTAGGTTGCTGTGCCCTCCTCCAGGGGATCTTCCCAACCCAGGGATCGAACCTGTGTCTATTCAGTCTACTTCATTTGCAGGTGGGTTTTTACCATTAAGGCCACCTGGGAAGCCCACTTAATATATATTAAAAATAAATACGTGCATTAAAATTTTCATTGCTTTCTAAAAATTAAATCACCTACGCTGTTTTTACTCCCATAATGATGAACCTGTGGGTCAAAGGTCTTCACCCCACCACCATATTGGCAAGCATCAATGGTGTGCTCAAATTAATATAAAGCCCAGACCCAGTCACTCTTAGGAAAGCCACGCAAGTTCCCGTATCTAAAGATACAGAAGAAAGCAAGTTCAGGACACAAGCAGGGCAGCTGGCGGTCATCTGTGGAGGCCCAGTCGGGTTCCTGACTCACCAAATGGGGAGTTGCAGATGGTAAGGCCAGGGTGGTAAGCGCCACTGCGGACATCCTCAAGCCCAGTCTCGGGGACTCTCTCTTCCCTCCCGACTCCCCCTTCCCTACCCATGCTCCCCCTAAGGCTGGAACAGTTCTGCTGCTTGGCTAGCCTGGGGTGACACAAGAAGCTTCACTGAGCCTGGGGTGGCCTCATTCATCCTGCAGTTAGACCATAGCAACCTGCCTACAATGGAGCGCCCTCGCTCCCCAGGCAAATGGAGTCCAATAATACACCCTTAATTTAGAGCCTCTGAGAAGGAACAAAGGCAGGGACAGGTGTCCTGGGTGGTCAAGCTAACTGGTCCCTAGGCCCACCTTGGGTCCCACCCTGCCATCTTAAACTGTGATCTACCCAGTCTAAAGAGTTATCTTAAGGATAACAAATGCCTCCAAAGTCATCTTACTAAGCAATCAGTTCATTGCAAACAAACATCATTAGAAAGATTCTGTATATACAGCTTTATGCCTCCATGTATCAGAGACTTCATGCAAAATACACCATTACCAGGGGCTTACCTGGTGGCTCAGATAGTAAAGCATCTGCCTGCAATGAGGGAGACCTGGGTTTGATCCCTGGGTTGAGAAGATCCCCTGGAGAAGGAAATGGCAACCCACTCCAGTACTCTTGCCTGGAAAATCCCATGGATGGAGGAGCCTGGTAAGCTACAGTCCAGGGGGTCGCGAAGAGTCAGACACAACTGAACAACTTCACTTTCACTTTCACTACTACTATCCCAAATATGACCTGAAAAGAACAATCCTCTGCTAAAAGCAGGGGTGCTGCTCAGCTTTGCCTCTTTGTGACCCCGTGGACTATAGCCCACCAGGCTCCTCTGTCCACAAGATTTTTCAGACAAGAATACTAGAGTGGGTTGCCATTTCCTTCTCCAGGGGATCTTAGGATTCTTTGCTAAAAGTGCCCTTGGTGTACCATAAGGTTACTTGTACTTACTGGGCACATCAGGACATTGGAGGTAGAGCTTAATTGTTATAAAAGATGGAAAGCTAGGGAACTTCCCTGGTGGTTCAGTGGTTAAGAATCCACCTTCCAAGGCAGGGGACAAGGGTTCCATTCCTGGTCGGGGAACTGGATCCCGCAGGGCAGCTAAGCCCGCCTGCCACAACAAAGATCCCATGTGCTGCAACTAAGACCCAACACAGCCCAAAATATAAATAAATTAATTAATAAAAAAGATGAAAAACTAGAGTCTGGGTCCGGAGGCAGGGCAGTCTTTCCAAACCCTCAGGGCTGTGGGATGAGGGGCAGGTCCAGTGAAGTGAGAGGGGAGCGCTGAGTCAAGGCTGGTTCCCTCAACCGTGCATTCTAGACCCCAGAAGTCGGCTAGGACCCCGTGCCTCTGCAGGTCCATGTGTGGTGGGCTCAGGCCCGTCACTGTCATGACCTTTGAGGTCAGCCCACTGGGCCTGCATCCTTAGAGTTCTCTGAGCTCTGTCTGAGCAATCTGCTCACACAAAAAAAGCCCTTAAGGATAACAAATGCCTCCAAAGTCATCTTACTAAGCATTTCAGAAAGAATCATGGCAGAAGATGAAGGGCTCAGTGGTTCCATCACAAAATCCACAGCAAACAGCCTCACAACACGTGCTTTGAAATATTGATTCTCCAGTGCCCTGCAGGGGGGTGGGTGGGGTGTTCCTCTCTGATGTCCGAGTGCCCCCCGTCTCCCCACTTCTCACACACTGTGCACACCCCATTGGAGCCCCATCTTCCATCCTGGAGCTCCCCCACCTCCAGGCTACCTCGAAGCCTATCCAGCTCCACAGTGGCACTTGCAGAGAAAGCCAGCTCTCCCCAGCCCCCAGGCCACCTACCATTCTCCACCCCACCTGGGGGCTCACCCAAGTGAAGTGAAGTGAAAGTCGCTCAGTCGTGTCCGACTCTTTGCGCCCCCATGGACTATAGAGCCCATATAATTCTCCAGGCCAGAATACTGGAGTGGGTAAGCCGTTCCCTTCTCCAGGGGATCTTCCCAGCCCAGGGATCGAACCCAGGTCTCCTGCATTGCAGGTGGATTCTTCTGAGCCACAAAGGAAGCCACCAGGGGGCTCACCCAAACCTTCCCTTTAAAGATCAGCTTAGGTTACGTACAGCTTTTACATTTTCTGTTCTCTTAACAACCCATCTAACCATCAAATGTCTGCTACATTGTGGTCACAGAGGGAACTCTGGAGCCAAACCCTAAAGTTAGAATCCTGGCTTGACTACTTACTGTGTGACTTTGAGCCAATTACTTAACCTCTCTGGGCCTTTGTTTTCTCATCTGTAAAATGAGGAGAGTGATAACAGCATCTGAATCTTCTTTTAAATTACATTTTTTATTTAATTTTTAAAAATTTTAGACCATTGTCTAAGATTACTTTCAATTTACAGTTATTACACAGTATATTTCCTGTGTTGTATAAAACATAACACATCTTTGAAACTGTCTTATAGCCCCTCCCCAGCAGTTCCTGGCTCTTTGGGTTGAAGTGAAGGGAGGACTTAGCATGTGACAGGCTTGTGCAGCAAGGCCCATGTGGAGTAAGAGTGTCTGGAGACCGCTGTGTGGCAGGCACACAGCAGAGGGACAAGTCAATACTCCACGTGGTGTTAGCTATGTTCCTGAAAGTGTGGCATTCCCTCGGCTTTACGACTGAAAAGAAATGCACAAACCGAAAAACTGAGAATTATGTTTCATTTGGGGTTCTCCAGTGGCTCAGCAGTAAAGAATCTGCCTGCAAAGCAGGAGATGCTGGTTCAATCCCTGGGTCAGGAAGATCCCCTTGAGGAGGGCGTGGCAACCCACTCCAGCATTCTTGCCTGGAGAATTCCATGGACAGAGGAGCCTAGCACGCTATAGTCAGAGATCACAAAGAATCGGACACGACTGAAGCAACTCAGCATGCACACATAGGAAGTAAAGCTTGCTACTGCACAACTGGAACAGGCACAGCATTTGAAGAGAATAAAGCTTTCCCCTCTTTAAAAAAATAATAGGGCATTCCAAATACAAAATAGGGACTAGCCTTTCCAAGTGGCTAGGGCCCTGGAAATTCAAGTTCACTAGCCTTATGGTGCAAATAATCAATAATCAATCTCTAATAAGGAACAGAAGAAAGTTTTATTTGAGCCAAACTGAGGATGGTAGCCCTGGAGGCAGCCTCTTGGTAGCTCTGAGAAATTGATGCGTAGAATCATGGTCGTCAGCAAATTCATACCTTATCAGAACAAAGGACATACATCTAACGTGACAAGGAACATTCCTTTGAGGTTTCAAAAGAGACAACTTTTTACAGAATTGTGTGAATCTGGACAGATGTTTCATTTCTGCAACTAATCGGTGAAATAGAATGAATGCTAAATTTTTCATATTAGAAGCTCCAGTCTGCTTTGGATCCATAAATACTCATTGCCAGTATAACTTTAGTTCAACAAAAGGATTGTATTGTATGAAGAGCCGATGAAAAAAATCCCCCTATAACATTTTTTAAAGAAAATACTTGTTGCGTAAAGAAAAATGTTGTATAAGCTATAAATTTTTTTATTTAATTTTTTTTAAAAAAGAGACTGCTTACTACATATACAGTGAGCTGGCTGGGCCCTAGTGTCTGGGAAGGGAGTCTTATCTTCAGGGGACTGTTAACATGGACACATAGGAAGGGGGTCATTTATCCTCTCACCAAACTGGACATTCTTGACCTTGATGGTTAGAGACGTGCTGTGTACATTTGACAGGCCTTGAGTCAGGCCGTTCTAGTTCATACAAAGTTCAGGCCAAACCACATATTAATGTAAGACAGAATGACTTCCCATAATCCAATACTTGAACATTTTCCCCATCAGACTTGAGGTAAAGTCACTTCTGATTACATCCTAATACATTCATGTCACATACACTGTGCATGCGCGCACACACACACACACACACACCCACACCATTCACCACATATACATACACACATACTGCCACACACCATTCACCACACACACACACACACACCATTCACCACACACACACACATAAAATACACACACCACATACACCATTCACTACATGCACACATATACTCCCCTACACCATATACCACACACACACACCATTCACCCCATTACATGCATACATGTACTCCCACACACCATACGCCACACACATACTATACCACACATAAAATACACCACACACACCATTCACCACATATACACACACACTCTCACACACCATTTACTACACACACTACACTCACACACCACACACCATTCACCACATACACACACACCATACCACACATAAAATACACACACCACATACACCATTCACTACATGCACACATATACTCCCCTACACCATATACCACACACACATACCATTCACCCCATTACATACATACATGTACTCCCACACACCATACGCCACACACATGCTATACCACACACAAAATACACCACACACACCATTCACCACACATACATACATACTCCCACACACCATCTACTACACACACCACACTCACACACCACACACCACACACCACTCACCACATACACACACACCATACCACACATAAACTACACACACCACACACGCCATTCACCACCCATACATACACACACATACTCCCACATACCACTTACCACACACACCACACTCACACACCACACACCACACACCATTCACCACATACACACACACCATACCACACATAAAATACACACACCACACACGCCATTCACCACCCATACATACACATACATACTCCCACACACCATTTACCATACACACCACAATCACACACCACACACCACTCACCACATACACACACACCATACCACACATAAACTACAGACACCACACACACCATTCACCACATACACATACACACATATTCCCACATGCCATATACCACACGCACTCCCACACACCATTTACCACACACACACACACCACTCACTGCATGTACACCATGCACTGCGCACTTCAAACAGGTCAATACTTGTCCTTACTATGTACAATGTACTCTGCTATTTTCCACTCCATTTCTTGTTTTTTTTTTCTGATGTTATCTGAGACTCACTAAATTGATTTCATAACCCACAAATAGGTCCTGAACCAGACTTTGGAAAAACAAACTTGGAAGGAAGCAGAGGAAACCCACAGGTTGCTGTGAGGTGAACGTTGATCTGCTGGCTGGCTGGGCTCCCAGGGCAGCCTGGGTCACAGCTGTGGCACACGGGCACCCCCTCCCCACGGTGGCTGCCCCAGCCAAGAATGGGCAGGGGCAGAGCCTCCCAGCTGACCAGGACAGTTGGTGGCGGGGGCGGGGGGTGGTCCTTCATCACATTCGCCTAGCTAATTTTAACCTAAGCTGTAAACTCCCCATTTTTGTTTTTAATCACCCCCTCACACGAAGTGGCCTGTGGGTTTCCTCTGGGGTTCCCCTATGGCTCAGCAATTAAAGAATCTGCCTGCAGTGCAGGAAACATAGGAGACATGGGTTCAGTCCCTGGGTGGGAAAGATCCCCTGGAGGAGGAAAACGGCAACCCACTCCAGTATTCTTGCCTGGAGAATTCCATGGACAGAGGAGCCTGGTGGGCTACAGTCCATGGGGTCGCGAGGGTCGGACACGACTGAGGGACTAAGCGTGCACGCCTGTGGGTTGCCTTTGCCTTCCACCAAATCAATGTTTTACAGATTACAGCCTGGAGTCAATTAGCGGATCATGAAATCACTGTAGTGAGTCTCAGGCAGTAGGAAAGAAGAAATGGAATAGAATAGCACATTTGCCACGTAGTAAGGACAAGTTCTGACTGGTATGAGGTGTTTCTACTATTAATATAACTTTTATTCAAACTAGCTATTAAATAAGTGAAACTATAAATGCAGGACAGAGAGAATCGGTCACATCCAGTGATTCAGACATAGAAACACAGAGTGGAGCAACTCTGGAAACTACAGCCTGAAATGTAAAGAGAATATCCAACTCCCACAGCTGTAACTAAATCTGCCAGATGATGACTCATCGAGAGCACAGTACTTTGGTTTTGGGATGATTTTTTTTTCCTAGAAAATATTCAGTCCAACAGATGATTCTGAAACAGGAGGGAAGCAGGTAAGATACAGCCTTTGAAAGACTGACACAGCCCTAGGACATAACATAAACTAATTAGAACCAAATGGGTCCAAGACGGCGGATGAGTCAACTTCCACTAGACTGTGAGCCTCGGTGTATGCTCACTGTAACACATCAGCAAGCTGGATGACAGACCCACAGGCACCGCAACAGTTCCAAGGTCAGCCGTCAAAGACCAAAAAGTGGGCAGTGACCCAGTTCCTGGAAATCTCCACCCCCTTCCCCAAGGAGCTGGAATAATCCTCCCACTCATTAGCCTATGAAGTTGCAAGTAGTGTAAGCGTAAGTCGCTCAGAAGTGTCTGACTTTTTGCAGCCCCATGGAGGCCAGGCTCCTCTGTCCATGGATTCCCCAGACAAGAATACTGGAGTGGGTTGCCCTTCCCTTCTCCAGGGGATCTTTCCGGCCCAGGGGTCAAAAGCGGTCTCCTGCATTGCAGGTAAATTCTTTACCATTGAGCCACCAGGAAAGCCCTGAGGGGGAAGCACTGAGCCTATGAAGTTACCCAACCCATAAAAGCTAACCACACCATATTTCAAGGCTGCTCTCACCTTCTGAGATGTCCCCCACTCTGTCTGTGGGGTGTGCTTCTCTCTAAACAAATCTACTTCTTGCCTATCTCTTTGTCTCTCACTGGATTCTTTCTGTGGTAAGACTTCAAGGATCTGAGCTTCATTAGGCCCTGAAACCAGGTGTGTGATCTCAGTTGGAAGACTGTGGGTTTTGGCTGAGTTCAGGTCTTCGCCACGTGGGTTTGAGTCCTAAACTGAGTTCTGTCTGGATTTGAGTCCCCGCACATGAGTTGAAGTCCCAATCTGAGGTGAACGGTTTCAATGCCTCTTGTTTCCAACCGACCTAAGTAGAACTGGGCTCACAGTCATGAAATGATTCATGCTTCACAGAGCCACTTCAAAAGCCCGCAGGCCAAGGTCATTCTTTGCTCTTCTTAGACGCCTGTCTGGGCAGCCAGCCACTGCTCAAAAACATGTAGGAACTCCACCTCTGGAATTTCCCTCAATGCTTAGAGAACTCCTGATACTCTGACTGGGTTGACATGGCTTCTGGGACTGATCCTGTCTCTGCCTATCACCCTGGGGCAAGTGGACTAGAGTCCAGCTTTCTTCCGTAGATAATGCCTAACAAAGATGGTCAAGCCCTCTCCCCCCGACCTCCACTCTCATGATGGAAAAATGAGCTCACAGGTCAAAAGAGCAAAAGACATTTGATAAGCATAACAATTTCCAAAACAAACACTGGATTACAGATTCCATCAGAAACAGAGATGTTGTTAAAATCCAAGAAGTTAGGTTTGGAAGGCATCACCGACTCAAACGGACATCAGTTTGAGCAAACTCAGGGAGATAGTGAAGGACAAGAAGGAGCCTGGCGTGCTGCTGTCCGTGGGGTCACAAAGAGTTGGACATGACTGAGCGACTGAACAACAACAAATAAATTATCGAGAAATAAGGGATGAGGGGCAGTTAAAGATGGAGGTGTAAGAAAATACTGAACTTCCCACATTTCATAGACACAGGAAATTTACAGATGAAGATGAATCAATTCCCTTCGGAAAAAATCTGAAAACTGGCTGAACAACTCCTCCACAACAAAGGGTAAACAAGGCACAAGAAGTTGGGAGAGGCAAGGATGTGGTCTCACCAAAATCCCCACGCTTGGTGCGGAGACCCACCGTCAGGACGGAGTCTCACAAATAACAGAGCTTCTCCCTGAGGAGTGAAGCGGCTCTGCCCACATCAGGCACCCTGACCTTGGGACCAATCTCTGGTGGCCTCAGCCCAAAATACCTTCCAGTGGGGCTTGGGTTCCCAGCCAGAGACTAAGGCCTAGTCTTGGTGGTTAGAGTACCAAATTCTAGCCATTAGACCTGTGGTCAATGACGAGAGCCTTGGCCCCTCAGCTCTGCAGGAAAAAAAGTCCACAAAGACAGAAAGTAGGGAAGCAAGTAAATATTAGGAGGAAAAAGTGTACAGTACGTGTGGATAGACATACAGGCAGACTCGGAGAGAGAGTCACTGAATCGCACCCTTGTGGCTGTTTGAATTACTTTTATGGGGCATTTCTTCCAGATTTCCTTTGGCGAATCATTTTTGATTTGCCCTGGTCACAGTTCATATTTGGGATATCTCAAGATCATCCCATGTGTGCAGTCCGCTCTTAGCCAAAGTGGATATTACTGCAAAGGCCTGTGGGTAGCTTAGCATCACTTGACATCCCTCCCTTTTTGACCTCCAAGGAGCCCTTCTGCGCATGTGTGGTCGGGGAGGTCTTCTGGCTTCTCAAGAATGAGAAATATGTGGTCTGGGCAGTGCCCAGCCTCCTCTCTCAATTGTCCTGCTATTCTCATCTTACCTTTTCATACTGTTCATGGGGTTCTCAAAGTAAGAATACTGGAGTGGTTGGTCATTCCCTTCTCCAGTGGACCATGTTTTGTCAGGGAAAACTACTAGATCTTCAGGTATGACCTAAATCAAATCCCTTACGATTATCTAGTGGAAGTGACAAATAGATTCAAGGGATTAGATCTGATAGACAGAGCGCCTGAAGAACTATGGACGGAGGTTCGTACAGGAGGCTGTGACCAAAACCATCCCAAAGAAAAAGAAAAGCAAGAAGGCAAAGTGGTTCTCTGAGGAGGCTTTACAAATAACTGAGAAAACAAGAGAAGTGAAAGGCAAGGGAGAAAGGGAAAGATCCGCCCAACTGAATGCAGAGTTCCAGAGAATAGCAAGGAAAGATAAAAAGCCTGCTTAAGTGAACAATGCAAAGAAACAGAGGAAAACAACAGAAAGACTAGAGATCTCTTCAAGAAAATTGGAGAGATCATGGGAACATTTCATGCAAGGATGGGCACAATAAAGAACAGAAACTGTGACGACCTAACAGGAGCAAAAGAGATTAAGAAGAAGTGGCAGGAATACACAGAAGAACAATACAAAAAAGGTCTTAATGACCTGGATAACCACAATGGTGTTACCACTTACCTGAGCCAGACATCCTGGAGCTTGAAGTCAAGTGGGCCTTAAAAAGCATTACAACTAACAAAGCTAGTGGAAGTAATGGGATTCCAGCTGAGCTGTTTCAAATCCTAAAATATGAAGCTGTTAAAGTGCTGCACTCAGTTTAGTTAAGTCGCTCAGTCGTGTCCGACTCTCTGCGACCCCATGAATTGCAGCACCCCAGGCCTCCCTGTCCATCACCAACTCCCAGAGTTCGCTCAGACTCACATCCATCGAGTCAGTGATGCCATCCAGCCATCTCATCCTCTGTCGTCCCCTTCTCCTCCTGCCCCCCATCCCTCCCAGCATCAGAGTCTTTTCCAATGAGTCAACTCTTCACATGAGGTGGCCAAAGTACTGGAGTTTCAGCTGTATTCAATATGTCAGCAAATTTGGAAAAGTCAGCAGTGGCCACAGGACTGAAACAGATCAGTTTTCATTACAATCCCAAAGAAAGACAGTGGCAAAGAATGTTCAAACTACCACACAATTGCATGCATTTCACATGTTAGCAAAGTATTGCTCAAAATCCTTCAAGCTAGGCTTCATCAGTATGTGAACCAAGAACCTCCAGATGTACAAGTTGATTTAGAAAAGACAGAGGAATCAGAGATCAAATTGCCAACATTAGTTGGATCATAGAGAAAGCAAAGCAATTCCAGAAAAACATCTACCTTCGCTTCATTGACTACAGTAAAGCCTTTAACTGTGTGGATCACAACAAACTGTGGAATATTCTTCAAGAGATGGGAGTACCAGACCACTTGGCCTGCCTCCTGAGAAACCTGTATGTCGGTCAAAAAGCAACAGTTAGAATCGTACATGGCACAACTGATTGGTTCTAAAGTGGAAAAAGAGTACATCAAGACTGAACATTGTCACCCTGCTTATTTAACTTATATGCAAAAGTACATTATGCCAAATGCTGGACTGGATGACTCACCAGCTGGAATCAAGATTGATGGGAGAAATATCAATAATCTCAGATCTGCAGATGACACCACCCTTATGGCAGAAAGCAAAAGAAACTAAAGAGCCTCTTAAGGAAGAGGAGAGAGTGCAAGAGGAGAGAGAAAAAGCTGGCTTAAAACTCAACATTCAAAAAATTAAGGTCATGACATCTGATTTCATCACTTCTTGGCAAATAGAAGGGATAAAGTGAAAACAGTGACAGATTTTATTTTCTTGGACTCTAAAATTACTGCCGATTGTGATTGCAGCCATGAAATTAAAAGATGCTTATTCCTTGGAAGATAAGCTATTACAAACCTAGACAGTGTATTAAAAAGCAGAGACATCACCTTGCCCACAAAGGTCCATCTAGTCAAAGCTATGCTTTTTCCAGTAGTCATATATGGATATCAGAGTTGTATCATAAAGAAGATTAAGCACTGAAGAATTGATGCTTTTGAATTGTGGTGCTGGAGAAGACTCTCAGGAGTCTGTTAGACTGCAAGGAGATGAAGCCAGTCAATTCTAAAGGAAATCAACCCTGAATATTCATTAGAAAGGCTGGACTGATACTGAAGCTGAAGCTCCAATATTTGTCCACCTAATGCGAGGAGCCAACTCACTAGAAAACGCCCTGATGCTGGGAATGATTGAGGGCAGGAGGAGAAGGCGGACTGAATCCGCCTACAATGCAGGATACCCCGGTTAGATTCCTGGGTTGGGAAGATCTGCTGGAGAAGAGAAAAAGCTACCCATTTCAGTATTTTGGCCTGGAGAACTAATCCATGGGATCGCAAAGAGTCAGACAGGACTGAGCGACTTTCACTTTCATTTTGGAACTCCCCAGGTGGCGCTAGTGGTAAAGAACTCTGTCTGCCAATGCAGGAGACTTGGGTCCAATTCCTGGGTCAGGAAGATCCCCTGGAGAAGGAAATGGCAACCCACTCCAGTATTCTTGCCTGGAGAATTCCATGGATACGGGAGCCTGGCGGGCTACAGTCCATGGAGTTGCAAAGAGTCGGACACAACTGAAGACACTTAGCACAGGAGAAGGAGTGGCAGAGGTTGTGTTGGTTAGACAGCATCACCAACTAAGCCGACATAAATTTGAGCAGCCTCCTGGCGACAGTGAAGGACAGGGAAGCCTGGAAAGCTGCGGTTCACAAGGTCACAAAGAGTTGAACAGGACTTACTAACTAAACAACAGCAAACTTACATTGTACGATAATTATATCTCAATGAAACTGGATAAATACTAAAAACAAAATAAAATAACTAATTGATTTGAAGCAGGACAAATATGGACCCATGATAAGAGAATGTCATGAACTGGAGTTGGTGATGGACAGGGAGACCTGGCGTGCTGCAGTTCATGGGGTCACAAAGGGTCGGACACAACCAAGCGACTGAACTGAACTGAACTGAACTGAATGATTATGATTATTTATTCCCACTCAGTGTACCTTGGATCTAATTTAAAATGAAGCAGAAAAGAAAGAATACTTTTAAAATGAAAGAACATGCAGAATAAAAAAGCAGGGCAGGGGAAGCCCTTGGTTTCCAGATAGCATCAAAGAAGCAGTGACTGATTTCTTCAAGACAAACTCATCACCCTGGAAAACTTCCAAAATGTAAGAGGAAATTAGCATTGATTCTTAGAAAAGCTCCCCTGTCCATGGTATTCTCCAGTCTAAGAATACGGGAGTGGGTTGCCATGCTGTCCTCCAGGAGATCTTCCCAACCCAGGGACTGAACTTGAGTCTCAAGTCTACTGCATTGACGGGCGGGTTCTTTACTACCAGCGTAGGAACCCCTAGTCTGAACATATCTGGAGAGATTGGCTGTCACTTCCACGCACTCAGACCTCAGGCTCTCTGGTTTTGTATTGCCTCCGCCTTCCCAGTGCTTCTGCATCCTTTCCATCAACCTTCAAATACACTTATGGCTCTCCCATTTGGGGGACAGAAAGGCTAAGAGTGAAGCCGGACCTCTCTCCTCCCTACAGCCAACACTTGCAGCACTAGCTCCGTCCCACGCCTTCCCAGCAAAACTTCTCGCAAACCGGTCCCCTCCATTCTCGATCTCGGCCCTAAGCCCACGCTTTCACCCTCCACTGGGCAACACGTGTGCTCCGCCAGGTCACAGGAGACTGCTCAGCGCCTGACTCTCCTGACATTTTGGTGCCCTTTAACTCTGGGCCACTTCCTCTGTGCATCCTCTTCCCCTGGCAGCTGGGACAGCACCCTGATTTTTTTGTCATCTCCCTGACTCTCCTCTCCTGTCTCATCCACAGGCTCAACTTTCTCTGCTGTCCCCTACATGTTAAATGTTGCTTGTGGCTCTGTCTTCATGTCCCTGGGTCCTACTCCCTCATCTCTCTGGAGTAGCCCATTTGCTCTCGGGGCATCGGTTGCCCTTATTACACCATTGCTGCTGTTGTTTCTCAGACAATAAGTCGTGTTTGACTCTTTAAGACTCCATGGACTATGGCACACCAGGCTCCTCTGTCCTCCACTGTCTCCCAGAACTTGCTCAAGCTCCTGTCCATGATGATGCCATCCAACCATGTCATCCTCTGTCACCCCCTTCTCCTCCTGCCCTCAGTCTTTCTCAGCATCAGGGTCTTTTCTAATGAGTAGGCTCTTCGCATCAAGTAGCCAAAGTATTGGAGCTTCAGCTTCAGCATCAGTCCTTCCAACGAATATTCAGGATTTGTTTCCTTTTGGATTGACTGGTTTGATCTGGTTCTAGTGATCGTGGAGGCTGGTGTCCTGCAGATTTAGGGAAGAGATGATGTTGCCGCTTGAGTGCGAAAGCATTCTAAAGGCAGAATTCCTTCTTCCCCAAGGGACTTTCAGTCTTTCCTCTTAAGGCTTTCAAATGACTGGATTGGACCCATCCTCATGATGGAGGGTGATCTGCTTTACTCAGAGTCTACTGATTTAAATATGAATCACATCTTTAAAAGTACCTTCATACTATATCTAGACTGAGATTTAATGTAAAGCTAGGTACCATGACCTATGTGAATAATCAAAAAACAATCTATAATAAGAATAGAAAAGAGTTTTCTGAGTCAAATCAAAGACTAGCCTGGAAACTATTTTCCTAGATTAATCTGAGAAGCTGCTCCAGAGAAGCCTGGTTTTTCAGCACAGTCTTATATCTTGTCTGAGCAAAGGAGATTAAATAAATTAGGGATATATTTCTCCAAGGTAAAAGACACACACACAGATGAGCACACATACAGCAAGTCAGCCTGGTCTTGGCACCTGGGAAGGTTGTCTTAGCATCAAAGGAGCACCAGCATTGGTGTCCCGGGATGAGATGCATTTCGTCTTTATTCTTTAACATGGACGTTCTTTAGTTTTTCTTTCTGATGCCCTTTTCTCTAATAATTAAAGCATATGTACAATGTATGTTTGATAGACCACAAACAGATTGTTTTAGTCAGCATAAAATTCAAGATAACTCATGAATAAGTCAGAATGACTTCCGTATATCTCACTATGTGAACATTTATTTATCACCCACCATAGCCTGGGTACCTTAACCATCACACGTACCATCTTAGAAAATGGTACCACCGAATGTAAATTGGTACAGTGGCTATGGAGAACAGTATTGGAAGTTCCTTATGAAACTAGAAATAGAGTTATCATATGATGCTGCAACCCTATTCCTGGGCACATATACAGAGAGAACCATAATTTGAAAAGATAGACGCACTCCAATGTCCACTGAAGCACTAATGACAGTAACCAGAACACAGAAACAACCTAAATGTCCACTGACAGAGGGACGGATAAGGAAGATGTGGTACATACATACAGTGGAATACTGCTGCTGCTGCTAAGGCGGTTCAGTCGTGTCCATAGACGGCCCACCAGGCTCCCCGTCCCTGGGATTCTCCAGGCAAGAACACTGCAGTGGGTTGCCATTTCCTTCTCCAATACATGAAAGTGAAAAGTGAAAGTGAAGCTGCTCAGTCGTGCCGACTCTTAGCGACCCCATGGACTGCAGCCCACCAGGCTCCTCCATCCATGGGATTTTCCAGGCAAGAGTACTGGAGTGGGGTGCCATTGCCTTCTCCCACAATGGAATACGACTCAACCACAAAAAAAGAACAAAACAATGCCATTTGCACCGACATGGATGGATCTAGAGATTGTCATACCGAGTGAAGTAAGTCACAGAAAGATGAATGTCATGTGATACTGCATACATGTAAAATCTAAAAAATGGCACCAGTGAATTAACTTACAAAACAGAAACAGTGCAGACATTACAGGTACAGAAAACAAACCTATGGTTACCAGGGGTGGCAAGTGAGGGGAGGGATGGATTGGGAGGTGGAGACTGACATATACACACTACTCTATACAGAATAGGTAGCTAGTAAAGACATACTGTAGAGCCCAAGGGCTTCCCTGGGGACTCAGATGGTAAAGAATCTACCTGCAATGCGGGAAATGTGGGTTCCATCCCTGGTTTGGGAAGGTTCCCTGGAGGAGGGAAAGGCTACCCACTCCAGTATTCTTTTCTGGAGAATCCCCATGGACAGGTAGTCTGACAGGCTACAGTCCATGGGGTCACAAAGATTCAGATATGACTTAACACAGGGAATTCTACTCAATATTCCATAATGACCTAATGGGAAAATATGTAAAAAAGAAGGAATATATGTATATGTTTAACTGACTCACTTTGCTCTATACCTAAACCAATACAACACTGTAAATCAACTATACTCCAATAAAAATGTTTAAAAAAGAAAAGAAAATGGCACCACCAAACGAGAGATGTCTAATCTAGGATGCTGGGGGTTTGCCTTGTCTTCTAATGTAACCCTCAGTCCACACAGTCAATCTAGCACCCAGTTCTATTTATTCTTCTTCCTAATATTTCTAATCCATCCCTACTGCCAAAATCCTGGTCCAGCAAGAACCTCTGCACTGCACTCTGCATCCAGTCTCTCCTTCTTTAGATCTGTCCTAGACACAGCAAGGAGAGAACTTGTTAGTCTGTAAACTGGATTGTGCTAATTTCCTGCTCTGGACTCACCACGAAGGCCACGGCTGTCACACAAATTGAAACAGGCGTGATCTCTCACTGACTCAGACATCACAAATGGTGTTATTGGTGTGTGTTTCCAGAGTGGAGAACTCATGGTAAAGTTCTGAACAAAACAAAGCACAAGCTTCACTCAATTTACACAGCAGTTACATTTCTGGGAAATTCAATTATATTAAAACTATATGTCTAAGTCTGCTCAGGCTGGTATAACAGTATGCCATAGACGGAATGGTTTAAACAGCACGTCTTTATTTCTCATGGTTCTGGAAGCTGGCAGCCCACAATCCAGGTTCTGATGAGTACGGTTGCTGGGGAAAGTCTTTCTCTTCTTGTTGTTTAGTCACTAAGTCGGGCCCAGGTTTTTTGCAACCCCATGTCTGCCCGCAGGCTCCTCTGTCCATGGGATCCCGCAGGCAGGAATACTGAAGTGGGTTGCCATTTCCTTCTCCAGGGGATCTTCCCGACCAGGGATCAAACCCATGTCTCCTGCATTGGCAGGCGAATCCTTTACCACTGAGTCACCCAGGAAGCCCCTTCTTCTTCTTAAGAGGGCACTAAGCCCATCAAGAGGGCTCATAGCATTTGTCTTGGGGCCTCTTTCTTTTTCTTTTTTACTATTTACTTATTTATATATTTAGCTGTGCCGGGTCTTGTTGTGGTACTTGGGATCTTTCATCTTTGTTGCAGCATGGAAACTCTTAGTTGCAGTCCATGGGATCTGGCTCCTTGACCAGGGATCCAACCTGGGCCCCCTGCTTTGGGAGCAGAGTCTTAGCCACTGGACCACCAGGGAAGAAGTCCCTGTCTTGGAGTTTCTTATAGCCTCCCTCTGTGAACACTGATGGAATTCTCCCTGGGACCTAGGATTGAGTCCAGGCACCTTGATCTGCCAGCCTCATATGAGCGCCCTGTCTTCCTGGGCTTCTCTCCTAGAAAGGCAGGGTCTCCTGGATATCCATCAGCTTTCTGTGCACAGAGTTCTCCCAACACATGGTCAGGAGCCATTGGGAGAGTTAGGGTACATGAGAAAACAATGAGGTTTAGGCTTTAAAAAAATCAATCTACATTTCATTTATGTAGTAATTCACTAAATGATACATTTAGTAATGCATATGCAAAATTAATTCATTGCCACAATACAAAGTCTCAGGAGTCTTTAGGAATCACGTGGTCTATCAGCATGTTCTAGATGAGCGAGTTGTCTCAAATTCCCCGCTTTCTTTTTTCTTTCCTTTCCAGCCTTGGTGGCTCCCATTTCCCAAGCAAGCCTGGGGGATGATGTCAACCCCACTCAACCGCAGTGGCCACAGGGCCCCGGCATACTACCCCACTACCCCATGCAGGTGTGTAAGGGTGTGCGTGTGGACAGAGCCAAGCCCTAGGGGGTAGTGCTGGCTTAAAAAGAGGGTGAAGGAGGAAGGAAATGATTCACTCCGAGAACCGGACGTGGGGAAAGAGGGTCATGTGCTTATGGTCTAGTCCCCTAGCTGAGGTTGGGTGACAGAGGCCGCCCACTCTGCACGAGTCACACGGGGCCCCGAGGTGTCAGGCTGCAGTGCTCTGAACAATTAGCGGAGGCAACCTGCAGCTGGGTTGAAAGAAGCAAGCCCCTCGCTACCTCACTTCCTCCACCTGCCTGGGCGAAGGTGGGCAGCTGCATGGAGAGGCTAAATGTGGTCAAACTACCCAGGCTTGGGGTTTCTGGCCCGAGACCCAGGGGAGGAACTGACCCCCAACACGCTCACACGTGCAGCTCTGAGGGAGAATTCGCAGTGCACTGTGGGCGAGCATCGAGACTCTCGGTCTGGAGTCACCGAGCCCAAGCTAGAACTCAGCATTCAACCACACGAGTCAACTTGACCGAGGCTGAAACCAGAATCCCGTTCTCTGACTCCCTGATTTCCCATTCTTTCCACTGAACTCTTCCCCACGCCGAGGAGAGCAGAGAGGTGTAGGGCTGTGGGGTTTTATGAAAGGAAAGATCCTTCACAGATCCCCTCCCGTCTGGAAGCCTTTGACATGTTAAGAGTACTCCATGTTCAGAAATTCTCTGTCTACAAACCACCTTCATGACCCTGTTCACACACCTTGTTTTCAGCAGATGACTTTGCCTGACAACTTCTGCTTTTTGTAGAAGTTGTCAGGCACTCTGTTATCTTTGCCACCAAGTCTACCCACTATGCCTTCCTTTCTCCTGTTACGAAAGACCTTTAAGGGGTCCCCTCCACCTAAGACAGGCCTCCGCCACTCCCAGTGTTCCTCCTATCTCAACAATCTCACTCTTTATCTCTTCCCCACAATTGATTTACCACTCTCTATGGGACCATTTTCAATAGACTGTGAAAACATATAGTATTCTTCCGCCTTAAAAACAAAGTGAACTCAAGTGAAAGTCACTCAATTGCGTCAAACTCTTTGTGACCCCAGGGATTATAGAGTCCATGAAATTCTCTAAGCCACAATACTGGAGTTGGTAGCCTTTCCCTTCTCCAGGGGATCTTCCCAACTCAGGGATCGAACCCAGGTCTCCTGCATTGCAGGCAGATTCTTTACCAGCTGAGCCACAAGGGAAGCCCCATCTTAAAAATACCCATCCCTTAAAACAGCAATGAGATAGCACTACACACCCACTAAAATGGCTAACATGCGAAACACTCACAGCAGCAAATGCTGGTGAAGATGTGAGGATGTGCAGAAGTGAAAACTCTCATTCATTGCTGATGGGAGTGCAAGATGGTATGGCCACCTTGGAAGACCATTTGGTAGTTTCTCCCAAAACTAAACATAACTCTTAAAATATGATCCAGCAATTGCAATCTTTGACATTCACCCGTGAGTTGGAAATCTTCACACCAAAACCTAATAGCCACAAAACATGGATGTGGATAGCAGCTGTATTCATAATTACCAAAATCTGGAAGCAATCAATATGTCTTTGAATAGGTGAATGGATAAACAAATTGTGGTACAAATGGTGGAATATTACTCAGCACTAAAAAAGGTACTATCAAGTCACAACAAGATGTGGAGAAACCTTAAATGAATGTTGCTGAGTAAAAGAAGCCAGTCTGAAAATGCTAGGAACTATGCGATCCCAATTGTATGTGATACTAGAAAAAGCAAAACTTTGGAGACAGTAAAAAGATCAGTGGTTGCCGGGACTACAGAGGAGAAAATGATGAACAAATGGAACACTGGGCACTTTTAGAAACTATTCTGTGTGATACTCTAACGATGAATACATATCATACCTTTGTTACAACTCTACAGAATGTACAGCAGGGAAAAAAGGTACAGCATGAACAGTAAGTCCTAATATAAACTAGGGACTTCAGTTGATAACAATGTATCAACCAAAGCATAATAGGCTCACCAAGTATAACATAGTCGTGTTGGACTCTATGCAACCCCATGGACGTAGCCTACCAGGCTCCTCTGTCCATGGGATTTTCCAGGCAAGGGTACTGGAGTGGGGTGCCATTTCCTTCTCCAGGGGATCTTCCCAGCCCAGGGATCCAACCAGGTCTCCCACCCTGCAGGCAGGCCAGGGCAGCCCAATTATAACACATGTACCACATTGTTACAAGATGTTACTAGAGGAAACTGGAGGGAGGGGAAATAAGAGGTTCCATTCTGAAGAGCCTGTTCCTAAGTCCAATTTGTTCATAAGTCCAACAAAGTTAGTCTAGGTACCCAACTAACCCTTGGCTTTAACGTACTGTACTATGATAGGTTTGTGATGCTTTTCACATAAATAATACATAAAAAAATAAACACAAAAAATAAAGAAAAAAATTTAGTCTTACAGTATGGTACTCTGAAAAGTGCCCGCTACATCACCACTGCTTTTACACTTGCTTCTGGACATTCTGGGCTCAACATAAAGACTCTGCACTTCTGTGCTCTATACAGTTGCTGTTCTTGTTCAGGCACAAGTCGGATCTGACTCTGCAACGCCATGCACCACAACCCACCAGGCTCCTCTGTCCGTGGGGTTCTCCCAGCAAGAATAATGAGGTGGATTCCCATCACCTTCTCCAGGGGATCTTCCTAGACGAGGGATCCAAACTGTGTCTCCTGCATGAGCAGGAGGATTCTTTACCACTCAGCCAGCAGGGAAGCCCGCTCTGTACAATACTGTGCAGGAAAGCACACAGAGCACCACCACTTGTAGGAGGTGCACGCGCGTGGCGGTGCACACCAGACACACGAACTAACATGTGATTGGAGGTGGCAACGCACGTTCACGTCTTTGAAAGTTTGCAGCTTGAAGGAGACTTACTGTAAATCTAAAACTGCAGTTATTTTTGTTTGTTTAGAGTTTGTACCACCACCACCCCAACTTCCCCACCCACTGGAACATAAGCCCAGAGAACAGCAGGAACTCAGCCTGTGTCATATACATTAAGTCCCCTACGTACGGATGAATCCTGTTCATTTGTAAGTCCAGTTTGCTTGGGTAAGTCCAGCAAAGTTAGCCTAGGTACATAAAAAACAAAAAATACACACATAGAAAAACAAAGAAAATGTTTTTAGTCTTACAGTACATTACTTTGCCAACAAAGTAATGTAGTCAAAATCTACAAATCTAGTCAAAACTATGGTTTTTCTCGTAGTCATGTATGGATGTGAGACTTGGACTAAAGAAAGCTGATCACTGAAGAATTGATGCTTTTGAACTGTGGTGTTGGAGAAGACTCTTGAGAATCCCTTGGACTGCAAGGAGATCCAACCAGTCCATCCTAAGGGAGATTAGTCTTGAATATTCATTAGAAGGACTGATGCTGAAGCATAAACTCCAATCTTTTGGCCACCTGATGCGAAGAGCTGACTCATTGGAAAAGACCCAGATGTTGGGAAAGATTGAAGGCAGGAGAAGAAAGGGATCACAGAGGATGAGATGGTTGGATGGCATCACCGACTCAGTGGACATGAGTTTGAGTAGGCTCCAGGAGTTGGTGATGGACAGGGAGGCCTGGCGTGCTGCAGTCCATGGGGTCGCAGCAAGTCCAAAGAGTTGGACATGACTGAGCAACTGAACTGAACTGACAGTACCTTGAAAATTACAGAAGTACTGGCTACATCCTCACTGCTTTCACAATCGCGTCCAGGCATCCTGGGCTTGACATAAACATAGTGTATTACTATACGCTATAGTACTGTACAGTGAAGCACAAAAAAGCACAATCATGCAGCAACATATACCAGACATATGACTAGACATGTGAACACACATTTGAGTCTTTGAAAGTTCACAGCTTGAAGGTTTGTATGTAGGGGACTGACTGTTCTGTGCTGTCTCTGAAACTTACAACAGGGCTTGGCATCAGTGAATATTCCTGAATAAATGAACAAATGTGTATTTTTAAACATATAGTAGACTTTATAGGAATATAGAGCATATAGTGGGGATTCCCAGGTGTCTCAGAAGTAAAGAATCTGCCTGCCAGTACAGGAGACACAGGAAACTTGGGTTCAATCCCTGGGTTAGGAAGATCCCCTGGAGGAGGAAATGGCAAGCCACTCCAGCATTCTTGCCTGGAGAATCCCAGGGACAGAGGAGCCAGGCTCCATGGGGTCACAAAGAGTCAGACATGACTGAGCGATTGAGCATGCACATGTTAACAGAAATTACAAAAAAAAAACCCCAAAAACCCAGGGAAGGCTGTCTCTTTAAAGAAAAATGGGAGGAAACATCGGTCCACAGATCATATAGGACAGAGAGGTCCCATAGTCCCCTTCCCCTCCACACAGTTTCCCCATCTTTAACATCTTGCACTAGTGTGGTACATTTGTGAGAACTGATGAGCCAATATTGATACATTGGTATTAACCACATGTTATAACAGTCACATTAGAACTCTCTATGTGTCTTATACAGCTCTATGGGTTTTGATGAAGGTGCAATATCATGTACCCACCTAGGCTAAGAATTCCAAATTCTCAATCCTAGTCTGGTTCTCAAGCCTACTTTGTCTCTTCAGATTGTGTTTTCCTGCCTTCTGGCATGCCTCATACTTTTTGTAGAGAGCTGGACATGATGTGTCAGATAACAGGAGCTGAGATAAATAATCATTCACTGTGAAGCACCATGCTTATCTGGCTAAGAGTTTGTTGTTTAATGTTTGCTGCACCTATAGGTGTCTGATGCTTTCATTTTATCCCGTGTCCTCGTGTTTTGTCTTCCCCGTTGCCTCTGGGTTTCCCTACAAGCTCCTTCTTAAATAGAGTTGTAATCCACTGGAGTCCTATGGGTGTGGTGAAAGGTTTTGTGGAGGGGAAACATTCAGTAACCTCAAAGTTAAATTTCAGAGCCTGTTTCTCTTTTTAATGAGCCTGAACCTCTGGACTGTGACCTTCAGAGGAGCTTCCTAGCCTCTGCCCTGCTAGGTTTTTTTCTCCCCTAATGTCAGAAAAGCTTGCAGGGACTGGGTTGTCTAACTGTCTTTGAGCTGGGTCAAACTGGTGTTGTTGTTGCTGTTGTATAGTCACTCAACTGTGTCCAACTCTTTTTTGACTCCCTGGACTGTAGTCCACCAAGCTCCTCTGTCCACGGGATTCTCCAGGCAAGCATACTGGAGTGGGTTGCCATGTCCTACTCCAGAGGAACCTTCCCAACCCAGGATCAAACCCTCCCTCTGGCCAAATAGGAAGGAAGCTTTCTCTGTTGTTCACCATGAGAACCTGGTGGGACACCTGTGAAAAAAGCTCAAGAAAGCACAAGGACTCCACTAAAACTGGGTCTCAAGGAGTTTCTGACTCTCAAGCTATTAGTCAAGTATGGTTTGCTTTCCTGTTTCCTGAGGCTTCTGTTCCTTGTCCACTGATTCTCTGAGTCGCATTCTGACATCCTCTTATGATCATCTCTGTGCATTTCATATGGAGAGGCATTAGCAAATGTTAGTTTATTTGATGGATGAAAATTTTCCTTTTAATTATCTACAAAAGTATGAAACACCTTTGTTAGAAAGCTGAAAGTGAAAGTGAATGCTCAATTAGAATAACCAATATAGTAAGTATATTCTTTCCTTCTCTTTCAAAAGGATTTTAACATTTACATTTCAGTAGCCTTAATGTTTCGGAGAAGGCCATGGCACCCCACTCCAGTACTCTTGACTGGAAAATCCCATGGATGGAGGAGCCTGGTAGGCGGCAGTCCATGGGGTCGCTAAGAGTCAGATAGGACTAAGCAACTTCACTTTCACTTTTCACTTTCATGCATTCGAGAAGGAAATGGCAACCCACTCCAGTGTTCTTGCCTAGAGAACCCCAGGGACGGCGGAGCCTGGTGGGCTGCCGTCTATGGGGTCGCACAGAGTCGGACATGACTGAAGTGACTTAGCAGCAGCAGCAGCAGCAGCAGCAGCAGCAGCTTTAATGTTTAAAATATACATGTGTTTTATTGTAAATTACCTCATATTCTAATTTGGAAATTGACAGGATATAAATAATAGGTAAACAAAACAATGAGGGACTGCCTTGCCTCTCTACCTGCCCCCAAACACATTGATCAGTGGTTGTTCAGTCACTAAGTCTTGTCTGACTCTTTGCAATGCCATAAACTGCAGCACACCAGTCTTCCCTGTCCTTCACTACCTCCCTAAGTTTGCTCAAACTCATGTCCATTGAGTCAGTGATGCCATTCAACCATCTTATCCTCTGTTGCCCCCTTCTCTTTCCGTCCCCAATCTTTCCCAGCATCAGGGTCTTTCCCAGTGAGTCAGTTCTTTGCATCAGGTAGCCAAAGGATTGGAGCTTCACCTTCATCATCAGTCCTTCCAATGAATATTCAGGGTTGATTCCCTTTAGGATTGACTGGTTTGATCTAGCACCACAGTTCGATAGGCAACCAGAAGTCAAGGGGCAAGACCCACAGAGAATGGGGAGCCAATAGTTGCAATGTAGACACAGGACTGCTTGAGCCTGGAACTATACCAAGCCTTTACAACTCAATGGTATTTTTATCCCAGTTTTATTGATTGGAAAATTATGATCTGAGCAGTTTTGTAGAACTTTGTGGGGGAGGAGTGCAGGAGAGAATTCATTACCTCTTTTTTTCACTATTCACTCTTTTATTCATTCATTCAACACATTTTTATTGAATGGATTAAATTGAGTGCATTGTTCTAAGTGCACTGTCCTAGCCCCTGAGGATACAACCGCCAAAATCCTTCGTCTCTTTTTTTGGGTTCCCAAATCACTGCAGATGGTGACTACAGCCATGAAATTAAAAGACGCTTGCTCCTTGGAAGAAAAGCCATGACCAACCTAGATGGCATATTAAAAAGCAGAGACATTACTTTGCCAACAAAGGTCCATCTAGTCAAAGCTATGGTTTTCCAGTAGTCATGTATGGATGTGAGAGCTGGACTATAAAGAAAGCTGAGCGGTGAAGCATTGATGCTTTTAAACTGTGGTGTTGGAGAAGACTCTTGAGAGTCCCTTGGATTGCAAGGAAATCAAACCAGTCAATCCTAAAGGGAATATTCATTGGAAGGACTGATGCTGAATCTGAAGCTCCAATACTTCGGCCAACCTGATGCAAAGAACTGACTCATTGGAAAAGACCCTGATGCTGGAAAAGAGTGAAGGCGGGAGGAGAAGGGGACGACAGAGGATGAGACGGTTAGATGGCATCACTGACTTGATTGAGTTTGAGCAAGCTCCAGGAGTTGGTGATAGACAGGGAAGCCTGGCGTGCTGTAGTCCATGGGTTCTCAAAGAGTTGGACACGACTAAGTGACTGAACTAAACTTTCCCTATAGAGCTTACATGGGTGGGGGCAGAAGGCATGGTCTTAGTAAAGTGTGCCTGCATGCTAAGTCGCTTCAGTCATGTCGGACTCTTTGCAACCTACTCGACCATAGCCTGCTAGGCACTTCTGTCTGTTGGATTCTCCAGGTGAGAATACTGGACTGAGTTGCCATTTCCTCTTCCAGGGGATCTTTCAAACGCAGGGATCCAAAGTCTCCCATGGCTCCTGCATTGCCGGCAGATTCTTTATGGCTGAGCCATCCCAGAATGTTCAGTTCAGTTCAGGAAGTTCACGTACTGTTGAAACCTGGCTTGGAGAATTTTAGCATTAACTTGCTAGCGTGTGAGATGAGGGCAACTGCGAGGTAGTTTGAACATTCTTTGACATTGCCTTTTTTGGGGATTGGAATGAAAATTGACCTTTTCCAGTCCTGTGGCCACTGCTGAGTTTTCCAAATTTGCTGGCATATTTAGTGCAGCACTTTCACAGCATCATCTTTCAGGATTTGAAAGAGCTCAACTGGAATTTCATCACACCTCCACTACCTTTGTTCGTGGTGATGCTTCCTAAGGCCCACTTGACTTCACATTGCAGGATGTCTGGCTCTAGGTGAGTGATCACACCATTGTGGTTATCTGGGTCATGATACAGTTTTTGTACAGTTCTTCTGTGTATTCTTGCCACCTCTTAATATTTTCTGCTTCTGTTAGGTCCATACCATTTCTGTCCTTTATTGTGCCCATCTTTGCATGAAATATTCCCTTGGTATCTCTACGTTTCTTGAAGAGATCTCTAGTCTTTCCTATTCTATTGTTTTCCTCTATTTCTTTGCATTGATCACCGAGGAAGGCTTTCTTCTCTCTCCTTGCTCTTCTTTGGAACTCTGCATTCAAATGGGTATATCTTTCCTTTTCTCCTTTGCCTTTAGCTACTCTTCTTTTCTCAGCTATTTGTAAGGCTTCCTCAGACAGCCATTTTGCTTTTTTGCATTTCTTTTTCTTGGGGATGGTCTTGATCCCTGCCCCCTGTACAATGTCATGAACCTCTATCCATAGTTCTTCAGGCACTCTGTCTATCAGATCTAATGCCTTGAATCTTTGTCATTTCCACTGTAAGGGATTTGATTTAGGTCATACCTGAATGGTCTAGTGGTTTTCCCTACTTTCTTCAATGTAAGTCTGAATTTGACAATAAAGAGTTCATTATCTGAGCCAAGGTCAGCTCCTGGTCTTGTTTTTTGCTGACTGTATGGAGCTTCTCCGTCTTTGGTTTCAAAGAATATAATCAATTTGATTTTGGTATTGATCATCTGGTGATTTCCATGTGTAGAGTCTTCTCTTGTGTTGTTGGAAGAGGGTGTTTGCTATGACCTGTGTGTTCTCTCGGAAAAACTCTAGCCTTTGCCCTGTTATTAACTTCATTAGCCTTGCACTGCAAGGCCAAATTTGCCTTTTACTCCAGGTATCTCTTGACTTCCTACTTTTGCATTCCAGTCCCCTGTGATGAAAAGGACATCTTTTGGGGGTGTTAGCTCTAGAAGGTCTCGCAGGTCTTCATAGGACCGTTCAACTTCAGCTTTTCAGCATTTACTGGTCGGGGCATAGATTTGGATTACTGTGATGTGGAACGGTTTGCCTTGGAAAGGAACAGACATCATTCTGGCCCCAGGGTGTACACGCGGGTAAAGTATAAGCCCCGGTGGCTCCGCCCGCGCGGTATCCGAAAGCAGCCGGGCGCGCGCACCAGCGCCGGAGACTTGCTCCACCTCTCTGGGCGGAGACCCCGAGATCCATCCGGGGCGCCCCGGGTGCGGAGGCTGCGGGCCACCCCTACTCCCCTTCTGCTACCCTTTGCCCGGCGCCGGCGGTCCCTGCGGAAGGGGCCAACAGCAGCCCGCATCGGGGTCACGAGCGCCGAGCCGGGGTGCGGAGGGGCGGCGGCGGAGTCCGGCTGAAGCGGGTGGGCCCGAGGCTGGCACCCGGAGGGCAGCGGCGAGGCCACACTGCCAAGGTAACGCGGGCCGGCGTGGGCGGCGGGGATCACGGTGCGGGGGAGGCTGGGGAGGGCACCGGGCGACACCGTCTCTGCGCCGCCGTTTCCCGGAATCCCTCTCCTGAAGCCTATCTGCCCGGGACTCCTCCTACCGCCTGCGCCCCGGATCGCAGGGTTTTTCCGCGCGCGACACCGCACCCCTGCCCGGGGGCGTCCCCTCTCCAAGCTCCCCGCAGCCCTGGAGGGTTCCTGAGGAGCATCCACTGACTGTCCCCTGCGGCCGCGCTGCCCTCGGCCCTGTCCGGGCGTCCTCCGTTCATCGCCCCCCACGCAGCCCCCAGGGACCCGCACCTGACCTCCCACAAGGGCCCTGGCCGCTTAGAGGTGAGAGTCAAATTCCTTAGGGTCCACAGCGCCCTGCAAAACTGGGTTAACGGCTCGGGTCTCCGGTTCGGGGTCTTCCGTCCGCCCTCCAGCAGAACACAAGGTTAGGCATAGTTTGTCCCCGCGCCGGAGAGGAGTACGGAGGGACCCCCGAAGCTGAATGGTCCTACGGCCTTACAAACCCATCGCTTGGAAGCTGGAGTGGGGACAGGGCGATGGACAGCGTCGCGGAGACAGGAGTGGACGCGCGTCCGGGGTCGGGAGGGAGTGAGGAACCGGGTGCGAGTCGACGCTTCACGTTTCGACTCTGACCGATGGAACTAGTTAAACCCAGTTAGGAGTTGGATCCTTCAACCCACTTAACGTAGCGAACGATGGCTGTGAGGAACTCTAGCTATCCTGTCTCTCTTTGTGTCTCTTTCTCTTTCTCTTTTAATATTTGTTTGATCTCCTTGCATTTGTTTGGCAAAAAAAAAAGTCTTAGAAACTGAGTGGAACGAGGTAGGAGTTGCGGAGGCAGGTGCTGCCAGAGTCCTGGAGTCCCAGCCCCGCCTACCCGCTCCTGGTCTCAGGCAAACTGACCCCGAGACCAACTGGGCTGCCACCTGCCCCGCATCTTGGCCAGGTTTCAAAGTACCCGCCTTCTGCTGTCCTGACTGGGAGAGGACAGGGGTGAAAGCAAAACCGCAGCAAAATTTGCTCTAAAGAAAACATCCATCAGTGTGCCCTTAGTTGGTAAGATTTGACCTCTTTGTGGCAGAAAGTGAACTTCAGAGTTCTCTAGTCCATGAGTTGGATCATCAAAAATCTGTGTGACTCTTTTATCCTTACCTGTATTTCTTCTAATGTTTCTCATGTATTTATTTCAAACTTAAAGACAATCTGCCTGAGATTTGGTTCCGGAAATGTGACACCTGGTAATTTACCTTAAAAAAAAAAAAAAAAAATAGAGGAAGAATCATTGCCTGGAGGTACTGTCTTGAAAGTGAAACTTTTATTAAAATGTATTTTCCATCCTCCTCCACTTGCATACACAGAGCATGTTGGACTTCCTGTGACATTTACAAATCTTCAAAATGTTGTAGTCTGAAGCATGTGTATTCTTTGATGGCCAATCATATTTTACCAAAAGTAAGACACAATGATGGATATAAGGTGTACTTTAAAAACTTTTATGTCACTGGGTAGGAAAAACCACTGTCAATTATGGTATGTGATGCCACCATACAGAGCACCCTGATCTCACAGATGTTCAGATGTCAGAAGGAAGTGTGTGTTTTATAATTTGTGAGATAGGCTCTCTTGGCAGAGCTTGATGATACTTTTCCCTGAGAACTTTTCATTGCTTCAAAGAATGAAACTGGTGGTGTGCAGTTCAGGAAGAATAAATGAAAACAGTTTGCTGGGAGAGCAGTTGGCCAAAGTAAGGGTGGTAAGAAGTGGAATAAGGAGAATATGAAAGAGGGAAAGAGAGAGGGAGAGAGAGACATGGATGGATGTTGGGTAGGGAGTAGTTCAGAACCATTGAGAATCTTTTCAAGAACCAGCAGGAAAATGAATTCATTCAGTATCCCCATGAGCCAGGGTTTAACAAACTGGTACATGGGAGAGTTATTCTTAAACCTTGTTTTTCTGAAACACTGTTGTTTTAATTCTGAGGTTTTTTTAAATATATTTAAAATTTGAGTGTATCCGACCACCAGAAAAAAAAATGGTAGGGAATCCACAAAAATCCTAAAAGTGTTCCCTAATAAATAAGAAAGAACGAAACCATGAGTTTTAGCATGACTTCAGATCAGATCAGATCAGTTGCTCAGTCGTGTCTGACTCTGCGACCCCATGAATCGCAGCACGCCAGGCCTCCCTGTCCATCACCAACTCCTGGAGTTCACCCAGACTCACGTCCATCAAGTCAGTGATGCCATCCAGCCATCTCATCCTCCGTCGTCCCCTTCTTGCCCCAAATCCCTCCCAGCATCAGAGTCTTTTCCAATGAGTCAACTCTTTACATGAGGTGGCCAAAGTACTGGAGTTTCAGCTTTAGCATCATTCCTTCCAAAGAAATCCCAGGGCTGATCTCCTTCAGAATGGACTGGTTGGATCTCCTTGCAGTCCAAGGGACTCGCAAGAGTCTTCCCCAACACCACAGTTCAAAAGCATCAATTCTTTGGCGCTCAGCTTTCTTCACAGTCCAACTCTCACATCTATACATGCTGTTTCCTTTTCGGACAAAGGAGCAGCAGGCGCTTTCTGCTCAGGGGTGGGAGGGAAATATACTTGGGGTGGGGGGGGGTGCTGTACAGGACAGGAGAAGCCAGCACCAGAGTCAGGGGACCCCACAAAGGCCCCATGGTTGACCCACCCCTCCTCGACCATGCCTGCAGGACAGTTAACCGGGTGTTCCAGGAGGAAGCAGAGCCCAGACTACACTTCCTTGATAGGCGCGCCCACATCCCAGCACCTATGCCTTGGGCTAGAGAAGCTGCCCAGGCTTCACAGAACAAACTGGAATCAGGCACAGTTTTTAAAAGGAGGTCAGGATTTCACTCCACTGTATCACAATTGCAGGAGACAAAGGAATCAAAGTATGAATGAGGTAAGCAGAAATGGTGTGAAAAAAAAGAAAGGAAAGAATATGATAATTTGCAGGATTAGTCACTCAGTTGTGTTCGACTGTTTGTGACTCCATGCACTCTAGCCCACTAGGCTCCTCTGTCCATGGAATTTCCAGGCAAGAATACTGGAGTGGGTAGCCATTCCCTTCTCCGGGGGATCTTCCTGACCCAGGGATCAAACCCCGGTCTCATGCACTGCAGGCAGATTCTTTACCACCTGAGCCACCAATGATAGCTTGCAGGAATCTTACTAAAAAGAAAATATTACTCTTGGGACAGAAGGCCATTTTTTACAATAGCTTTTTGTTATTGTTGTTGTTTAGTTGTTTAGTTGTGTCTGACTCTTCTGCAACCCCACGGACTAAAGCCTGCCAGGCTCCTCTGTCCATGGGATTCTCCAGGCAAGAATACTGGAGTGGGTTGCCATGTCCTACTCCAGGGGAATCTTCCCAACACAGGGGTCAAACCCAGGTCTCCTGCTTTGCAGACAAATTCTTTACCATCTGAACCACCACAATAGCTTTAGATCCTTCAAAAATTGATTTAAAAATATGAATTCAATAAAAGAAACTCAAAGATAAGAAAAATTTTAATTGAGATGAAAAGAAGATTGCAGACTTACAGGAATACACTGAAGATCATTGAAACATATTACAGAAGAAAAAAGAGGAAAAAATAGAATAGATCCTGCTGAAAGTAAAAATATTTTAACAGAGGAAAGGCTCTTAATTCCAAAAATTCAGAGACAAACGTGAAGTCATTTATTAAGAATCCGATGTGGAAGACAGATAAAGCACAGTCAGGCATTAGGATACTTGAGTTTCCTGACATAGTGAAACCAACAAATGGGACTGAAAATGCAAACAAAAATGAGATAAATTTTATTGAAATGAAGAAAAAATGGTCTTTAGGCCAAAAGAGCATGACATTTTCCAGGAAATTTTCATATAGGAATGCTTAGTATCTTCAGTAGTTTAAATGCAAAGGAAAAGAATTATTATTATTTAGGAATTGAAAAAAGAGTAAATAAAGGAGAGAAAAATCACATCAAGTTGCTCTCAGATGTCTTCAGGGCTGTGCTAGATGCCAGAGGACGATGGTTCCCAGGGAAAAGTTCTAGGGAAAGAAACTTTTTCCCAAGAGGGTGTGTCATCTAGCTAGAAGATGTCATTCAGATTGAAAGTCAACAGAAAGGGGCTTCTTCAAAAGAACAAAGGAAATTCAGCACCCATGAGCCCTTATGGAAAAAACAAACTGCTGGAGAATAAAATCCAGCAAATAGTAAATAAAGAGAGAAGTCAAAGTAAAGAACTCAGGCACCAAGAACTCATGATATAAAGGACTGTTGGCCACAATAGAGAGTCCAAGTGCCATAATGAAGACCCAGCACAGCCAAAAAAAAGAAAAGGACTGTTGATGAGTATTTATGTAAATGTGGAATTAATATAAAACATCTTTGGAAATTGTGGAATAAAATGTGATTATTACGCAACTCTAGGTACACACACACACAAAAAAAGTGATCAGGTAGGGGCAGAAGAGGAAGATGGAAGGAAATATGAGAGTGGGCCCTATAGTTCTCATCTTTGAAGGCGTGGATCAGTAAACAGAGATGTGAATATTGTATTCCAACTTCCAATGCCTTTGTAATTTTTTTAACTTTGGAGGGATATTTTAGGGAGTTATTCTTTCTTATGAAAATAATTGAAATGTCAACAATTGTTCTGCCTTTGCTTCAGTTTTTTTCCAAGTAAAATTAAATTTAGACAAAAATACCCTGTGTGTGTGTGTGTGTGTGTGTGCTGCATGTGTGCTGCGTGTGTACATAGAAAGATCTCTGGGATTATGTTGTTCATTAATGTAAATGATAGAACTATCTGGATACTGATATTTTACTTTTATGCCTTATTTTTATTATTTTTTTTTAATGAGTGAGTTGAACTATTCTTACCAAAACAAGAAGTAAACCAGAAACAAATATGCCAAGACATTAACAATGGTTGATGCCTGGTAGTAAAAACAAAGATGCTTGTTACTTTCTTCTTTGTGCTTTTTTGTATTTTTCTTTAATTTCAGGGGGAGGGGGGATATATGTCATTTTATTTGTAGAGTTTTTCTGAATCCATTCATTCACTGACCAGCAAAGATGTGCCAGGTGTCAGGCTGTGCCGGACAGAAGAAACAACACAGTTCTGCTCTCTACCCGGAGAATAGCAGGCAGCAAGTTCTGTGAGGGTTGTCTGTCTGTCTGTCTGTCTTTGTTAGGAGGAGTTGGAACTCAAAGAGTCACTTTGCCACAGTAGCATCTGTTTGAGCTGGGCCTTGAAAATTAGTAGTGTTTGTCTGGGGATCAGTGACAAGGACTGTTGGGGGCGGGAGGAAGGGAGAGGGGGTCGTGGTGATAGGAGGTTCAGAGCAGGTGTGATTTGTGGCTCAGAGTTCAGAGCGAGACACTTGTGTGGCCACTTGAACAGTGGTGTTGGAGAAGACTCTTGAGAATCCCTTGGACTGCAAAGAGATCCAACCAGTCCATCCTAAAGGAGATCAGTCCTGGGTGTTCTTTAGAAGGAATGATGCTAAAGCTGAAACTCCAGTATTTGGCCACCTCATGTGAAGAGTTGACTCATTGGAAAAGACTCTGATGCTGGGAGGGATTCGGGGCAAGAAGGGGACGACGGAGGATGAGATGGCTGGATGGCATCACTGACTCGATGGACGTGAGTCTGGGTGAACTCCGGGAGTTGGTGATGGACAGGGAGGCCTGGCGTGCTGCAGTCCATGGGGTCACAAAGAGTCGGACACGACTGAGTGACTAAACTGAAACTAGATCTAAATGCAAATATAAAAGCATTTAAGCCTGATGGTGAATCACCAAATAATAATACAGAGTTGGCATTTCCTAGCACATCTTGGGAGAATTCCTAGAAGTAGGTGGAAGCAGTAAACTCAGGCCCAGACTCAGGAGGGGAGCAAAGAGGAAGAGAGGGTTCCCATGGGCACACAGCCAGGGCCAGTGCCACTGCCCACAGCTGCCGGGGACCCTTCTGCCCTGGCAGCCCTGGGCACACATGCACTTGAACTTGAAGGCTGCCCACAACCCTCAACTGCTAGCCACCAGCCTGAGATGGACTCTGGACAAGGCAAACCCTGAGTCTCCCCTTTCCAAGGATCTGCCATCCCAACCCATAGCATGCTGGCAGACAGTGAAGAGTCTTTAAACCTCTGCTCCTGGCCCTGCTATGTACCCCGATCAAGACTGACCTTGACATTTAGCTCCCGCCAGACCAGGTAGCCACCCACTAGGCAAGGCGGGCCAGGGATAGCTTCCACTCTGCCTGGCCCAGCCTCCCTGCACACACGCCAGGAGGGCATCAATGCACCATGATTCAAGATGGCCACAGGAGAGCAATAAACCAAGGGTGGGACCCTTCTTGTGTGCTGGGCCCCTAGGGTAGCTGAAGCCGGCTCTGGCTGCAGAGATAAGAGTAACCAGAGCTTTAGGAAGGCTGAGCTGCTTGGAGTCAGAAAGTTTTAAAGAGCTTCATGAACAGTTCCAGGCGGGATGCCAAGATGGGAAATTAGATTTTCCAAGGAAGCAAGAATCTGCTATCAGAAATCTAATTGGCAGTGGAGTATGAGTCACCAGGAACAAAGAAAGGGAGGCAACGTCCTGTGGCCCAGAGCAAGAGAGAGGGATTCTAGTTGTGTGGTTGTGTGTGTGTACTTTCAACTGCTGAGGAGAGGGAAGCTTCTGCAGAGGCAGAACAAGAGCAGAAATGTGCCGCCATCAGAACAAAACAGAGAGACCAGAGGCCACAGGACAAGTGGTCAGGAAGAAGCGAGTCACCCCCAAGGTGGTATTCCACGGTCTTGGTGCTCCCAGCATCTAGAGAACATCCACGACCAGGCAAGCCCTCTGCTGAGGAGTGATGATGGCAGATAACATCGCATGTCATAAAGACATCTCTGTGGTTGTTCTAATGATGGTACACTTCCCAGATGGCTCAGTGGTAAAGAATCTGCCCGCCAATGTAGGAGATGCAGGGGTTGTGGGTTCCATCCCTGGGTGGGGAAGATCCCCTCGAGGAGGAAATGGCAACCCACTCCAGTATTCTTGCCTGGAGAATCCCTTGGACAGAGGGGCCTGGTGGGCTACAGTTCAGGAGGTCGTGAAGAGTCAGACACTACCAAGCATGCACATGTCATGGGAAAAGTTGAGGTGCCTGGATAGCTCATGGGTGGCAGGTGGCAATTTTGACTTGGAGTCTTTGGGCTTGATAGCGTGATAGTCGAGCGGACTTTTTAATGTATTCTTAGCTTGAATTCACGTCTGCTACTCGGGGGTCATTTTTCACTTTGACTTGGGGCTTGGTGCTACCCCAGTGTTTGTGGGGACAGGAGAACACCCAGTAGTCTGGATGGAGACAGAGATCTGGGGGAGAGAAGGAATGAGACCGACTGGGGGCTCCGTAAAATGTTTCAAGACTTCCTTTCTCACCTTGGAGTGAAGAAGACTAACTTACTCAAAATGCAGATGCTAAGAAAGAAAATACCTTTAAGTCTAAAAGCTCAGAAGTTTCCGTTAAAAAAGAAAAAAAAAGCCGTACAGGCAAATCAAAGGACAAGTGACAATGGCGGAGAAAAATAAAAAAAGATGTGACTCGTATCACAGAGGGCCAGTTTGCCTCGTACTTAAAAAGTTCCTTCAAAGTGATGTGAAGAAAGAAGTCTTAAAAAGAGGGGATATATGTATACGTATAACTGATTCACTTTACTGTACAACAGAAACTAACACAGCATTGTAAAGCATTTATATTCCAAAACAAAAATTTAAGAATCAATGTAAAAAAAAAAAAAGCAACGACTCAAAGATAGACAGTTAACTCAAAAGGAAACACCTCTGCCATATATGCTCGGTCTTACTTAGAATAAGAGAAGTACAGAATTAATATAAGTCTGAAGACAACTTGGCATTTGATTTTGAATTTGAATTTTGAATTTGAATTTTGGCATGAATTTGATTTTCAGAAATCCAAGAGCTTGATAGTTATCATTATCATAATCATTATTTATCATTATCATTCCCTACAAGCTCTTTCTTTGTGGGGAAGCAGAAATTCTCACACACTGCAAGAGGTTGTGCAAACCACTACAGCCGTAAGGGCGAGAGTGTGGCCATCTCTATCAAAGCTGCAAATGCAAGGATGTCCCTGGTGGACCAGTGGTTAAGACTCCGTGCTTTCATTGCAGAGAGGCTTTCATTGCAGAGGGCCAGGGTTCTATCCCTGGTCGGGGACTAAGATCTCACAAGCCTTACATTTAGTGAAGCCAAAAAAAAACCACAAAGACGTGCATGGTCACTTTGTGCCTGGTCTCTTCTGTCTGCCCCTGCAAACCAAGCCTCCACCTTCCCCACCTTTTACTGTGCCTTGGGATCCCATCTTGTATAGGTACAGCCACCAGCTGCCTTGTCCTATGGCTTCGATTGGAGTCAACCAATGGGGAGCCCCAAGGGAGGAGAGGGAAGACAGTGAGGAATATCTGTGCTCCTCACGCTGGACTCTCTCCTTTCTAATTCCAGGCTTGGGACGTTCCCTCTGTACCTCAAGCCCACGATGATAACAGCCCTCACTGCTGTTACTTTCAGATGCTACGCTCATCCTTATGGTTGGCCTGTAGCCTGCTCACACATTTGTATTAAATAGTCCCTTGATGAAAATCTTCCTTAACTTAGCCAGAGTTGAATGTGTTCTTACCTGCCGGGACCCTGACTGAACCCCCTTTGGCCTAGCAGTACTATTTCTGGGAAGCTTTCTCACACTTAGACTTGACATGCTCAGAATGAGGCATTTTCAAGAGAATCCATTGCAGAAACAGTTGGAAGTCACTCAAATGTTCTTTGTGGTGACTAGTCATATAAATCACGGTACGTCCACAGAGTAGACTATATGTAACTACATTAAAAAAAAAAAAAAAGAAAGAAATTTTCTTTGGTGCAGATACAGAAAGAGCTCCCAAATTTATTTTTAAGTGGAAAAAAGCAGGAATTAGACAGGCAGTGTATATGCTACGTGTGTACTAAGTCGCTTGAATTGTGTCCCACTCTGACCCCATGGACTGTAGCCCACCAGGCTCCTCTGTCCATGGGGATTTCCAGGCAAGAGTGCTGGAGTGGGTTGCCATGCCCTCCTCGACCCTTGGGTCAAGAAGATCTCTCTTCTGTCTCCTACACTGGCAAGCAGGTTCTCTACCACTAGCGTCACCTGCTATCTCCGATTTAGAAAAATAGGGTTGGGGAGAATAAGAATACATTTTTGTATTTGCTTATGCATGAAGGTGAACATGAACTTGGGCAAACTCCGGGAGACAGTGAGGGGCAGGGAGGCCTGGCGTGCTGCCATCCATAGGGTCTCAAAGAGTTGGACATGACCAGGCGACTGAACAACAACATGTATGAAGATATTCTGAAGGACTAACCAAAAAATAAAAATAGTTTTCCAAAGGGAGCGAGACACTTCAAAATTTGCTTTTTCATATATTTAAATTTTTGGAACCAAATGGCTATTGGTCCCACAAGCTGAGATAAAGCTCCTTGTGTAAATGGGGTGAATGATCCAGCTCCCAGAAGGGCAGAGAGGAAACCTGGAATCAGGAATTTCCTGCTGGGGACTTCCCTGGTGGCCCAGTGGTTAAGAATCCACCTTGCAATTCAGGGGATGCAGTTTTAATCCCTGATCAGGGCGCTAAGATCCCACCCACATGCCACAGGGCAATGAAGCCCACAGACCTCAACTACTGAGTCCAAGGGACACAACTAAAGAGTCCGTATGCTGCAACGAGATAAATCCCACGCGCCACAAGTAAGACCCAGGTCACTTCAGTTCAGTTGCTCATATGTGTTCTTCCCATCGCGTGGCCAAAGTATTGGAGCTTCAGCTTCAGCATCAGTCCTTCCAATGAACGTTCAGGACTGATTTCCTTTAGGATGGACTAGTTGGATCTCCTTGCCATCCAAGGGACTCTCAACAGTCTTCTCCAACACCACAGTTCAAAAGCATCAATTCTTTGGTGCTCAGCTTTCTTCATGGTCCAACTCTTATATCCATACACGATTAATGGGAAAACCAAAGCTTTGACTAGACAGACCTTTGTCAGCAAAGTAATACCTCTGGTTTTTAATATGCTGTGTAGGTTAGTCATAGCTTTTCTTCCAAGAAGCAAGCATCTTTTAATTTCATGGCTGCAGTCACCATCTGCAGTGATTTTGGAGCCCCCAAAAAATAAAGTCTGTCACTGATTCCATTTTTTCCCCATCTATTTGCCATGAAATGATGGGACCAGATGCCATGATCTTAGTTTTCTGAATGTTGAGTTTTAAGCCAACTTTTTCACTCTCCTCTTTCACCTTCACCAAGAGGCTCTTTAGTTCTTCTTCGCTTTCTGCCATGAGGGTGGTGTCATCTGCATATCTGATATTGATATCTCTCCCGGCAATCTTGATTCCAGCTTGTGCTTCTTCCAGCCCAGCATTTCGTGTGATGTACTCTGCATATAAGTTAAATAAGCAGGGTGACAATATACAGCCTTGAAGTACTGCTTTCCCAATTTGGAACCAGTCTGTTGTTCCATGTCCAGTTTTAACTGTTGCTTCTTGACCTGCATACAGATTGTCTTTGTCTGTTGTCTTTGCAGTTTAATTAGGTACTTCAGAATTCTGATCACCTAATATTGATTTCTTTTCAGATGTGAAAGGAAAGGAAGGACACATAAAACAACAAAAATGCTTTTGAGCCAGAATGTGTCAGCGATTGGACCACTGAATTTGTATCCCATGGGTGAGTGTCACTTTTTCTCACAGCTCCATCTACAGGGATCCTGTTAGGAAGTAGCCAGTTGATTTCCTGGTCCTGAGGACACAGTATGAGCTGCCCAATGTCAAGAGCCAAGTGGAACTTAGATAGGAATTCTGTGTTGATGGTTTGATATACAATGGGTTTCTGTTCTACTGGTGTTTTAGGAAAACAACTAAATAATCATAGGCTTGAGGCTCAATAATGAAGGGAGCTAGCTTCATTGTAATTTGAAGAGGAATTCCCCTTAATACTCTCATTCTAATCCAGGGTGGAGTTTATCACTCCATTCCTATATTTGGAAAGAGGCCAGACCCCTAGGACTTCCCTGGCAGCTCAGTGGTTAAGAATTTACCTGCCAATGCAGGAGACCTGGGTTCAATCCCCGGGTCGGGCAAACTGTAGGACAATATCTATGTATCCTAAGTGTAAAGAACGATTTCTTAAAGCTTATAAAGCACACATCATGACCAAAAAAGGTGTTCTATGAAAATTAAATGTTTTTCTATTCAACAAAGGGTAATAATGAGATAACAGATCAGGAGAATATATTTCAGTTCAGTTTAGTCAGTTCAGTTGCTCAATCATGTCCGACTCTTTGCGACCCCATGAACTGCAACACACCAGGCCTCCTTGTCCATCACCAACTCCCAGAGTTCACCCAAACCCATGTCCATTGAGTCAGTGATGCCATCCAACCATCTCATCCTCTGTCATCCACTTCTTCTCCTGCCCCCAATCCCTCCCAGCATCAGAGTCTTTTCAAATGAGTCATTCTTCACATGAGGTGGCCAAAGTATCTGATCTCCTTTAGAACGGACTGTTTGGATCTCCTCACAGTCCAAGGGACTCTCAAGAGTCTTATCCAACACCATAGTTCAAAAGCATCAATTCTTTGGCACTCAGCTTTCTTCACAGTCCAACTCTCACATCCATACATGACCACAGGAAAAACCATAGCCTTGACTAGACGGACCTTTGTTGGCAAAGTAATGTCTCTGCTTTTGAATATGTTATCTAGGTTGGTCATAACTTTCCTTCCAAGGAGTCAGCAAGCATCTTTTAATTTCATGGCTGCAATCACCATCTGCAGTGATTTTGGAGCCCCCAGAAATAAAGTCTGACACTGTTTCCACTGTTTCCCCATCTATTTCCCATGAAGTGATGGGACCAGATGCCATGATCTTAGTTTTCTGAATGTTGAGCTTTAAGCCAACTTTTTCACTCTCCTCTTTCACCTTCACCAAGAGGCTCTTTAGTTCTTCTTCACTTTCTGCCATAAGTGTGGTGTCATCTGCATATCTGAGGTTATTGATATTTCTCCCGGCAATCTTGATTCCAGCCTGTGCTGAATGGGAAAGACTAGAGATGTCTTTAAGAAAATTAGAGATACCAAGGGAACATTTCATGCAAAGATGGGCTCGATAAAGGACAGAAATTGGTAGGGACCTAACAGAAGCAGATGATATTAAGAAGAGGTGGCAAGAATACACAGAAGAACTGTACAAAAAAAAATCTTCATGACTCAGATAATCACGATGGTGTGATCACTTACCTAGAGCCAGACATCCTGGAATGTGAAGTCAAGTGGGCCTTAGAAAGCATCACTACGAACAAAGCTAGTGGAGGTGATGGAATTCCAGTTGAGCTATTTCAAATCCTGAAAGATGATGCTGTGAAAGTGCTGCACTCAATATGCCAGCAAATTTGGAAAACTCAGCAGTGGCCACAGGACTGGAAAAGGTCAGTTTTCATTCCAATCCCAAAGAAAGGCAATGCCAAAGAATGCTCAAACTACTGCACAATTGCACTCATCTCACACGCTAGTAAAGTAATGCTCAAAATTCTCCAAACCAGGCTTCAGCAATATGTGAACCATGATGTGCAACCTGGATTTAGGAAAGGCAGAGGAACCAGAGATCAAATCGCCAATATCCGCTGGATCTTGAAAAAGCAAGAGATTTCCAGATAAACATCTATTTCTGCTTTATTGACTATGCCAAAGCCTTTGACTGTGTGGATCACAATAAACTGTGGAAAATTCTGAAAGAAATGGGAATACCAGACCACCTGACCTGCCTCTTGAGAAACCTGTATGCAGGTCAGGAAGCAACAGTTAGAACTGGACATGGAACCACAGACTGGTTCCAAATAGGAAAAGGAATACGTCAAGGCTGTATACTGTCACTCTACTTATTTAACTTTTATGCAGAGTACATCATGAGAAATGTTGGGCTGGAAGAAGCACAGGCTGGAACCAAGATTGCCAGGAGAAATATCAATAACCTCAGATATCTCAAACCTCTCCAAAAAATTCCACCTGGAATAGATCCCCTGGAGAAGGATACAGCAACCCATTCCAGTATTCTTGCCTGGAAGATCCCATGGACAGAGGAGCCTGGCAGGCTACAGTCCATGGGGTCACAAAAAGTCAGACATGACTTAATAACTAAATAACAAAAAACTCCTATCTCCCTCCTCATCATAAAACCAAAATGTCACCCCTGAACTTTGGTTTCCACATTTCATTTATTATCATTTTTTTTCCATCACCCTATTCATTTGTGCCTTCTCTTTACCTTTGTTTTGGTTCTATTTCAGTATCACTGTGTCATCTGTTCCATAGTTTACCAGTAAGGGATCCATGGTTGGGACACTTCTCCCCCAAGAAATGTCATGCATTGGGAAGGATGTGACAGTGAGCACAGTAGGGCCTCAGCTACTAAAATACGCCAACCCTGCCCTCCCACTTCTGAGTCGTGGTGACATCAGAAAACAAATGAGAATCCCCCTTCCCTTCACCGAGACCTTTCTCCCTCCACCAACCTTGGTAAATATCTTCGCCTCGGAAGTTTTAAAATTAGCAACACGCTTATTCACATTCTGAGAATTGTTCCAGATGGATGACTGCTTCTCAGGATGGTTCCCCAACCAGCCAACTCTCATTACTAGTATCAGTTCCCAAACAGCTTATTTTGGATCCACTGAGGACGAAACATCCTCGGAAGATGCACTGCTGATACCATCAACTCTTTAAGATCATTTTGTGTGCTCATTCAGTCGTATCCAACTCTGTGACCCCCATGGACTATAACCCGCCAGGCTCCTCTGTCCATGGAATTTTCTAGGCAAGAATACTGGAGTGGGGTGCCATTTCCTACTCCAGGAGGTCTTCCCAACCCAGGGATCAAACCTAAGTCTCCTATGTCTCTTGCATTGGCAGGTGGATTCTTTACCACCTGGGAAGCCCAGAACCATTTACTTGACCCTTTTTCTTTAGCACAAGAAAGTCTTAGTCCAATATTAATACACGTGTGTGGAAGAATGCCAGACTCAGAGCGACAGTCATAAATTGAGCCTGGAGAGAGTATTGTTTGCTTTTCTAACATGTTTTTCTTCTTTCCAGTGCACATCAGCCTCGTGTTTGGTATTTCGTATGTTGCGCCTGGTAAGAGATTTTCTTGACTTAACAAAATTTTGTCTAAGGGTGTGAGTGGGGGAGCAACCATTTAGAAGTCAAAAAATGTGGGAAATTGGATTTCTGAGTCCAAATCTGTTGCCATTTTGTTTGAATCTTTTTCCTCAAATACTTTCTCTGTAGAAGGAGAATTTAGCCAATTCTGATTTTCACATTTGTCTCATAAAACTATTACAGGAAATTAACACTAGAGTTAATTTTTAAACCCCTTAAAGGAATTGTTCTTGTGGTTGTCATTTAGTCGCTCAGTCGTTCGATTCTTTTGTGACCCCATGGACTGTAGCCCACCAGACTCTTCTGTGTATGGGATTCTCCAGGCAAGAATACTGGAGTGGGTTGCCACTTCTCCCCCAGGGATCTTCCCGACCCAGGGATTGAACCAGGGTTTCCTACGTTGGCAGGTGGGTTCTTTCCCATTGAGCCACCAGGGAAGCCCCTTAAAAATATATCCAGCTCTCAATATTCTCACTAATAGAAGAATGAGGAGACTGTGCCAAACAAAAAAATCTTCCAGAAATCATTTCTCTTTAATTTACAATTTTCTACCTGTTACCTGGTACCTGGTACCAGATAAGAGAAAATACGTTTTTTTAAGCTAAATTTCTTGTCTACATATAAACCTTCCCACAAAACTTCGCTATGGGTTAAATATGTATCCAGCCTTGTGATGAGCACTGGGGGATGAAGACTTAGCAACCAAGAGGTAAAGGTCCTAACCACAGGAAACTAAGATGCTCTTTTAAATTTTAACCATATAAGGCAGAGTTGACAAATGTAACTGTAAGGTTTCCTTTGCCACTGCCATATCCCAGCTGAGTTGCATAACTCAACTTCTCAATTTCACAGTCTGTGAAATGGGTCTGTGAGTCAAATCTACTCCAGCATAGGCATGGGGATGAAATGCCTGGAAAGATCCAATCTGGGCACACAGTCTTCACCTCCCCTGTGTGATGGGGAACAAGCACAGTAGGAAATTCATGGGAAGGAAAGCTTGCCATGGGCTGAGCTATGTAGGGGGGACCAGAGGAGGGGTTGAGGATTGACTTGAGAGCATGAGGTAGCCCGGGATAACATAGATCATTTTGATCCAAATTGCTGCTGCGAGCCTGTGATAATTGGGTGAGCCCAAATTCTGGTTTCCCTTGTAGCTCAGTGAGTAAAGAATCTGCCTGCAATGCAAGAGTCCCAGGTTCGATCCCTGGATTGGGAAGATCCCTTGGAGAAGGAAATGGCAACCCACTCCAAATGCCTGGAGAATCCCATGGACAGAGGAGCCTGGTGGGCTACAGTCCATGGGTTGCAAGAGTCGGATATGAATTAACCACTTAAAGCACTACCACCAAATTCTCTTTACACGGTGCTGAGTTCCTGTATATTACTTGTATTAGCTCATTTCTAGTGTTCAACAAAACCATTTCCTTTGGGTTTCCAAGATCCCAGCCCTCTTGGAGGGGCTTCTCTGCTAGAAATGTGGGAGTTCAGATCCCAAGGGACAGTTTGAACCATGGCCAAGATAACAACACTGGGTTCCAGATTTCAATCTTTTTTTTTTTTTTTTTTTAACTTCTGTTCCCTTTAGTTCTTTCAGATGAACATTGCACTTTAAAGATGAGATTCCGAAATTTCCAGTCAGTCTTATCATGGGAATTAAAAAACCATTCAATTGTACCAACTCACTATACATTATGGTACACAATCATGAGGTAGGTTTGACATTCTGTTTTTCTCTTGCTAATTTATATCATGTTCCTATTATGTGGAGAGTAGGGAAGAGGTGACCTTACTTGTCATAGAGCTTTTCTCTCTCTCTCCCCCTCACTCAGCCCCTCTCAGTCTCAGTGTTTTATTCAGAGCTTTAAAAGTCCAAGACAAAAGACTCCTCCATTTTTAATTGCACTGAATGCCTGAACACCCCAAAGTTATTTTTGACACACTTGTACTTAGAGAACCAATGCCAATTTCTACAGTCAAAGCCTCAGATGCAAAATAATTATCGTCATTATTCACAATCACTTCCCTAGTTCAGTAAGTCTGGGCATTGAAAGTGCTGCATCGTTCTGAGGACAGAAGTCCAAAGACCTGCTGACCATATTGATAGGTTATATTTACTCCTCTCTACTCAGGGAGGCACACGGGACATCAGAAACCCACCTGGTCCCGACGAGGACAGGCCCAGGTCCAAAGTCTGGCTCGGTCACTAACCAGCTGTGGCCCTCGGCACAGAGCTCAGCCTCCTTGTGCCGATCCTCCTGCTCAGGGGTGGCTGCAGGGAGTCATGCCTAATGGATGGTGTCCTCTTCGGCTCTCTTATTCCCACATCCAACAATCACACTCCTAAGCCTTACTTTGGTCCAGTTGCCCCTAGGAGTGTCCTTAGTTGGCTGTTCATCTTATTGCTCTTACTGCTGCTATCTGACCTGCTGAAGGACCTCTGGTGGGTGTCTCTTAGTTGTTGGTGTTCAGTCGCTAGGTCATGTCTGACTCTGCCACCCCACGGATTGCCACATGCCAGGCTTTCCTGTCCTTCACTATCTTCTGGAGTTTGCTCGAGTCCTGTGAGTCCGGGATGCTATCTAACCATCTCATCCTCTGCCGCCCTCTTCTCCCTCAATCTTTGCCAGCATCAAGGTCTTTTCCAACGAGTTGGCTCCTCGCATCAGGTGACCTTAGTCCTTTCAATGAATATTCAGTGTTGGTTTCCTTTAGGATTGGGTTCTCTTTGTTACCTGCTAACACTGTAAGTTTCTCCCTGCCTTAGGCAGTCACGTGTATCATCCACCTGCCTTTCTGAAGCTCAAGAGAACAGATGTCTGTGTTCGTCCCATATAGGCTGACTTAGGACCAGACCGTGACATCCTCAATCTGAGAAAGAAGGAGTCTCAGGGAGGGGCAGTCATGATTGTCCTGTAGAATTAAAGAGATCTGGGGCCTCTTCCATGAACACCCAACATTTGCTAATTCATTCACCCAGCAAATATTTACTGAGCACCTACCACATGCCAGGGGTAACACTCGGAACCCAGATCCCTGTTTTCTTGGGGCAGACATTCCAAAAGTAGGCAGAGGTCTCAGTCAGCAAAGATATAACAAGCCAGGTGGGGGCAAGTGGTATGAAGAAAGATAAAGACAGGAAAGAGGGATCAAGAGAGAGGGGTAAGGTGTTCCACTTGAAATAAGGGGGTGAGAGCCGGTGACAACATGGAGATACTTCCCTTTGCTGTCTGCCTGAAACTGTCACAGCATTGTTAATCACCTGTGCTCCCATACAAAATAAAATGTTTAAAATTTCAAAATTAAAGGAAAGAAAACCCACAAGGGACCTTTGAGAGCAGAGCCACACAGGAACATGCAATCGGGGCTTCGGGTTAATGGACCCTCATCACATACAGGCTAACACTTTCTTTGACCATCTCTTTGCCTTTCAAAGTAAACGAGAAGATATGAAGGTCGTCAAGGACTGTATAAACGTCACAAGATCGTTTTGTGACCTCACAGACGTGTGGGTAAACACGACGGACATGTACATCCCCCAGGTGGTTGGATTCAGAGAGAATGCAAAGCTGGTCATTTGTATGGGCTCTTTCTTCCTGGTGCCAGACAGTGAGTTTGTCTTGTTTATTACCTTCATCATCATCGCTAAGCACATCGTTACTTGCTTTGCCATAAAGCAAGAAGTTCTGTAAAGGTGTTTTAGATGCAGGGCTGGGTTCACCTCCCAGCCCTGCTACCTCCTATCTCTGTCACCCTGGAGTGGTTACTTGGCTTCTCTGAGCCTCCGTTTTCTTCTCCAAAAAAGTGGAATGATAACCTGTTCTTTGACAATAAGGGCTCTCTGTGCCTGTATAAGGCCGTCACTCAGGCAGGAGCAGCTGCTACGTTTTTTTGAAGCTATTATTCATTAAAGTATAGTTGATTTAGAATGATGTGTTCACTTCTGATATACAGTAGCTGCTACTTTTTGCTTTGTTTCACAGCCTGACAGGAAGTGTGGAACGGGGTTCAGAAAGGCCTGTGTCTGAGCTGTCATAACTTTGGGGGTCTGTGTTTTCCTTAATACTGCAGCCCCTCCCCCAGATCAGATCCCAGTAGCGCTGGCATGTGTGAGCACCCAGGTGTGTGTGCACACGGGGCCCAGAGAGAGAAGCCTGGATGCCAGGAGTAGGCGTGCCCACTCTTCCTTTCCCTACCGTGGGAGGCGGCTCCTTCTGGCCTTTGTGTTAACAGCTCCAGAGCAGCTGGCAGTGGCTCTCTGCCAGACTCCATCACATCTCTGGTATCCTGATCTTGCAGAGGGCTTTGCAGGCAGCTCAGTGGTAAAGCATCTGCCTGCCAAGCAGGAGACATGGGTTTGATCCCTGGCTTGGGAAGATCCCCTGGGGAAGGAAATGGCAGCCCACTCCCGTATTCTTGCCTGGAGAATCCCATGGGCAGAGGAGCCTGGTGGGCTATAGTCCATGGGGTTCCAAAGAGTCAGACGTGCCTGAATGACTCAGCAGCAAAAGGAGCCATGTTAAAGGCTGTGTGGGTGTGCACGCACACTCATCTGTGCTTCCAAAGTGATGATAGCTGAATCCCATGGAGCAAACTTGGATACTTAGAGATTCTCGGAATTGTGGGACTGCGTGTTTGTGTACATGTCCTCGTAGAAAAGAAAGAAAAGCCCAACTTATAGAACATGGTACTCAGACTACTCAGACCATTGAAGAATGTATATTAACACAGTTATGAGATATCTTTTTTCAAGACTCAAATGGTAAATATAAAAAGTAAGTAAATACCCAGACTTAGAAGAAATGCAGAGAATATAGCTTGACACAGTCTTTCCGAAGGTATTTGGCAGTATGTGTTGAAAACCTTAACCTGGGCTTGCTCTAATCCCAAATTCCTCCAAGAATTTGTCCTAAAGAAATGATTACAGCCAAATGCAAAGACTGAGCTCTGTTAATACTCACTGATATGCAGATTCCATTCAGAAAAATTAGAGCCAATCTAACTGTTTAAAAGAGTGAATCAATCTTTTGAAGACTGAGAAAAAAACTTCACCCTTTTTGAGCCATATATGGTCTCTGTCACATAGCCTTAATTCATTCACAACCCTTTCAAAAATAAAAACCATTCTCAACTTTCAGGCTGTGCAAAATCTAACCCACAGGCCCTAGTTTGCCAGCTCATAGGCAAACATGCATTTAATATGTTTATGAAATAAGTGAAAATATACACCATGTAAAACAGTATGATTTAATTTTAGTTTCGGTACATGTGTACACTAGTTCAGTTTTATATGTGTGCGTGTATTTATCCACATACTGCATACACAAAAGAGGATTAACCGCATTCAAAGACAATTGCCTGTCTGTATTTTCTGATATTTCTGCAATGGTTATGTATTGTTATTATATTATTATTAGATGAGAAGTCATTTTTCACTCTTATGTTTCGAATACAACCTGAAAATTGTGAAATACTTTCACCCCAAAATCTGTCCTCCATTTCTTGTGGTAATAGTAAACAAATCACTTCACTTTTACTGTTCTCAGTTTTTCACCAAATAAAATATGCATATATATAACCCATGCCTCGAGGGCCACAGGAAATCAAAAAGAAAGCTGTAAAGAGGTATGGTTGTATCAGGACAATGGTTATCATTACGGTTATGCTATTTATTGATTAACCTTGGGGTTTATTTCATTTTCTAAACAGAGCCTTTGGACCCACCAGAGTTTGAGATTGTTGGTTTTACAAACCACATCAGTGTGAATGTGAAATTTCAATTCGACAGTCCCGGGATACTAAGTGAAGAATTACAGTTTTACTTAGCATTTATTGAAGAGCATGCAGGGAACAGTGTTAAGAGGGTAAGTGGTCAAAACAGTTCTGACTTGGCAATGAATACATTGCTAAAAGACACCTGTGATGATTTGGACAATCAAAACCGAAGGGTCTGGGCTTCATTGCTTTTGAGTTCAGGAAAGACGTCTCCAGGGTTTTCTATAAAGGGGAGTAGGGAGATGCTATGATAGCTGGAAGGGGAAGTGGGGTCTATGGAGGGACTTTTTAGATGGAAGAAATGACAGCAAGTCCCTATGCGGAGGGAATGTCCCAGGTGGTAAGGGGAGTGGGGGAGGGGAGTGATGTTCTGGAGATGAGTGGGCAGACTGTCATGACCTTGGGCAGGGGTTGACCTTGGCTCTGAGCAGGAACTACCCATCTGAGTCATAGTGGGGGAGGCGGAGTCCACGGCCACCAAGGGGGAAGGAGCTTCCAGTGAAACAGGAAGCAAGCGTTGCAGACTGCAGATCACATGATGACCACAAAGATCATCCCATGTGTGGGACCCAGAGTTCTGGTGCCCAGCTACGCTTTGGTGGTTTCCCTTCCAGGCCAGAGCACTCCCACCAGGGCACTTCTGCTCCGTCCCGCCATGCATGACCTTTAAGTTTATTGCGGGGTGGGGTGAGAAAAAAAAATTCCTCTTCCTTCCAAATAGAAACTTGCAGAAAAATATTATAGAATGCTGTATTTGAGCTGGTGGAAAGCTTCATTTATTAAACCTTTGGTAAGAATGTACTTTAAAGACTATAAACCATTCTACAAAAGTTATTTTTCATGAAAGAACCTCTTCAGATCATCTCTTTAATTCCAAAATGGAACAGAAGTAGCCAGGGAAGAAGAGGCAAGGTGTTTTTAGGGAAAGGACAGGGAAATTAGACCTCAGCTTCAGTTCTGCCACAGAACTGTGTGGCGTTGAGGAGGTTACTAAACCACTCTGAGCTACAGTTTCCTCATCTGGAGAACGGGAATAATGCCTACTTTTCAGACTCTTTTGATCATCAGATGAATTAATATATATGAAAGCAGTTTCTGAAGTGTAGATTCATATCATTAATGAAGTAGGATAATCTTATTTTCTGATTTTTGCAAGGTGATCTTGAGTAACATCACCTTACAAAAATGACATCCTGGAGACCTTTATTCCTCATTGGGTCTTTTTCTCCTCATTTGTCAAAGGAAGTTGCTAGACTAGATTTCATGGTTAAAGATGTGTGTGTTTATACATGTGCATGTAATTTTGAATAAATCATTTGCCTGAGTAACTTATAAATAACTTTTTCTTGCCAAGCCTATGATATTTCTATCTGTGTTTTTAAGATTTGAAGACCAATTCTCAAAGACTCTCTTAGGGCTTGCCTCTAAACGAAATTCTCACTTAATGTCTTACTGATGTTTTTTTCTCTTTTGCACATTTTTACAGCATCAACCCCAAATAACTGGAAACATCACCAAAAATTTCAATTATGTCATCGACAAGTTAATTCCAAACACAAACTACTGTATATCCGTTTATTTTGAGCCTAAAGATCCAAGAAAAATAAACAGATCTCCCTTAAAATGTACCCTCTTTCGACCCAGACGAGAATCAGGTATGACAGTTTTTGAAAATTCATGGTTTGCTTAATCTGAAAATCGCAAAGCACTAATGATATTTCATCCGACAAGGCACATCACAGAGATGTCTTCTGTTGGTCAGACTCTACCATGTGGTAGAGCTGCTTTTATGTTGCCATCCCATGGGGACAGTCAGGTAACTTCCACTTCAGGAGGCTAAAGTGGAAATGATTTATTTCTGGGGCAGGATCGGGTTCAGTTCTGTGTGGCCTTGGTTTGGCCGTTATTCAAGTCAAGTGTTGGAGGAGGCTTGGTTCCTGAAGCAACTGCCTGCAGAGGTGCCAAAGGGTAGGACGACAGTCGCAGTGAGGTCCACAGACATGGCCTGGCTCTCCAGAAGGTTGGCTGTAACTCATGGATGAAAATGGAACTTGCCAGTGTGGATGAGCTGGTCACGGATGAAGGCTGAAAGCCCTTCTGTGGCCAACGCGTCAAAACAGCATACAACCTCCTCCCCGAACCTTCCTTCGAATGGAGGAATTTGCAGGAAGGACAGTCAGCCTTAGGAACATCCACTGCTCATTATTTTCTCAGGAAGCCAATTGTTTTGCCCAGAGTGAAAATCTATGAAAATCTCCCCCAAAGAAGCCTTTCTGAATTTCCCAATCCCAGTGAGAGTTTCTTTAGTGCTCTGATTTACCAGAGTCAAAATAAGATGAGATTTAGAAGGGAGTGACTGTAAGTGTGATGGCTTCTTTGCGGATGAAGTGAGCTCCACTAATGAGCAGCTGACATGTCAAGTTGCCTGGTGTTTGCTATAACTCCAGGCAGTGTGAGTTTATTCACCAGTGTTACTCAGAATCAAATGATACACAGATCAATTTTAAAGGAAAAACTATTTCACAGCTTTAACTTAAATGTAATGTCCGTTACATATGGGTAAAACTTTGCCCATATTTAACTCAACATTAAAAAAACTAAGATCGTGGCATCCAGTCCCATCACTTTATGGTAAATAGGTGGGGAAACAGTGGAAACAGTGACAGACTTTACTTTCTTGGGCTCCAAAATCACTGTGGATGGTGACTGCAGCCATGAAATTAAAAGATGCTTGCTCCTTGAAAGAAAAGCTATGACCAACCTAGCAGCTGACAGAGGTCTGTATAGTCAAAGCTGTGGTTTCTCCAGTAGTCATGTACGGATATGACAGTTGGACCACTAAGAAGACTGAATGCTGAAGAATTGATGCTTTCAAATTATGGTGCTGGAGAAGACTCTTGAGAGTCCCTTGGACAGCAAGGGGGTCAAACCAGTCAATCCTAAAGGAAATCAACCCTGAATATTCATTGGAAGGACTGGTGCTGAAACGGAAGCTCCTATCCTTTGGCCACCTGATTTGAAGAGCCAACTCATTGGAAAAGACCTTGATGCTGGGAAAGATTGAGGGAAAGAGAAGGGGACAATAGAGGATGAGATGGTTGGATGGCATCCAACTATTGGACATGAGTTTGAGCAGACTCTGGGAGACAGTGAGTGAAGGACAGGGAAGTCTGGCGTGCCATAGTTCATGAGGTCGCAAAGAGTTGGACATGACTTAGCAACTGAACAAACCTAAAACTGCATATAGTCTCTTCATGCCTATGGCTCTTATAAAAACGTAAACCCAAAATGAATGAACATAATTTGCGTCCTAACACCAATTCCTGGTATATTATAAAAGATTATAACTCAGGAACAGGCAGAAGGAAGAGATACACAGGGCAAAACAATAGGCTTCCTGAGAAAATAATGAGCAGTAGATGTTCATATCCGTTGACATTTGGAAAGTTCCCCTGGCAACCAACCCTGTGATGTAGAGGGTTGGAACTATCAGCCCCACCCCTTGACTTCTGGGGAGGAGAGAAGGGCTAGAGGTTGAAGTGACCACCAGTGGCCAAGAATTTAATTGGTCATGTCTATATAACGAGTCCTTCTTAAAAACCATAAATGATGGGGTTTGGAGAACTCCCAAGTTGGTGAACATACTGAGATGCTGGGAGGATGGCGTGCCCAGAGACGGCACAGAAGTCCAAGCTCCATCCCGCATACCTGGCCCTGTGTATCTCTTCCTTCTGCCTGTTCCTGAGTTATAATCTTTTATAATATACCAGGAATCTAGGGAGTAAACTGTTTTCATGAGTTCTGTGAGCCATTCTAGCAAATCATCAAAGCCCATAGATAGCCCTGTGGGTTCTGCACTAACTCCTGGTACTATCAGAAACGAGTCGAATCTCTGGACACCTAGTTGATGTTGAGAATTGGTGTTAGGACACAAATTATGTTCATTCATTTTGGGTTTCACATAAACCAAGTGAAGTTCAGAGGGGCTTGTTCTGAATAACAAAAAAAGCTCCTTTCACTTTCTTTGCTCTTTTTAGGAATTTCTAAGGGTTTCAGACTTGAGGACAAAGACCAAATATGTACTTCTTATTATAAATCAGAGTGTCACAGCAATAAAAACTCAGATTAGAAATAGGACATGACGGACCGTGGTTGGCTGAAACTCAGTCTGCCCTTAGGTGAACCTGCTCCTGCTGCTGCTGCTAAGTCGCTTCAGTCGTGTCTGACCCTGTATGACCCCATAGACGGCAGCCCACCAGGCTCTGCCATCCCTGGGATTCTCCAGGCAAGAACACTGGAGTGGGTTGCCATTTCCTTCTCCAAGGCATGAATGTGAAAAATGAAAGTGAAGTCGCTCAGTCGTGCCTGACTCTTAGCGACCCCATGGACTGCAGCCTACCAGGCTCCTCCATCCATGGGATTTTCCAGGCAAGAGGACTGGAGTGGGGTGCCACTGCCTGACCAAAGGCACTGGAAGGTGATGTCCTTGCTCTGTGGTGACTCAGTGTCTCCCCTGACTCTTCCCTGTTTCACCTGCTAAGAATGGTCATATGGCAACATGCTGGCCCATCGCTTCATGCTTCCGTGGTAGGAACACATCACTTTGTATACTTCAGCGTCTGTTCTTTTATCATTACATGAGACAGTTAAGGTACAGGTATGCCTCGCTATCCAAATATTTCATGCCACAATTCTTGTCTGAAACTTCAGGAACCAAGTAGGTTCAGATCATGTGACCCCTCTCACTGTGTAAACTGGCCATGTGAGCCACCCTCAACCAGCTAAACTCAGGGACCAGGTAGGTTTGGATGGTGGGGGATTCTTAAAGGGTGAGCTAGAACCAGAGTTAAGTTACTGGGATATCAGTGGTAAAACACTGATATCTTAAAGCAGTATTGATAAACGGGGATTTATTCCAGAGAAATGGAGAAATGCCTCCCTCTTGTCAAATCTTAAACTAATCAGCTGACTTTTTTTCAGTAAGTTCCCCAGGGAAAGGTGTCCTCATCCATTTGACAAATGTTTATTGGGGCCCACTATGGGCCAGATACTCTTCTAGATACTGGGGATACAGCAGTGAATAAAACAGATAAAAATTCCTTAGTTTATAGAGTTTACATTGGGAGACAAAAGAACAAGATTCAAAAAAATAAAATATGTATTGTGTTAAGGGATGGTTAAGTATAATACTATAATACTCTGGAGAAAAATTAAGCAGAAAGGGCAGGGGAGGGGTAATGTCTGGTAAAGGATGGTCAGTTCAGTCAGTCAGTTCAGTCACTCAGTCGTGTCCGACTCTTTGCAACCCCATGAATCGCAGCACACCAGGCCTCCCTGTCCATCACCAACTCCCGGAGTTCACCCAAACCTATGTCCATCGAGTCGGTGATGTCGTCCCCTTCTCCTCCTGCCCCCAATCCCTCCCAGCATCAGGGTCTTTTCCAATGAGTCAACTCTTCGCATCAGGTAGCCAGAGTACTGGAGTTTCAGCTTTAGCATCAGTCCTTCCAATGAACACCCAGGACTGATCTCCTTTAGGATGGACTGGTTGGATCTCCTTGCAGTCCAAGGGACTCTCAAGAGTCTTCTCCAACACCACAGTTCAAAAGCATCAATTCTTCGGCACTCAGCTTTCTTCACAGCCCAACTCTCACATCCATACATGACCACTGGAAAAACCATAGCCTTATTAAGTTAAATAAGCAGGGTGACAATATACAGCCTTGACATACTTCTTTTCCTATTTGGAACCAGTCCTAACTGGTTCTAACCAGTTAGATTAGCCCATGTCCAGTTCTAACTGCTGCTTCTTGACCTGCATACAGATTTCTCAAGAGGTAGATCAGGTGGTCTGGTATTCCCATCTCTTTCATAATTTTCCACAGTTTATTGTGACCCACACAGTCAAAGGCTTTGGCATAGTCAATAAAGCAGAAATAGATGTTTTTCTGGAACTCTCTTGCTTTTTTGATGATCCGTCAGATGTTGGCAATTTGATCTCTGGTTCCTCTGCCTTTTCTAAAACCAGCTTGAACATCTGGTAGGTCTCTTTAACTTGAATATATGTATATAAAATTTGACTGCATTGAGTCTTAGTTGCAGTGCATGGTTGCCCCATGGCATGTAGAATCTTCCCAGACCAGGGACTGAGTCTACATCCCCTGCATGGCAAGGCAGATTCTTTACCACTGGACCACCAGGGAAGCCCCAGGTCTCTTTTAAATAGGGTGGTGTCATGTTTACATTCCCTGGAAGCAGAGCCAAAATAGAAATTCTAGTTCAAGGGACTCAGAGGGGTGGGACCCACGGGTCAAGATCCCATGACATCATATTGCTCCTCCAAAGAAACCGCGTAGGTTCACAGAATCCTCTTCAGGAATGTAAGCTCTATACATGTAAGGATTTTGTATTATAAAGGTGTGCCTTTATGACTAGATCTGATTCTATAGCTGCCATTGATATGACACATCTTCATTCTTTTTTTTTAATTTTTATTGGAATATAGTTGATTTGTAATATTACTCTAGTTTCAAGTATACAGCAAAGTGAATTGATTATACATATGTATATATACACTCTTTTTCAGATTCGTTCCCCGTATAGGTCACTACAGAGTATTGAGAAGAGTTCCCTGTGCGTTATAGTAGGTCTTTATTAGTTAGCTACGTTATATATAGTAATGTGTATATGTCGATCCCAGTTTATCCCTCTCCCACTTCCCCCTTGGTAACCATAAGTTTGTTTTTTACATCTGTGAATCTATTCTGTTCTGTGAATAAGTTTTATTTGCACTATTTTTTTAGATTCCACATATAAGCGATATCATATATTTGTCTTTTTCTATATGACTTACTTCACTCAGTATGACAATCTCTAGATCCATCTGTGTTGCTACAAATGACATTATTTCATCCTTTTTTATGGCTTGGTAATATTCCATTGTATATATGTACCACAGGCTTCTTTATCCATTCCTCGGTGGATGGACATTTAGGTTGCACCATGTCCTGGTGATTGTAAATAGTGCTGAAGTGAACACTGGTGCATATATCTCTGTGTACATGCCCAGGAGTGGGACTGTTGGATCATATAGTAGCTCTATTTTTAGTTTTGTAAGGAACCTCCATACTGTTCTCCTTAAGTTTGTACCAGTCTGCATTCTCACCTGCAGTGTAGGATGGTTCCCTTCTCTCCACACCCTCTGCAGCATTTATTATTTGTAAATTTTCTTGATGATGGCCCATTCATTCTTGATGGGAATGAAAGGGGTTCATGAGTCTTCTGCCGTCTAAGGGCTCAGATCTTCACCGAGTTTCTTTCTGTCCATTCTTTAACCTTTTAAAAGACATTAGAAAGATATGAGCCATCTTTAGTTGTTTTTCTCCTGTATTGTTTTGCTTGAGGCTGTGGTTATAGGATTAATATTAATAAAAGATTTTCTGGATATTAAAGACAGCCTTAATTCTATAAGTACTGATTTCTTCTCAGCCTAGTTGGACTTACAGGAAAAAGCTGTTTACATTCAGAAAATTGAAATTTTCGAAAAGTTATTTTGACAAGAAGCTAAAGGAGAACTCATAACTGGACAAAACAAGATCTACCACACCCCAGTTCTGGGTTCTGGCATGGCCAGAGTCCAGCTTCCAAGTGACCCGATTGTCATCTTCAGACAAACTCCCTTTTTCAACTCCCTCTGGAGACCTGGCTAGTATGACTCAGAAACAGTTTTTTGTTTTTTCGTTTTTTTTTTTTTTGGATAATTTATATTTAAATGGTCACATGTGGCTAAACCACCACATTATTGGACAATGCAGTCATAAAGAATAATTATCAACTGGAAGAAATTTTACTTTTAGAAACTGAATTTTAACATTTTTTAAAAATGTATACTTGGATTACTTTCCATTCTTTGATATTAAACAGTAGATTTTCCAACTTTTGCCCCCATAATAAACCCTTCCACCACCAGATTAATATACATTTGTTCCCAACTGTGAGTGTTCAGTGGATTTACTTTTAAATAAAGCCATTTAATTTTTCATCAACAGAGTCATCAGAATCTGCTACAATAGGAGGAATAATTACTCTGTTTTTAATAACTGCTGTCTTCATAAGCACTGTAATGATACTGAAACGGATTGGCTATATATGCTTAAGAAATGATTTCCCCAAAGTTTTGGTATGTATTTTTTTTTCATTTCTACCTTTATTTTTCATTTTGACTTAAGAATTTTTATTATATACTTAAATATCTTCATAGAAGAAACCCTATTTTCTCAAAACATCAAGGTGTTGTATCACTCTGGGTTCTTTACCATTCCTATAAACCTATATATTGCATTTTCTGCTTTCTTTTCATACTTTGTCCACATATGATTTTCCATCGTCACAGTGTTCCATTGTTATTAATGTCTCCTTTTTCCTTAATCATTTCTCAGCTGTCGGGCATTTGGATTGATTTCCTTTTCATTATTTCTTTTCCTTTCATTTCTTCGGCCATTAGGAGTAACACAATGAACATTTTAATACAGGTTGTCATTTTAGTTTGGATTACTTATGTGGAATATATACACAGAGTGAATATATCTTATATGAAAATATAAAGAACCGATTTATAATGCTAGTGTCAACATCGTGGTGTACAGCTTTCTCCAAAGCTTTGCCTACATTGATTAATCTTTTTTTTCTACTTGTACTCATTTATCATAGTATAACGGTCCCCCAGGGGTCTCTTATGTGTGTCCTTCGTAAGTGGAACCAGCCACTTGGTCTTGTGTTTTCTCTGTGTTTCATGAGGCATATTCTTCCCGCTCAGAATCTTTGGCACTCAACCAAGTCTAGGTACTGATCTTACATATTTCTAACACCTCCTCACATGTTTTGATTCAACCACTTTGCCCATCATTTTTCATTTTCCCTGTCCTGTCACTTTCCTTCTGCATTAGAAGATATTCAGATAGTTCCTTCTACATTAGAAGATATTCTATGTTTGAACTCATTCACCTTCTATTTTTTAAATAGCCACAAATAAATCTCTCTCTACAGGTGGTAAAAGTATAGTCCTTTTTTTTATTCTTTTGTTTCTTTAAATGTTTTTAATTGAAGTATAGTTTATTTGCAATGCTGTGTTCAAGCATTCAGAAACTGATTCAGTTTAATAATATATATATATATAAGAATTTGAAAAAGAATATATATAATTTCTTTTTCAGATTCTTTTCCATTATAGCTTATTACAAGATATTGAATATAGCTCCCTGTGCTATACAATAAGTCCTTATTGTTTACCTACTTTTATACAGTAATGAAAAAGTAAAGTGAAAGTGTGAGTCGCTCAGTCATGTCTGACTCTTTGTGACCCCACGGACTGTAGCCCATCAGGATTCTCTAAGTTCATTTGTATCATTTTTTTTTCCGACTCCACAAATAAGTGATAGCGTATGATATCTGTCTTTCTCTCTGACTTAATATGTCTTTCTCCACTTAATATGATAGTCTCTAGGTCCATCCAAGTCTTTGCAACTGGCATTATTTCACTCTTTGTTATGACTGCTATTCTCTTCTTTTTCTTGTTCTTGTTTGTTTAGGTTGAGTTGGGGGATGGACTGTTTGGGAGGAGGGGTGCTTGTGGAGTTTTTCATTATAATTAGTATTTGAACCTAGGTGGCATTTGGCTGTGGCTTACGAGAAGTAAATGGCTCTGTGTTGGATTTTATCCATACTGTGATCCCTGTCGTGGCTTTTTTTTTTTTTTTTTAATCTATCAGTATAACTTAATCTTTTGTAGCTTTAACAGTATATCTTTTTGAGTTTTTTATGTTACTGTTCAGTTGCAGGCTTACTCTCAGCCTCCACTCCAACTCTTCTGTTGGCCATGTATAGCTGTGGCTTTGAGCTCTTAGATAAATCCCACTCCAACTGATGTTTCTCATGCAGCCTTGAGATATAAAAACCCCTAGCACTACACCCATCATGTCCTGGATAATTTTCTGCCTGAATTACCTAAACTCATTACTAACCCTTCTCCCAGGTCTCCCTGGGTTTTTCCTGTCCTTAAAATGAACCCAAATTATATGCCAATTATATTTATACCAGTTATTATGTTATCTCCAAGTAATGAAAGCAAGTATAGTTATCTTGTGTCTGTCTGCTATTTCTCCAGTAAAAAGTGTTGCTCTGTGTTTAAGTACAAACTCTAGGAACAGTAAAACAGAACACCCTAGGTCTAGTATGTTTGTGTATGTATGTCTAAACAAGAACAGAAGTTAAAAATTTTAAACTGTCTTTTCTTTCCTCCTCCTCTCCCCCCACCGCCTTCCCCCTTCTCTTCTTTTCCTCCTCCTACACCTCCTCTTTTGCATTTAACAAATATGTGTTGTGTATTTACTGTATATCCACATGTGCTGGGTGCTGGGGATCTAGAGGTGAATAAAAAAAACAGAAAAGATGCCCTTATGGAGGTTAAAGTCTGAAAAATGGGGGCAGAGACAATGATCATTATTAGATGATATGACTGGCTAAGTAAGAAATTCAGAATCTAGGGATGAGGTATTAGGACTAATAAGTTGAGCCACATTAGCCACTTATTTAGACTAATAAGTTTGTTACACACAAAGTAATCAACATAAAACCGCTGCTTTTTATACCCTAGCAACAGTCACTTAAAAATAAATATGTTTTTCTATTAAGTTGCTTTTCAACATCCAAGAAATTGAGTGCACAAGTCATAGCAAAAAACTGAATTTTCACGAACTCAACAAACCCACATAAGTCACATCCAGATCAAGAAAGAAAACATGACCAACCCCTTCCAGAAGTCTCTCTTCCACCTCTCAGTCACTGCCCACACCCAGGATAACCACTCTCTACACTCTAACAGCATAGATTAGTCTTACCTGGTTTTGACCTTAGAATCATACAGTTCAATGGAATCATGCAATTTAAGTGAAATCATACAGTTTTTAAAACGTCATTACAATAGTAATAAAAATATTTGTTAAAGTATTTAAGGAAGAAATCTAACAGAAGATGTCACAAGCCCATTGTGGAGAAAATTATCAAACCCTGTTGAAAGGCATTAACAAAGATCTAGTCAAATGGGGAGCTCAGAGACAGACTCACATATGTGGAAACAAGGTTAGGCTTAGGGTTTTGTAGGAATTGCTGTGGGGAAAGGATTGAGGTCAGTAAATGCTACCCATGTGGGGAAAAATGAAATCAGATTCCTACCTCACACTATACACAAACATCAGTTTCAGGCATATTAAAGACTGTAATATGAACAGCAAAACTATTAAAAGTTTTAGAAGGGCATATAGGAGTCATACTTAAAGATAAGGAAGATTCAGCAGAAACCATGGAGAAAGAAAATTGATATACCTTCTTAAATTAAGATGGAAATTTTCTTTCCATTAAATGTCATCATAACAAGAGTAAAACGTTAAACCACAGACTAGGAGAAAATCCATGCAGCATAAACAATCAACAAATAATTAACATCTAGGTTCTATAAGTGCTCACTCAGTCGTGTTCAACGCTTTGTGGCCCCATGGACTATAGCCTGTCAGGCTCCTCTGTCCATGGAATTTTCCTGGCAAGAATACTGGAGCAGGTTACCATTTCCTACTCCAGGGGATCTTCCCAACCCAGGGATCGAATCCACATCTCTTCTGTCTCTGGCACTGGCAGGCAGGTTCTTTACTACTAGGGCCACGTGGGAAGCCCAAGGTTATACAAACAGCCCCTATAAATAAATAAGAAAAATTACGAAACAACCCAATAGAACAATTCATCCTAAGGCTGTATCTGAATAGAGTCAGGGAAAAGTAGGCTTGTCACATTGGGCAGCTTGACCAAGACAATGGAAAGGAGAAGGATGCTGATGATGATTCACGGTTTGCAAAGGGAATCTCGCGACCACCCTCCTCACCATGACCTCATTGTAGCCAGTCTCCTTAGCCCACCTCACCTGTTGTATCTTGAAGGTGCTGGGTTAGAGCAACCTCCAGTCTCTCTGTTCCTTCTCAACTCTGACCCTTTAGGGGTCACCTGCATCTCTAAGGTCCTCCAGTCCAGGGACCTCTGACCCCAGTGGGATCAGCTCCCTAGAATCTCTCCTTACTCACAGTTTCCTGACACCCATAAGAATGTCAGCAATCCGGAGGTGAAATCTATCCAGTTGAAATCTATCCATCTATCAAAACTACTGACGGATAGATTCCCCTAACAAGCAAGAAGCAGCAAGGGGACAGCAGTGGGAAGGAGTGGGCCAGTCTCTACTGCAGGCAGCCTCCTAGTTTGAAACCCAGCCTCCACCACTGAGTGTTCCTTGCAACTTGGGCAAGTTTCTTAACCTCTCTGCATTGTAAAGTGGAGCAAGACTAGTAAGCCTACTTTATAGAGAAGTCGTGAGGATGAAATGAATTATAACGTGTAGTTTACTAAAAGCAGTACTCCGCAAACAGTAAACCCTGTGTAACTGTCCGCTATTGTTGTAGTTGCTGTCATCATCTTCATGGCCACCTTTCCCATCTCTGTGCAGTTAGTTAACTCCATTAAGTTTTAAGATGTCAAAAAGATAGAGAACAAACACTCAGGACTGATCATTCTCTCTCTCTTTTTTTGTTTTTCTTTAAAGAATTTTTATAAACTGTCAGTCTGGGTGTTTGCCGAGCTGCCCCCGTTGGAAAAAGTGGCTACCGTGGAAGTCATTCACGTCAACAGGAAGAAGAAAGTGTGGAATTATAATTATGACGATGAAAATGACATCGAAAATGAGGCAGCTCCCCACTTAATTTCAGGTGGTTACACCAAGCATGGACTAACGGGCAAGCTGTGTCCAACTTCCACCACTTCACCCAGCTTGGAGGACTGCAGCTTGGAGGACTGCAGTGAGCCCAGTGCTGAGGAGCCGTATCTGCCTGAGCCCAAGGGGGACGCCGAGACCCCCATGGCACCAGGGCCCGGCCCCTGGCAGTCGGAAGGCACAAGTGGGGGCTACCAGACGAGAGGGACTCTGTGGCAGGACCCCACTTCCGAGGAGGACAGTGACTCCACGGAGGGGTCTGAGGGCAGAATCGTCTTCAACGTGAATTTGAACTCTGTGTGTGTGAGAGCCCTTGAGGATGACAAGGACTCAGAAGTCACTCTAATGTCCCCATCTTGTCCAGAAGAGACAGTCGAGCTGGAGGACCTCAACGAGACAGAATCAAGCGTTTTGGTGGCCAGTGAAGAAGGGACACAGCTGCCCTTCACCAACCCCTCTACGGAGTGCCCGAGGCCCCAAGATGCTCCTTCTGATAAAAGTGACACTTCCGAGTCAGATGTTGACATGGGGGATGGGTATATAGTAAGACAAGTGAATCTAAAAAAATTTAATTAACTTGGACACACGCTGCCTCTGGACATCACCCCCCACCCCCAGCACCTGCACTTGCTCCTTTGGGGCCTCCGAGTGTTCTCCCTGGGGAGGAGTAGGACACTGGTGACATCATCTATGCAAATGCTCACTCTGGGGGGAGGGGAGGTGGGAAACAGAGCATTCTGCTATTATTCAGTGCACTGTTTACCTGTTCAAGGCAATTTGCCTTGATGGGGAAAATGCCCTGCCTGTTCCCTTTCCTGTCATGGATGTCTAATGATTCTGCATCATGTTTCCCAGAGTAAAGAACAAAGTTCCCTGTGGTTTTCAGGCAATGTTCCAGGGCCCTGTAAGATTTCTGGGAAATTATTAAATCGGGTCAGTGTGGAGTAGGGAGAGAAAAGGAAGACATTCAGCAGAGTTCATAGCAGGAGCAGTCAGCAGTGGTTTTTTTTTTTTCCCCCACAGGCTTGAGGAAAGACCAGAAAAGCCACAGAAAAAGAGAAGGGAGGGTGGGCAGTTAGAAAGCAAGGACACGCACGAGGAAACAGAAGCACATGCTCTGGGTTGGGATTGGAAAAAAGGAAGCCCCAACCAAGTCTGGGGCACCCCTAGATAATATTGTGTCGCCTACACTCTTGAGAATTCAACTCTCAGCCCTCCTCAATCTGAGTGAGGAAGACAGACACACACACACATAATAACTCTGGTGCCAGACAGGTGACTAATAGAGAAACATTTGCATAAGGGAGAGGGACAGGGTCTGTGTCATATTTTAAGATATAATTTTGTACAGTGGTTGGTAAAAAATAAAACATACTTTTTAATATAAACTTGGAAATGTTTCCACATTTGTTTCTTATTAGACAGGAGATATATGCAGCAGATGTGTAGTTCTGCTGGCATCTCTGGGTTACACAAAACTCCCTCTACTTCGTGGCCTCTGGGAGCCAAAGGGACCTTCTGCCTCCCTGAGCTCCTGTTCCTGTGGAATGTTCTAGCGACAGAAGTCAGCCAGTGTCTTGCATCACCTAGTACTTACCCTGCTCTGGGTTTTCCAACCTCATCACTGCTACTAACGCATTGAAAAGGAGGAAATTAAGCCTTTGTCAGCAGTCTTGTGAGAGAAATGATTCTGGTCACGTTAATGACTTGGTTCTCTGTTGCCGCTTATCCCTGAGGGGAGAGGGGAGTTAAAGTAAAGAAGATCCTCTCAAGCTAGATTTGCTAATGGAATGCTTTAAAATCAGTTTATTTGCGGGGGAGAGGCGATCATAGAGACTGCAACCGTTCACTGGAGAAAATTTGGGGAATACGGTACAGTGTTAAGAAAAACCTGAGTCGTTGGGAAAGACCCTGATGCTGGGAAAGATTGAAGGCAGGAGGAGAAGGGGATGACAGAGGATGAGATGGTTGGATGGCATCATCGACTCGATGGACATGGGTTTGGGTGGACTCCAGGAGTTGGTGATGGACAGGGAGGCCTGGTGTACTGCGGCTCATGGGGTCACAAAGAGTCAGACACGATTGAGCGACTGAACTGAACTGAACTGAACACTATATGAGTTAGCATTTACCTGGACAAAAACTAATATAACAGCAAGAAGGGAGGGAAAAATATATTTTAAAAAAAGAGAGACAGAGGATGAATTAGAATTAGCTCAAAATGAATTGCTGTATTTTCTGATAGACCTCTGTATTCCCAAATATTGAAGATCATTCCTCATCTTCTTTGAATAAAGTACAAAGCAGGAAAAACAGAAGAAGAAAAAAAAAAAAAACATCACCACCCTTAATCCCACCACCCAGATACCAACTCTGGGTTGGCTCTGTGTTAGTCTATCAGTCGTATCCGACTCTTTTGAGACCCTACGGACTGCAGCCCCCCAGGCTCCTCTGTCCACGGAATTCTCAAGGCAAGAATACTGGAGTGGGTGGATGGCCATGCCTTTCTCCAAGGGGATCTTTCTGACCCAGGAAGCAAACCCGGGTCTCCTGCGTTGCAGGCACATTCTTTACTATATGGAGTGTATTCATTTAACTTGAGGGCTCCTTTCAAAGCATGCGTTTAATGTAATCGGGGACACTGCATGTACAGTTTCGCACCCTGTTTTACTAACGGTGTTTTCCACTCACCCGCAGGGGAAAAGTCCCCTTTCACCTCCTTTTCTGCCACAGTCAAGCGGCTGACAGCGGCCCCTGGAGCAGGGAGCGAGAGGCGGGGCCCAGACGGGGGCGGGCCCTGCAGGGCGGGGCCTCTATCGCCCCGCCCCTCCCCCGGTTCCCGGAAGCAGCCTCGGAGTTGGCAGGCTGGCGCGCGTACGTGCGACCCCGGCGTAAGGGGTCGGGGGGTGTGCCCCGGTGCCTGGCGGCTGTCCGCGGGGCTCCCCCGCTTGAGCGCCCTCCTGGGTCCCGGCGCGACTATGGCGCGCAGCCTCCTGAGCTGGCTGGGCGGCTGCCTCCTGATGTCAGGTGAGGGGTCTGCGGGGAGGGGACGCTGGGTAGCCTCCGGGGCGTCGGCTCGACCCCCGGGGCTGCCCGCGCTGGGACCCCGTCTCGCCTGTGGCGCTGCGTCCCGACTGGAGGAAGTGAGCGCGGGAAGCGGGAGGCGTGGCTACGACGCCGGGCAGCGTTGACCCCCAAAGACAACCCCCCCGCCCTCCCCCGAGCACACCCCCAGAGGCGCGCTCAAAGTTTAAGTTCCTGGGCGGGCTGTTAGGCCCAGCACTCCAAAGTCTGAATTCTGCCCCTCAACTCCTACAGCTCTAGGGCTTCTGAGTTCTAAATCCAGTGAAACCTTTCCTGTCCTGCTCCAAACTGTGTGTGTGTTAGTCACTCAGTCGTGTCCGACTCTTTGCGACCCCATAAACTGGGGCCCGCCAGGCTTCTCTAGCGGTTCATGGAATTCTCCAGGCAAGAATACCGGAGTGGGTTGCCATTCCCTCCTCCAGGGGATCTTCCCGACCCAGGGATTGAACCCTGGTCTCCTGCATCGCAGGCAGATTCTTTACCACTTGGGCTACAGGATAGTCCGCCAAACTGCCTGCCCAGGTTCAAATAACACTATGGATCCTTCCTTCCTTTCTGATGGATCTCTCATTCTCCGGTTTCCCTCCCACCTATATCAGGCTGTTTCTCCCTGGGATTCTCCACCTCTATCAGCCAAGTTCATACCCAGTTCTCTTCTCTCGTTCTCCTACACTACTACCTCTCTAGGGGCTACCAGCAGAACTTTGGCATTAAATACCAACTCTGGGCTTCCCTGGTGGCTCAGATGGTAAAGAATCTGCCTGCAATGCAGGAGATCCAGGTTCCATCCCTGGGAGGGGAAGATCCCCTGGAGAATGAAATTGCAACCCACTCCAGTATTCTTACCTGGAGAATTCCTTGGACAAAGGAGCCTGGCCAGCTGCAGTCCATGGGGTGCCAAGGAGTCTTAACACTGTGGCGGGACTAACACTAACACTGGACTTCCCTGGTGGCTTGGTGATAAAGAATTTATCTTGCCAATGCAGGAGGTGTAGGTTTGATCCCTGGTCAGGGAAGATCCCCTGGAGTAGTAAATGGCAACCCACTCCAGTAATCTTGCCTGGGAAATCCCATGGTTAGAAGGAGCCTGGTGGGCTACAGTCCATGGGGTTGCAGAAGAGTCAGACACAACTTAGTGACTGAACAACAACAACATGGGCTCGTGACTTTCAAATTTCTATCTGTTGGTGCTAGTTGGGTGATGGTCCGGTGGCAGTTATTATACTCTTCTCTGTACTTCTGTGTATGTTTGGCATTTTCTGTTAAAAAGTTTAACAACTATTTCTATCTCTAGCTCAAATCTACCCTCTGTGCCCCAGGCTTATTCATCCAGCTGTCTCTGACATTCCTACTTATGTATCCTTCAGTATCTCAAACCTAATGCAAATCCTAAAATTGTTGTTTTTGTTCAGTTGTGTCTGACTCTTTGCAACCCCATGGACTGCAGCACACCAGGCTTCTCTTTCCTTTCCTTTGCTGTCTCCTGGAGTTTGCTCAAACTTATGTCCATTGAGTTGGTGATGCCATCCAACCATCTCATCCTCTGTCGTCCCCTTCTCCTGTCTTCAATCTTTCCCAGCATCAGGGTCTTTTCCGATGAGTCAGTTCCTTGCATCAGGCGGCCAAAGTATTGGAGCTTCAACTTCAGCAACAGTCCTCTCAGTGAATATTTGGTGGTGTTTGATTTCCACCCCCAGCCCCAGTCAGAGCATAAGGTGCTTAAGCAAGGAGTGGCTATTAACATCTACTTCTTCACACCGAATGTATCAGGAAGTCTAAAGTTTATACATCTGGAAATAGATTTAAAATCTACCCCCTAACACCTTTCTGTTGTTGTTTTAGTCACTCAGTCATGTCCTACTCTTTGGTGACCCCATGGACGGTAGCCCACCAGGCTCCTTCTGTCCATGGGATTTCCCAGGCGAGAATACTGGAGTGGATTGCCATTTCTTTCTCCAGGGGATCTTCTTGACCCAGGGATCAAACCCACGTTTCCTACATTGGCAGGTAGATTCCTTACCACTGAGCCACTTGGAAAGCCCTCACACCTTTCTGCCACCACCCAAATTCCAGGTCACCTCATCCATCCCCACGTCTCTATTGCTGTCCTCCCCTTAGCAATTTCTTCTCTTCAAATACCATCTCAGACTCCTCAGCACTGCTAAAGCGTGTCTCCCTCTCCCACAAGCCCATGTGAAGACTTTGAGCCAGAGTACATGACCTGAGTATTGGACATGGTTATTTTCTTGGGCAACTATTTTGAGAAAGAGAGTTGCCAACTTTTTTCCCTTTATGTTTACAGCATTAGGAATGGTTCCACCTCCTGAAAATGTCAGAATGAATTCAGTTAATTTCAAGAATATTCTACGATGGGAGTCACCTGCTTTTCCCAAGGGGAATCTGACGTTCACAGCTCAGTACCAAAGGCAAGTCTGGGCCGCTCTTGGCAGGAGGGCACCAAAGGATGGTGGCCTTGGCAGGGCTGGTCACTGGGCTGGACCAAGGAGAGAGCCTGACTGCTGTCACCCAAGTGACCATAACAGCCCAGGGAGAGCATTTCCCCTGGCCTTTTTCATTCTGTCCCAGAATTCTTGTGAAAGCTCTGTTCCCTGAAAACAGACAGTAAAATCCTTTCTCCTGTTTCTTGTGATGGTTCATGGTGTGACAGACATTTTAGCCTATAGATCGTGGGTGTCATCAGCCACCAAGGCAGCTTGCTGCAATGTGAACTTATCAGGCTTATCACTGTTGATGTTTTTTAAGAGAAAAATGCCAATGATGAGACCATCTTCCAGTTATTAGAGTAATATTGCTGAAAATGAGAGTGTTAGTTGCTTAGTTGTGGACAACTCTGTGCCACTCCATGGACTGTAGCCCCCAGGCTCCTCTGTCCATGGAATTCTCCAGGCAAGAATACTGGAGTGAATAACCATTCTCTTCTCCAGTGGATCTTGCCGACCCAGGGATCGAACCCAAGTTGCCTACATTGCAGCCAGATTCTTTACCGTCTGAGCCACCAGGGAGGCCCAGAGTAATATTGCTTAAAGCCAACAGTTTGTAAGTGGGAGCTATCCAAGAAAACCGAGGTATGCAAAGCAGGCAGGAAGCCCCTTGCTAGCTTACCACTCACCCGCCTAGGTTATAAACTGCATACCTCAGTGCTGGGAGGTACAGATCATTTGCATAGTGGGTGCTCAGCTACTCTGAGGTGGTGTCCCGAAACTGAATTGTAAGAGAGCTGCTGGCTGTTGAAAGCTGTCTCCTCTGAAGACAGCAGAGGCTTAAGAAGAAAGGGTGAGTGTGACCTCAGTGATGTTCCGAGCTCCCAGGACCTGCCCTCCCTGTCAGTTTCTCCCTGTGCCGGGCCTGCCACCATATGTCACAGGCTGGGCTGCAGGTGACGCATCTTTGTGACGGGTGCAAAACAGCAACAGGAGGCCAAAGGGCAGTGAGCCGCACACCTGCTTCCTGTGTGGCTCAGAAACAGATAAAGGCAGATACACGCCCTCAGTGAGCTGGGAGGGGGTGCAGACACCCTCCGTGAGCCGGGAGAGATGCAAGTCTCAGATGCTTTGATCCTACACTCCTCGTTTTACCACCATATCCAGAGCTTGCTGAGTCAAAGAAGAAGGAGAAATATAAATAAGATCACCTTTGTTTACACTTTTTTTTTTAACTTTTTAGTTCAAAATAATTCCCAAGTAATAAAACATTTCAAAATATCAAGTATAATGCAGAAAACTTCCAAATAGCCTATATCCACATTCACCAGTTTTTAAGGTCTGCCATAGTGTCTCTAGCAGAGACATTACTTTGCCAACAAAGGTCCGTCTAGTCAAGGCTATGGTCTTTCCAGTGGTCATGTATGGAAGTGAGAGTTGGACTGTGAAGAAAGCTGAGCGCCAAAGAATTGATGCTTTTGAACTGTGGTGTTGGAGAAGACTCTTGAGAGTCCCTTGGACTGCAAGGAGATCCAACCAGTCCATTCTGAAGGAGATCAGCCCTGGGATTTCTTTGGAAGGAATGATGCTAAAGCTGAAACTCCAGGACTTTGGCCACCTCATGCGAAGAGTTGACTCATTGGAAAAGACTGATGCTGGGAGGGGTTGGGGGCAGGAGGAGAAGGGGACGGCAGAGGATGAGATGGCTGGATGGCATCACCGACTCGATGGACATGAATCTGAGTGAACTCCGGGAGTTGGTGATGGACAGGGAGGCCTGGCGTGCTGTGATTCATGGGGTCGCAAAGAGTCGGACACGACTGAGCGACTGAACTGAACTGAACTGAACTGATAGTGCCTCTGTCCTACATAATGCCTTCTGCCCCTTGATATGTCATTGTGTGTTTCATAAGAGCAAGGATAACCTTTTACATTACTGCAGCAGCAGCATCAAGATTTGGCAGTTTCGCCAGTGGTGCTGTCCTGGCATCTCAGTCCATATTCCAGTTTTGTCAGTCTCCCCGAGGACTTAAGATGGGTCAGCCGGAGACTTAATTTTTTTCCCATGCTGTGTATTTTCTAGCCTTGATTGGTTAATTTCATCTCTGTGTTTTCTCCACTCTGTCTTGATAGCTCTGGGGGTTTCGTTGTGGAAAATTAGCTTTCCTCTCTGTCTCTCTCTCTCCCTATAGTGTATTTCTTATTGTTCTGTTCTTTGTTTCTTTGCCATTGGAGTAGAAGGGTTTGGTTTTAGATGTTTGTCTTTTAGATGAGAGCTGCAAATAACTAAGAGTGAAACCTGGATTCCAGTCTCCTGAGCATAGATGTGTAGACCGAGCCGGGCCTCTGCTGGGGAAAACAAAACATACGCTGGGTGTGGAAGAAATTTGACCCTGAAAAATGTGTTTACCCTTCTATGGCTCTAGAAAACATTTGATTAGAATTCAGCCTGAGTGGTCACACAGCGCAAATTCTCATTGTCTGTGTGCATTGCATAGGGGTGGCCAAGGGTGGGGCTTCAGAGAATGTACTGGTGGTTTTAATATGGAAACATCTAAAACAACTAGGTGTAAATACAGGGAACAGATCACATTAACTACTTAATGGAAAGAAAGGTATGTGTAGATACTATTTAAAAATGACCTAATGAAAGGGAAGTCACTGCAGAATAACCTGAAAGACTCTGTGTTCTGCTCAATTGATGCTTTAGTTTAAATGTATGGAAGAAATGGCTACATGTGGGAAAAGCCCCTTCAAGGAATGACCCCTGGATTTTCCCAATGATGGGATGTTAAGCAGCCATAAAAAGTTGATTGATTGAGAAAGTGTTTATGGCCTATTTAGTGAAACAAGCAGACAGTAAGCCCAATTATCTCTGCCTCCTGAGAGTGGGGTGGAGTGTGCAGGTGGCGCTTTGAAGTCAAGCAGACCTGAGTTCCATGAGCGAGTTTCTAGACTTTCCACCCTGTTCCTTGTCTGTAGAATAAGGGTGATGTCATTTCTGCCCGCCTGTGAAAATTCAGTGAGGTAGTACTGTTGAAGTAGCACACTGCTGGACACCTGCATGCTGACAAATGTTGGTTGTTACTATTTTTATCACCTTCGTTGTCACCTCTGAGAGCAGCTAGATTGTTTTTGGCACCAAGGCAGGAGGGTGCCAATCAGACAAAATTCTTACTTTTTGCAAGACAAGATCCTGGATTTCCTTACATCAGGTGGCACTGATTATAGTTCCTGAGGCTATTATGAGGTTAAGTTACATCCCTTTCCTTCCACACCATGTTTCTGCCACCCTCCCTCTGGGTGTTGGCCTGGAGATCTGAGACCAGTGAGTTCTTTTTATAATTTTTCCAGCATAATTGAGCCATAGTCACATATAGGGCATTATTTGAAATCGTTGTGATATACCTATTTTGGCTAATGTGTGTATATCAACATTTCACAAACTATGCCCCACAACTTTCAGAGATACATAATCAAAAAGGGAAGCTTTCTTGGTCAAATATGTTGAATACTCAACCCCTTTTTGGAGAAAGCAATGGCAACCCATTCCAGTACTCTTGCCTGGAAAATCCCATGGACAGAGGAGCCTGGTAGGCTGCAATCCGTGGTGTCACTAAGGGTCAGACACGACTGAGTGACTTCACTTTCACTTTTCACTTTCATGCATTGGAGAAGGAAATGGCAACCCACTCCAGTGTTCTTGCCTGGAGAATCCCAGGGACGGAGAGCCTGGTGGGCTGCCGTCTATGAGGTCGCACAGAGTCAGACACGACTGAAGCGACTTAGTAGCAGCAGCACAGTGTTCCTGCCTGGAGAATCCCAGGGACGGGGGAGCCTGATGGGCTGCCGTCTATGGGGTCGCACAGAGTCAGACACGACTGAAGCGACTTAGCAGCAGCAGCAGCAGCAACCCCTTTTTGGAAAGACACGTGCTCTGAGAAGTTCTGTTGAGAAGAGACATCTATTCATGTTTCACCTTGTTTTTGCCCCAGATTGTTTGACCATGGGATGGATTATTTTTGAAATGTCTTAATGATACGTCAAGGATCATTAAGGTCCCACGGAGCACAGTTTAGAAAATGCGCATATACAATGACAACCTCAGAGAGACTGAAACTGAGACTCCCAGCCACCAGGAGTGGTTGGCCAGACCTCCAGGAGCTCCCTGGTGGCTCAGCTGGTGAAGAATCCGCCTGCCATGTGGGAGACCTGGGTTCAATCCCTGGGTTGGGAAGATCCCCTGGAGAAAGGAACGGCTACCCACTCCAGTATTCTGGCCTGGAGAATAACATGGACTGTATAGTCCGTGGGGTTGCAGAGTCGGACACAAGTGAGTGACTTTCACCAGAAGCTCAAGAATTCCAAGGTCCAGTCCCTTTCGTATCTAAAATGCTGCCTGACTAGCTGTGCTTATGGGCAGGCATGGAATCCAGGCAGTGTCCAAGCAAGTCAGAAGCAAGGTCAAGGGCCTGCTTTCCTGCTTCTGAAGCCTGAACAAGACTTCTTCTGTTTTAATTTCCCAAATAGAATTCTCATGATTTTTTTTTTTTTCTCTGATTTTGTAGTTACAGGAAATTCCAAGATACATGCACGAGTATTTTGTTAACGGAATGCGATTTCTCAAGTCTTTCCAAGTATGGTGACCACACCTTGAGAGTCAGGGCTGAATTTGCTGATGAGAGTTCAGAGTGGATAAACATCACCTTCTGTCCTGTGGATGACAGTAAGCCGCCTTAGTTTTCATCTCATTGTCATGTCATCACCCTGCCTTGATTATTTCCCCCTTGGTTGGCCCATGGGCAGAAATTCTTTGAGTGCCCACCAAGTGGATGGCCTTGGATGAGGAGCAAAGGGGTTGTAACAAAGAAGGCTGTGACCTTAAGGGAGTTTGTGGGAGAGACAGGCCAGGATCAGTGTAAGGCAGAAAACACAGTACAGGTTTCTGCTTCTGCAGTGAGCAGACTTACAGGTTCCTGACTGGTTCCAGATCCTATCTTAGGGCCATTTATGGAAGTTCTCTTTAGCAACTGATGCCAAATATCAGTAGATATGCGGTTTGCCCCAAGGCCACAGGGGTGATGAGCAAGCAGCACAGGAATTCACACCCAGGCTTCCTCTGTGGCAGGGCTTTCAGCAATGACAACCCCGCATCCGATATTTGCCTCTTGAAGTTTATATGATGGGAGAGTGCTTCAAAATGTCACGTGAACCTATTTATACTTGCTTCGGTAAAACACATGATGAATGTTCTTATCTGGTCTTCAACTTCTAGCAGAGTAGAAATAGGGTAGAATGCTAACCCAGGCCTATTCGCAGCCCCCCAAATGTAACAGTCGCCACACAAGAATACAAGGTATAACTCAAACAGCATGATTGCCAGGGGCCATTCATGATTCATTCCACAGTTCTTATTGAGCACCTTCTGTGTGCCAGCACCTACTGTGTGCTGAAGCTACCGCGGTGAACAAGACTAAAACCCCTGCCTCGTGAAATGTACATTCCAATCGGGAAGACAGACGATAAATAGACAGGTACGTATTTTATGACAGATACTGACCGTGGCTCTAAAGAAAATAAAGTAAGATGCCAGGACAGGGAGTGGTGGGAGTGCTTTTTACATAGCATGGTGAGACAGTTCTCTCTGAGGTGGCAGCAATTGGCCAGAGACCCAAATGAGTTGAAGGAACGCATCATGTGAATGTCTTGTAAAAGAGCTTTTGGGAGAGGGGAGTAGTTTCAGACTTTGTTGGAAAATGTATTTGTTGGAAAGTGGTTTAATTATATAGGTTAAACACTAAAAATAGAAATACCATCTCTTGCTTCCAACCCAGCAATGGAAATAAAGAAAACTCAACCCAATCAAAAAAAATAAAAATAAAAGGGAGGTGGGAAGAGGAATGAGCCATTAAAAACAAAAAAAGCAGTCTTTACAGAAAACACAAAGTAATGTAGTTGGAGTAATTGCAAATATATCAGAAATCACAATAAATATGAAAGGACCAAACCTGATTAATAAAGGCAAAGGTAAAAAGGTTTTTTTTGTTGTTTTAAGAAACAAAATCTAACTGTTCTTAGCCACATCGGTCAACATCACCACAGTGGTGTATCAAGGACAGAGTATTTCAGTAGCCCAGTTGGGCTGCCCAGTTACGAAAAGTAAATGTTGATGTTTTTAACATGGGAATTTTGATTGTCGTTTTGCTTTGTTCTCATCCTCAGCCACTATCGGACCTCCCAGAATGCAAGTAGAAGCACTTGCTAATTCTTTACATGTGCGTTTCTTTGCCCCAAGAATCGAGAATGAACCTGAACCGTGGACCATGAGGAACATTTATAACTCATGGACTTACCATGTGCGATATTGGAAAAATGGCTCTGATGAAAAGGTAAGTGCGGTGAATCATGCGCATTGCAGAGGCCAGCTCCCTGTCCTTTGCTCAGCTGGAGCATGGCTGGAGGTCATGATGATGGAGAAAAGCTTTGCCAGGTGGCAGCACCTTATGGTCCAGAGGCTCTCAGGCCTGGTCCTTTGAGCTCCAGAAGCTACCCATTCTGTGGGTGACTGGTATGTCTGGTCACACTTCCTGGACTTCAGGGGCAGACTTCCTGGGTGGTCTGGTGCAGGAGAACAAGCCTTTCTCTCCCCAGAGGGAAATTGCTGGAGAAGGCCAAGCTGACTCAGCAGCTGGCTGGGGGAACTTGGGGTCACCAGAATCAGGTGACCAGTGAATGACTACTGTTTCATGGCATGAGGGCCCACATACACCACAGAATAGTCAAGTCCATGGTCAGGGCAGCCCCAGCCCTGGATGAATGGTGGGTGTCACATTTTATAGGACTCACCCCACCTCTCCCCATTGCTTTCTTCCTCTTTCAGGAACAATGCTTTTCAAAACATGAGCTGGGAGTGGAAAGACCCTGCTGGCATGTTGCCCCTGCCACTGTGTGACTCTGGTCACATTCTTGACCTCAGCTTCTCAGGTCTGAAAAATGGGCATATAACCCATTTCATTAATAAAGTGGGGATAATAACCTACTTTGGGGCTTCCCTGGTGGCTCAGCAGTAAAGAATCTGCCTGCAATGGAGGAGACCTGGGTTCGATCCCTGGGTCAGGAAGCCCCCCTGGAGGAGGCCATGGCAACCCGTTCTTAGTACCCTTGCCTGGATAATCCTATTGACAGAGAAGTCTGGCAGGCTGCAGTCCATAGGGCCGCACAGAGTCAGACACGACTGATGCATCTAAGCAGCAGCAATAACTTACTTCACAGAGTTGTTGAGGAATTTAATGACATATGAAAAAAAGTAAAAAGAAAGGTAAACGTGTCCCATTGCCTGAACAATGTGTTATGGGTCAACATGTGAGATTCCCTTCCCCTTGTGTAGACAGGTTAAAATGCTGTTTTCATTCATCTTTGATCACCTTTAATTCTTTCAGTGCTTCTGAGCCAAATGGCATTTCTGGTCCTAAACTGACTTACATATATGTTATGTAAGTTATGTTACATATATGTTACCTCCTCTACATTAAATCACTAATGCTCATGCATTTGGCAAGAACAGGTCACCCATATGTATTATCTGAAGTGAGAGTCACTCAGTCATGTCCGACACTTTGCAACCTCATGACTATATAGTCCATGGAATTCTCCAGGCCAGAATAATGGAGTGGGTAGCCTTTCCCTTCTCCAGGGAATCTTCCCAACCCAGAGATCAAACCCAGGTCTCCTGCATTGCAGGCGGATTCTTTACCAGCTGAGCCACAAGGGAAGCCCAAGAATACTGGTGTGGGTAGCCTATCCTTTATCCAGTGGATCTTCCCAACCCTTGCCAGGAATCGAAACGGGGTCTGCTGAATTGCAGGCAGATTCTTTACCAGCTGAGCTACCTGGGAATCCTGTATTGTCCGAGGAATGATGTAATTAAATTTATATCTACATACTCTGTAGTCCCCCAAAATCTCAAGTTAATTTCCCCCAAAAAAGGCTCCGTTGTGATCAATTCATAACGTATACAAATATCAGATCACACTGTTGTACACCTGAAACCATTAAGATATTGTGTATAAACTACACTTCGATTTTTTTAAATGCTTTGTTAAATGATACAGGATATCTGCCTTCTTCACAGGAAAGATGATTTTGCTTATAATCAAGACCCTGGGATTTCATGTACCTAGGAAGCAATACAGAACAATAAGTTTTATGATCACTTGTTGAACACAGGGGTCCCTGCTAAACTCTGAGATACAAAGATAACTCCTGGAGCTAGCAGCCTACTGTGATTTTTTTTTTTTTTTTTTAATTGGAGGCTAATTACTTTACAATATTGTAGTGGTTTTTGCCATACATTGACATGAATCAGCCGGGGGTGTACATGTGTTCCCCATCCTAAGAATCAGATTCCACAGTTACCCAGGGCCTGAGTGCCTCCTGCCCCAGGCACGAAGTGCAAACCTAGTCTATCTTTAGCTTCTTATCTAGAATATGCCCTCAGGACTGGCATCTGGTTACACGTTTGTCCCTTCCTTCTGCCTGGGGTATGAAGACTTCGGTGTGAACACACAGAGTACTGGAAAGGCTGCATGCTCCCCAGTGCACGTCTCTCACCAGCGCCTGCAGGGCCACCTTTGCCAGTTTATCTTGCTATCAACTCAGTGTTTTGTCTCTTTACCCCTATCCCCACCCTCACCCTTCTGGTAATTCACGTGTTGAACTCCAATCCCCAGTGTGATGGTGTTAGGAGGTAGATCATAAAGATGGAGCCCTTGTGAATGGTCTTAGCACCCTTTGAAAGGAGGCCCCAGAGAGCTCCCTCACCCCTTCCACCTCTTGGGGAGGACTCAGCAAGAAAACCTAGTTATGAACCAGGAACCTCCTGAGAGGCCAGATCTGCTGGTGCTTTCATCTTGGACTTCCCAGTATCCAGAGCTGTGGGAAAGAAATGTGTGTCAATAAGCCACCCAGTCTTCTGCATTCTATTTACAGCAGCCTGAAAGAAATAGGATTAAATGGTTCCCTTTTAGAATGCAGGTGTCTCTGAGAGAGTGCCACCAGTTCGGGTCCCTGAGCTAAAAACATTAAAAGCTTCTAGAAATTCTTTCTTCCTGGCGGGAGACAGCAGGGAGATAAAACCAGAAGTTGGGGCTTCCCTGGTGGTCCAGTGGTGAAGAATCGGCCTTGCAATGCAAAGGATATGGGTTCCATCCCTGGTCCAGGAAGACCCCACGTGCTGTGGAGCAACTAAACCATTTGCCACAACTCCTGAAGCCCGTGTGTCCTGGAGCCTGTGCTCCACGAGAGAAGCCACTGCGGTGAGAAGCCCATTCACCTCAACGCAGAGTAACCCCAGCTTGCCAGAACTAGAGAAAGCCTGAGCACAGCAACAAAGACCATCACAGCAAAAATATAAATAAATCTTTTTAAAAAAAAAAGAAAAAGAAGAAGCTGTCCAGAAGTTAAAAAAGAAAAAAGACTTCACATCTCTTCTCTATCTACTTTTGACGTGTCAGCCTCTGAGTTTAGCCTTGAAAAAAATGCATTGAAAGGTTTTCGAGATAATTGGGTTTCTGGAAATGAAAGCCAGGGATTTTTGTTTTTATTTCTGTTTTTAATCATTAGAAGTTATACTATACTCTTCATGTTTCAATTGGTAAAATCCAGTTCTTGCCTTCAGTGAGCTCAGCTTCTAATACAACAAAAGAATAGAGACAAGCTATCAGCAAACCCAGCACCCAAAGAAAAGTAAACAATTACTAAAGTAAAAACAGAGTCTTTGTTCAGTTTCTATTGAAACTCCTATTCACATGGCAAATTTTTCATAAGGCCCTTTTATAAGGAATTTGTAACCGTGCTGGAAATACAGGCTGTATGTATGTACTCTTTTAATTCCCTTTATTTTGCTGGAAACTATTGTTACCAACTCCATGCTCACTCTGCTCACCACACAACACGCCAGTAAATCAGAGACAAGATATTGAGCCAAGGAAAAATGACTTTATTTGAAAAACCAGAAAACCGAGAAGATGGCAGACTAATCTCTCAAAAATAAACTTCTTATCAGGCTCTGGACGCCAGGTTCTTTTATAGAGTAGAGAGGGAGAGGAAGTGAGGAAGTAAAAAGGCTATTAATCTTGCAAGTATCTCCTGGAATGGCCAACCTTGGAGGGGTTGGGGGAGGGTGTGTGTTCATTTCTTCCTTCCTATAGTCAGCTGTTCACAGGTGGACAGCATCCTGAATAAAGAAAGACACTTTGGTTTAATAGTAAAGGAGAGGGGCAGGGTACCCGCAGGCAGGCCATTGTGTATAAATAGTATGCTCGTAGTGAACAAAAACAAATAGTATCCTCGTAGGAAGCAAAGGTTAAAGTCAAAGAAACAGATGCAATGTGGAGTCAGATTTTCTTCCCTGCAACACTATTTTGGTTTCTCAAATTCAGAAATATGTCATCAATTATGATATATTCAAATTAAACTAAGATGAGTCTGGGATGGCCCCACCAGAGGCAGTCTATGGTGTATATCCTTGAGGTGAGATGAGCCGCTCGGGGAGGGCAGCCCAGGTGCGTGAATGGAGAAGTGATTCAGAGGAGAACCCCAGGCAGCTAGGGCCAGAAATCACATTGGGTCTTACTGTAGATGGCTGGTGTGTTCATTTGCCAGGGCTGCAGTAACCAAGTACCATAAACTGGATGGATGAAGCAATAGAAATGTGTCGTCTTGAGGTTCTGAAGGCTAGAAGTCCAAGATCAAGGTGTCAGCAGGATTGGTTCCTTCTAAGGACCAAGAGGAAGGATCTGTTCCAGGCCTCCCACCCAGCTCCTGGTGGGTGCTGGCCAATTTTGGATCCTTTAGTATATAGAGGCATCAGCCCAATCCCTGCCTTCATCTTTATGTGGCATTCTGTGTGCCTGTCTGTGTCTAAATGTCCTCTTCTTTTAAGGACACCAGTCATACTGGATTGGGGCCCATGCTAATAACCTCATTTACGTTGATTACATCTAAAAAGACCTTCTGTCTAACCAAGTCACTTTTGAAAGTACTAGGGTTTTAGGATTTTGATGTAAGAATTTGGGAGGACAAAATTCAACCCATACAACTGGTTTATCTTTAAAAAAAGAAAAAAAGAATGCGGGATGGTTTGCATATCATTTAAACTAGGGAATTCAGGGAATAAAGCAGTTTGCCAGGACCATGGTCAGTCCTTTCCCTTCCCCCTCCTCCCCACTTAAAATGATCTCAGGGTCACCTGAGGTGACGTGGGAGGAGCATCTGCTTCCTTTATCCTCCTATTTTGAGCCTGAAGTAAAGATTATAACCAGTAAGTGGCAGGTGGCGGGGTGGGGTGGGGCGATGGGAAATGATGTCCCTTCACTGCTGAGGCATGTTCTTAATTTTTTCTCTGTTACTAGTTTTCAATTTCTGGTCAGTATGACTTCGAGTTCCTCCGAAATCTTGAGTCACAGACAACTTATTGTGTTCAAGTTCGAGGGTTTCTTTCTGATCGGAAAAAAGCTGGAGAATGGAGTGAGCCTGTCTGCGAGCAAACAACCATTGACGGTGAGTCTTGAGACGCACCATCTGCAGCTCTGTGTCTCTGAGCACCCTCCTTTTTTTTTAACATGTGGGTAATGGTGGTGGGGCCCCATGCTGCAAGGCTTGTGAAATCTGCATTCCCCAAACAGGGACTGAACCCGTGTCTCCTACAGCAGAACAGAGTCCTAACCCCTGGGCCGCCAGGGAATTCCCTCCTCTGAGCATCTTAAGTGGCTTTAGAGACTTCCACCGAGTGTGCCGGCTGAAAGGCTCCTTGGAGATTATCACCCAGCTCAAACTCCAGTTCATCTCTGACTGATCCACCAGCTCAGATGCATACAAGGAGGTCTGATCCTGGCTCTTTTCATTTATGGAGTCCCTTTGGAAAGCAAAGCAGTGATCTGGGGATTGCAGAATACAGAGGAGAGCAATTGTAATAAAAGAATTCCGTCTAGAGTTTGAGGGAGACTGGAAGCCTGTATTTGTACGGTTGGGTCGCTGACCTGTGCAGCTGAAACTGTCACAACATTGTTAATTGGCTATGAAAGTGAAAGTGAAGTCCTCAGTCGTGTCCGACTCTTTGCGACCCCATGGACTGTAGCCTATCAGGCTCCTCCGTCCATGGGATTTTCCAGGCGAGAGTGCAGGAGTGGGGTGCCGTTTCCTTCTCCAGGGTATCTTCCCAATCCAGGAATCGAACCCAGGTCTCCCGAATTGCAGGCAGATGCTTTACCGTCAGAGCCACCAAGGAAGCCAATAATTAGCTATACTCCAATATAAAATAAAAGGTCTGAAAACAAAAAGCAACAAGAATGATGCCCAGCAACTGAGTATCCATATGCAAAAAAAAATATTTCCTCCAGAGAGAGGGGAAAACTTTCCATCTTCTGTGTCACTGCAGTCCCGAGGCCGCTGTGTTGCTGCCGTCATGATACTTCATCACTTCAGCTTATCAAGTTCTTCCCGAATGGGGGTTTTTGTCATTGGACGTATTTCTTGCCCAATTTTGTGTTGTCTTATCAAAGAAAAACTGATCTGCTAGGAAGAGCTTCAGGATCTTTACCAGTTTGTTGTTTAAACCGTTGGTGTGTCCAGGATATGCCTTTCTCTAGACCCCTTAACTACTTAATGGTCACCAATCCATAGGAACACACTGGACTGTTTTGTAAGCTGTTGTGTTTGACTGTCCGCAGAGTCACCGTGAAAGACTTTTTGGCAAATCTCAGCTGAAATCAACACCCCGTGCCACGTGCTTATTGTCCCAGCTGTGTCCCATGAGCGCTTATGGGGCGTTTCTCAGAACAAGAGCCCTGTGGTCAGATGGGCCTGGACACGAAGGCTCACCCCATCTCCCTCTCAAAAAAACACTCTATATATGAGCATTTTTAGCATATTTGATCTTTCAGTACCTTTTTTGAGAAGGAGCATTTCCAAGAACACAGCTTGAGAAAAACAAGCCCACAATAGAATGGGAAAGACAAGATATATATTCAAGAAAATTGGAGATATCAAGGGAATATTTCATGCAAGGATGGGCACAGTAAAGGACAGAAACAGCAAGGACCTCACAGAAGCAGAAGAGATGAAGAAGAGGTGGCAAGAATACATAGAAGACCTGTACAAAAAAGATCTTCATGACTGGGATAACCACGATGGTGTGATCGCTCACCTAAAGCCAGACATCCTGGAGTGTGAAGTCGAGTGGGCCTTAGGAAGCTTTACTACTAACAAAGCTAGTGGAGGTGATAGAATTCCAGCTGAGCTGTTTCAAATCCTAAAAGATGATGCTGTGAAAGTGCTGCACTCAATATGTTAGCAAATTTGGAAAAGTCAGCAGTGGCCACAGGACTGGAAAAGGTGAGTTTTCATTCCAGTCCCAAAGAAGGACAATGCCAAAGAATGTTCCAGCTACTGTACAGTTGTGTTCATTTCACACCCCAGTAAGGTTATGCTCAAAATCCTTCAAGCTAGACTTCAGCAGTATGCGAACCAAGAATTTCCAGATGTACAAGCTGGGTTTAGATAAAGCAGACGAACCAGAGATCAAATTGCCAGCATACATTGGATCATAGAGAAAGCAAGGGAATTTCAGAAAAACATCTACTTCACTGACTATGCAAAGCCTTTGACTGTGTGGATCACAACAAACTGTGGAAAATTCTTCAAGAGATGGGAATACTGGACCACCTTACCTGAGAAACGTGTATGCTGATCAAGAAGCAGCAGTTAGAACCAGACATGGAACAACTAACTGGTTCAAAATTGGGGAAGAAGCATGTCAAGACTGTATATTGTCACCCTGCTTCTTTAATTTATATGCAGAGTATATCATGTGAAATGCTAGGCTAGATGAATCACAAGCAGGAATCAAGATTTCTGGGAGAAGTATCAACAACCTCAGATATGCAGATGATATCACTCTAATGACAGAAAGTGAAGAGAAACCACAGAGCCTCTTTATGAGGGTAAAAGAGGAAAATGGAAAAAGCTGGCTTGAAACTCAGCCTTCAGAAAACTAAGATCACGGCATCCAGTCCCATCACTTCATGGCAAATGGATGGGGAAAAAGTGGAAACAATGACAGATTTTATTTTCTTGGGCTCCAAAATCACTGCAGATGGTGACTGCAGCCATGAATTTAAAAGACGCCTCCCTGGTGGCTTAGATGGTAAAGAATCCGCCTGCAGTGCAAGAGACCTGGGTTGGAAAGAACCCCTGGAGGAGGGCATGGCAACCCACTCCGTATTTTTGCCTGGAGAATCCCCATGGACAGAGGAGCCTAGCCAGCTACAGTCCATGGGGTCACAAAGAGTCAAACATGACTGAGCATTTAAGCACAACGCAGCACAGCTCCTTGGAAGAAAAGCTATGACAAACCTAGACAACATATTAAAAAGCAGAAACATTAGCTTGCCAACAAAGGTCTGGATAGTCAAAGCTATGGTTTTTCCCAGTAGTCATGTATGGATGTGAGAATTGGACCATAAAGAAGGCTGAGTGCCAAAGAATTGATGCTTCTAAATTATGGTGCCTGTGAAGACTCTTGAGAGTCCCTTGGACTGCAAGGAGATCCAACCAGTCAATCCTAAAGGAAATTAACCCTGACTATTTATTAGAAGGACTGATTCTGAAGCCAAAACTCCAATGCTTTGGCCACCTGATGCCAAGAGCTGACTCATTGGAAAAGACCCTGATGGTGGGAAAGATTAAGGGCAGGAAGAGAAGGCACTGCAGAGGATGTGATGATTAGATAACATCCCCAAGTCAGTGAACATGAATTTGAGCAAATTCTGGGAGATAGGGAAAGACAGGGAAACCTAGCATGCTGCAGTCCATAGAATCTCAAAGAGTCAAGCACAACTTTGCCATAATTTCAGCCTTCCCTAGTGGCTCAGTGATAAACAATCTGCCTGCCAGTGCAAGAGACGCATGTTTGATCCCTGGGTTGGGAAGATCCTGGGAGAAGGAAATGGCAACCTGCTCCAGTTATTCTTGCCTGGGACATCCCATGAACAGAGGAGCCTGGTGGGCCATAGTCCAAAGGGTCACAAAAGAGTCGGACACAACTTAGTGACTAAACAACAAACAACAAGTAGCCACTTAACAATCCATTTTTGTATTTTTTTCTGGACACTGAATCAGGCTTACCAGCCTGGAGTCTCCTGATTGAAGTTTCTTTCCCTTGTTTTCTAGTTGAACAAAGTTACTTGCCCAAATCCAGAAATCTCTCATCTCACCTGGTCACGTGACTTTTCCAGTGTCATCCAAAAGTATTCTGCAGTAATATTAAGCACGGTTTCTCAGGATGACAGAGCCGCATAGAAGATGGAGTCTTGCTGTCTCTCTAGAGGGGATTCCCTGCCTCTCTGTTTTTTCTGTAGCCTCCAGCTAGTGCCGAGGCACTGCTGTCCAAGGCTAAGTTCCCCCTGCCTGTGTTCCACCTTGTGGCTGAGCCTCTCAGCAAGTGCCTCTAAATAACAAAAGCCTGCCTTAATAAAAACCAAAAAAAAAACCTTTTTTTTTGGCTGCCCCGCAAGGCTTGTGGGATCTTCGTTCCCCAACCAGGGATTGAACCCAGGCTCTTGGCAGTGAAAGCGCAGAGTCCTACCCACTGGCCCACCAGAGAACTCCCAGAAGCCTACCTTTTTATTCCACTCGTGAATCATTTGTACCTGAATGAGAATTCTGTGCCCTGGGAGCACCCATCACGTTTAAATCACTAGAATCCTGACTTTGGGATCTTCGCTCTTTCCTCTTAAACACCTGCCAACTGCTTTCTCCAGGCCTGAGTACGTGCCTGGTTCCGTGTCCCATCCTTCCCTGCTGTGAATTCCAACACAGTGAGTGACTTGGGGCAGATCCTGAACTGCCCACTGCCTCCGTTGACTCATCTACAAGATGAGAGTAATCAAAGGTGTCACCCAGGACAGTGCCAGGCACAGAGTCAGCCCGCAATACAGGTTAGGTGTCATTACTGTTATTAATAAGGACATTATTCACATCATACTTTTAGGGACTTCCCTGATGCTCCAGTGGTTAAAAATCCACCTTCCATTTCAGGCAATGCAGGTTTGATCCCTGGTTGGGGAATGAGGATCCCACGTGCTACAGGGCAGCTTAGCCCTTGAGCTACAACTACTGAGCCCATGTACTCTAGAGCCCTGCAACTAATACCTGACAGCCAAATAAATAAAAATTTTTTAAAAATAAAATCACACCTTTAAATATTACTTAAGGCTTATGTCATGAAACATGGCATGAGGCACACACTTGGACCAAAAAGAAAAGTATTTCAAATATCTTCTAACTCTAAACGATCACTCATTAACTAACAAAATCCAGACATTTTATAAAAGAAAATAGCCGACTGAAAACCTGCTTTTGTCAAACATCAGTTTAGGGTTTTGTTTGTTTGTTTGTTTAAATGTAGTTCTGTTGAAACCTCACAAGTTTTCAGAGAAAGTGTGGAAAGGTTCTTTTCCCTTTGCCCAGAAGGAAGGTGAAGGTTCAGAGATGAAGTAACTTGCCGGAAGTCAGCTCAACCAGTAAATAACAGGAAGTAACATCTCCACCCATGCCTACAGATTGATCCCATACAGAAGCCAAGGCAAGACTTGCCCGAGGGTGAGACAGGAAAAGGGAGCTCACCTGAGGCATGACCAGCCAGACTGAGGCAAGTTAAGAGCTTCACACAGGGAGTGTTGGTTACTAGTTCAGTTCAGGACCAGATTCTTCCGCAAGTCACAGTCTGTGTAAAGCAGTATCCCCTCTCCTTCCCTGGGTTCAATCCCTGGGTCGGGAATATCCCCTGGAGAAGGAAATGGCAACCCACTCCAGTATTCTTACCTGGAGAATCCCATGGACAGCGGAGCCTGGTGGGCTACAGGCCAGGGGTCGCAAAGAGTCGGACATGACTGAACGACTTAACTGTCTTTCTAACTTTCTCTCCTTCCCCATTCCCCCTTCTTGGTAAGTCACAAAAGCATCTTTTAAATTTTATTACCATCAACCGATTGTACCCACGGAATAATGTCCTGTGTAAGATGCTGAAACCTCTGGGTTGGAGGCCCAAGGAGACCCAGGAGCTGCCCCCAGGGGAATCATCACAGTGTCACCAACTGTGCCAGGGTGGGGCCCAGGAGTCAATGTTTAATGAATATTTAATGAGTAATTCTGATGTATGGCAAATTAGAGAGCCACAGAAATATTAAGTGGAAAGATAGAGAGATGAGTAGATGGGTCCTGGAACTTCCTCCAGAGCTGGGACGTCAGATCGCAAGCTGACCTACCATCATCAGCTCTCGTAAAGCCTGGGGGCCACCCCAACCAGTTCCCTTGCCCCACGACCCTGTATCCACCCAGAAAACCCATCTGAGTTGAATCTGCTAAAGGCATCACCACTTGATTCTAGTAACTGAAATGAGAATTCATAGGGTGCAGGGATAAGGAGTGAGTTCCCTGAACTCGGCCAGGGCACATCCTGGACAGGCTGCAAGGTCACTGCCCGTGTTAATCACAGTGCAAGAGAGGGCAGCAGGCCCGTCCAGCCTCTTCCCCATGACGGGTGCCCTCACCATTCACTAGATGTTTAAGGAGTGTCTATGGCCACGCAGTGTGCCAAGTGCTGGGAGAGGCCAGTAGGGGGCCTGCCGTCCAGGTGGCTCCAAGACTGTGTGCCCATCAGGGTTCTTTGATCTGCCCTGGGGAAGTAAGAGTTGACACTTTGCTGCAATCCCCATAGAGGGACCTGCTCTTCCAGGGCAGGGTTCATTCTCCTGGCCTCTCTCAGTACCAAATGCTTTCAGTTTGCTTTCAGTTTGCATCAGGAGGGTGGTGCTGGCTGACAGGGCCGGTCACAGGGAGGCCAGGAGGGCAGTTGGCAAAGGGGCCTGGTGCTAAATGAGGGGAGCTGGGCCACCCAGGGTGACTCCCTGGAGACAGTCCAAGATACAGCTGGACATCAGTTAAGGTGGTAAAAACAGGTTTGATTCATTTCGTGACTGGAGGAGGGGAAAGAGCTGATGGGGCATTTTAAAGACAGAACTGGGAATCGGGACGAAAAGAGGTCGGGGTCACAGAAGTGACAGATGACCGAAACTGGGTGGATGCATGGGGTGGTGGTAATGCACTTAGGCTGTTCTCTGCGTCTGCTGCTAACGGGCTTTTACCACCTGCGGTGTTCTTCCCACTGGGACTGAGACAGGGACTCTTCCTCTGTCACGACGCTCCATCCTGATGATGACATGTCAAAGGATTGGCTTCCAGATCCTTGAGAAAGACACTCCTGGATTGTAGGAGCTAATTTAGGTCTCACTGGGAGAGCGGAAGGCTTTCCAGCCCTGAGCTTTTTAGGAAACGCACTAAGAAAGGAACGTCAGGAGTTGGTAGAACAAAGGTGGATTCTTTCGGTAGCCTCGGGTTTTTCCAGACAGGAGCTCCCAGAGGTGCTGGGGAGGGAGGGGGCCACCCAGAGATCAGCTTTAGGCTGCTGGGCACCGCACTAGCGTTAGGGGAGGTCTCTGCGCACAGGTAGTCAGGGGGGTCCCCTGTGCAGTTCTCAGTACAAAATGCTGTAGCACGTGTGTGTCACTGGGGCTCTGGAGCCCAGGGAGCCCCATTTTCTGCTGATGGAACAGCAGAACATGGAGCTGATAGCTCCCCTGTGGGTAGATAATGGGGATCAGAGTTCGTGCAGCTGCTGCTTTTTGGGGCATATCAGCATTCATGCCCCAGAAACCCAACTTGGAGGATGGTAGGAAAGGGTGAGACTTGAAAACCTCCAGATCCTCAAATAGCTGCTGTGTTTCCTTCTGAGACACACCTGTGCCCTCCACCCCAGCCCCGCCCCAGCGGTAAGGGGTTACCATTAGAAGATGATGGTGAAAAGAGCATTAAGGTCACCGTCACCCAAGCCGGGCATGACGCAAATATGACCCAGCCCTTTATTCCTGCAGAAACCACCCCGTCCTGGATGGTGGCCAGTGTCCTGGCAGCCTCCGTGTGCGCCGCTCTCCTGCTACTGCTCGGCTGCTTCTTCCTGCTGCGGTGTGTTTACAGGAAGGCAAGGCACGCCTTCCCCCCGAGGAATTCTCTTCCGCAGCACCTGAAAGAGGTAGGCAGCGGCATGGAGCCAGATGTGGGTGCGTAAGAAGACGCTGACCTTTACAGTCAGAGCCGCCTAACTCAGCCCGGCGTGGTTTCTTGGAGGATGACACAAGTCTTGCGTGCAGGTCCCGTTCCTGGTGCCCTTCCAGATAAGTCTGAGCTCAGGGAACAGCTCTATAGGGAGGGGGCGGGGGGCAGAGGTTTTGTTCCTAAAAGCCCTCCCTCCAGCCTGGATGTTTGTTCCTTCCCTGACCTTCCATGCCTGGAGCCCCAAGTCATCAGAGAGCCAAGGGGCTGGTCCCGGAGCAGAAAGGGACCAAGCCAAGCTCAGAGCAGAAAAGATGGGAAAGAGGGGAGAACAGCCAGGGACAGTGGAGGGGCAGGAGCAGTGTCAGAGTGGGGAGTGTCTGAGAGCGACTGAAATTACAGGATGTGTGTCCCAGGCTTTAGGAAAGCAGTTCTTTTTTTTCCTCCAGAAAAGTGGAAAAACAAAAAAAAAAGGAACGTGAAAGTTGCTCAGTCATGTCCAACTCTTTGTGACCCCATGGACTATACAGTCATAGAATTCTCCAGGCCAGAATACTGGAGTGGGTAGCCTTTCCCTTCTCCAGGGGATCTTCCCAATCCAGGGATGGAACCCAGGTCTCTCACATTGCAGGCAGATTCTTTACCAGCTGAGCCACCAGGGAAGCCCAAGAATACTGGAGTAGGTAGCCTTATCCCTTCTCCAGGGGATCTGCCCAACCCAGGAATTGAACCGGGGTCTCCTGCATTGCAGGTGGATTTTTTACCAACTGAACTACAGGAAAGCTACTTTCAAAATGTTTGGGTAGAAGAAAGAATGTACCTGGATAGAGCCTGTAGGACAGAAGTGGCTTTAAGAAATGAAATCTTATATTCTCATTAGAAATGAAGTGAAAGGAAATGTGAAGTGAAGCCCGCGTCTCCCCTGGGCTGGGTGTGGGCTCCCCCAGGAAGGAGGCACAGTTCGGATGGAGCAGTTCCTTCAGCTCAGGGAACCTCCCAGGGTAGGGGGTGGGGGGACCGCCACTCCCAGCAGCCGAGGGAGCAAGCCCCTACTTCCTAAAGATTGGGGTGAGGGTGGTACATCGCAGCGTCCACTCCAGCCTACACGTAAACCGCTAGGACCCAGGGGTGCAGCTTCTCTAAGAGCCGAGTCGATCTCCCCCCCGGGGAAGGTTACAGGAGGAAGGTTAAGGGAACAGGGGCCAGCCCCGCCACTGCAGCTGCTCCCAAAGGCGCAAAGTGACACCCGTGGCCTCCCTGCTCTGCTGTCTCTTCTCGCCTGACCAGCCGCTGCCGACCTGCCAGGGGCGATTCAGACCCTCCACTCTGCGAGGACTGAGCCCCTGGTCACAGGACACCAGAGACCCCGGCTCTTGTGCTTCTCCACGTGCCATGAGAATTGGGCAGGAGTCGCCCCTCCCCCCGGGCCCCATCATGTAGCAGCAGCCTTTTCTCCTCCTGAAGACCCAAGTAGTGACTCCCGACTGCATTCCTGGCCGGCTAATTTTTTGGCACAAGGATCCTGACGTGAGAAGGTGGCAGCTATAACTTATAGTTTGATGGAATCCCTAATGTGTCCTCTCGTGGGAACGTCCCTCTCTGGGATAATAACTGTTTTAGGCTTTGTAACCAAGACTGAGGTAGTGTGCGGTTGTTGGTCTTTAGTCACTAAGTCGTGTCCAACTCTTTTGCAACCCCATGGACTGTAGCTTGCCAGGCTCTTCTGTCCATGGGATTTTCCAGGCAAAATAATGGAGAAGGTTGCTGTTTCCTTCTCCAGAGGATCTTCCCAACCCAGGGATCTAACCTGTGTCTCCTGTATTGGCAGGCAGATTCTTTACCTATGAGCCACCACGGGAGCCCCAAGATATTACATACTTATATAACCTTTGCCTTTAGCTTCTCTTCTTTTCTCAGCTGTTTGTAAGGCCTCCTCAGACAACCATTTTGCCTTTTTGCATTTCTTTTTCTTGGGGATGGTCTTGATCCCTACCTCCTGTATAATGTCATGAACCTCTGTCCATAGTTCTTCAGGCACTCTATCAGATCTAATCCCTTGAATCTATTTGTCACTTCCTCTGTATAATCGTAAGGGGTTTGATTTAGGTCCTACCTGAATGGTCTAGTGGTTTTCCCTACTTTCTTCAATTTAAGTCTGAATTTGGCAATAAGGAGAAAAGAAGAGAAGCTAAAGGCAACGGTGTAAATGAAAGATATACACATTTGAATGCAGAGGTCCAAAGAATAGCAAGGCAAGAAAAGAAAGCCTTCCTCACTAATCAATACAAAGAAATAGAGGAAAACAATAGAATGGGAAAGAATAGAATGAGAGATCTCTTCAGGAAAATTAGAGATTTTCTAATTTCTAAATGCAAGGGAACATTTCATGCAAAGATGGGCACAATAAAGGAGAGAAGTGATATGGACCCAACAAAAGCAGACGATATTAAGAAGAGGTGGCAAGAATACACAGAACTATACAAAAAAGATCTTGATGACCCAGATAACCACAATGGTGTGATCACTCACTAAAGCCAGACACCCTGGAATGCGAAGGCAAGTGGGCCTTAGGAAGCATCACTATGAACAAAGCTAGTAGAGGTGATGGAATTCCAGTTGAGCTATTTCACATCCTAAAAGATGATGCTGTTAAAGTGCTGCACTCAATATGCCAGCAAATTTGGAAAACTCAGCAGTGGCCACAGGACTGGAAAAGGTCAGTTTCCATTCCAATCCCAAAGAAGGGCAATGCCAAAGAATGCTCAAACTACCGCACAATTGCACTCATCTCACACGCTAGCTAAGTAATGCTCAGAATTCTCCAAGCCAGGCTTCAACAGTAGGTGAACTGTGAACTTCCAGATACTCAAGCTAGATTTAGGAAAGGCAGAGGAACCAGAGATCAAACTGCCAACATCCACTGGATCATGGAAAAAGCAAGAGAGTTCCAGAAAACCATCTACTTCTGCTTTATTGATTATGCTAAAGCCTTTGACTGTGTGGATCACAACAAACGATGGAAAATTCTGAAAGAGATGGGAATACCAGACCACCTGACCTGCCTCTTGAGAAACCTGTATGCAGGTCAGGAAGCAACAGACAGAACTGGATATGGAACAACAGACTGGTTCCAAATAGGAAAAGGAGTACGTTAAGGCTGTATATTGTCACCCTGCTTATTTAACTTAATATGCAGAGCACATCATGCGAAATGCTGGGCTGAATGAAGCACACACTGGAATCAAGATTGCTGGGAGAAATATCAATAACCTTAGATACACAGATGATACCACCCTTATTTATGGCAGAAAGTAAAGAAGAACTAAAGAGCCTCTTGATGAAAGTGAAAGAGCAGAGTGAAAAAGTTGGCTTAAAACTCAGCATTCAGAAAACTAAGATCATGGCATCTGGTCCCATCACTTCATGGCAAATAGATGGGGAAACAGTGGAAACAGTGACAGACTTTATATTTTTGGCTCCAAAATTACTGCAGATGGTGACTGCAGCCATGAAATTAAAAGACGCTTGCTCCTTGGAAGAAAAGTTAAGACCAACCTAGAAAGCATATTGAAAAGCAGAGACATTACTTGGCCAACAAAGGTCCATCTAGTCAAGGCTATGGTTTTTCCAGTGGTCATGGATGGATGTGAGAGTTGAACCATAAAGAAAGTGGAATGCCAAAGAATTGAAGCTTTTGAACTGTGGTGTTGGAGAAGACTCTTGAGAGTCCCTTGGACTGCAAGGAGATCCAACCAGTCCATCCTAAAGGAGATCAGTCCTGAATATTCATTGGAAGGACTGATGCTGAAGCTGAAATCACAATATTTTGGTTACATGATTTGAAGAACCGACTCACTGGAAAAGACACTGAGGCTGGGAAAGACTGAAGGCAGGAGGAGAAGGGGACAACAGAGGATGACCTGGCTGGATGGCATCACCGACTCAATGTACATGGGTTTGGGTAAACTCCAGGAGGTGGTGATGGACAGGGAGGCCTGGCATGCTGCAGTCCATGGGGTCGCAAAGAGTCGGACACGACTGAGTGACTGAACTGAACTGAGCCACTAAGCATGCATGCACAGTTTTGTCAAAAGTGAAAAGGAGCAGGGGACTTCCTTGGTAGTCCAGTAGTTAGGACTCCATACTTCTACTGCAGGGGACACAGATCCCATCCTTGGTCGGGGAACTAAGATCCTGCATGACATGAGGCATGGCCAAGAAAACCAAAGCAAAACACAAAACAACAACAGATAGCTCGCAGGAACAAGCTGTAAGCACAAGGAGCTCAACTCAGGCTCTGCGATGACGTAGGTGGATAGGATGGGGAGGGGAAGGAGGCCCAAGAGGGAAGGGAAGATACATATATGTATGTATGTATACATATAGCTGATTCACTTCACTGTACAGCAGAAACTAACACCACATTGTAAGGCAATTAGACTCCAATTAGTAAATTACAAACAGAAAGGAACAGCTGAAATTAATATTAATAATACATTTTATGCAACACAATATATCCAAAATATCATTTCAACATGGAATCAGTAATTTTTTTCATTTGTCGAAACATCTACATTCTTTTTTTTCATACAAAGTCCTCAAAATCTGGTGTGTGTTTTACCTCTCAGCACACGTAGAGTCAGACCGGCCACATTCCATGTGGCTGGTGGCTGCCATACTGAATGGCACAGGGCTGAAGGCTGAACAGAGGGACACTCGGGGTGCTGGGGAGCATAGGAGAGTGACTTATTCCAAGGCACAAGTATCCCAAGCTGGCTTCCTCGAGGCAAGGATGCCCCAGGCAGCATCGGGACCATCCCTAAGTCTCCCTCCGGGTTTACAAGAGGAACTGTCAGAGGAGGACCTGTGATCACTAAGCAAAGGAGGTGCAGATTTATTGTCGAATTTTTTAAATTGTGGTAAAACACGCATAATGCAAAATTCGCCACCATATGCAGTTTTCAGCGTACACTTCAGTGGTATTGAGTAAATAGACATTGTTGTGCAACCCTCCTCACCCTCCATCCTCAGAACCTCTTTCGTCTCACAAAACAAACCGGATCCGCTAAACAGAAGTCTCCCCCTCCCTTCTCCCCCAGCCGCTGGCCACCACCGTTACTCTCTGTCTGTGAATTTGCCTAGTCTAAGTACCTCATGTAAGTGGAGTCATGCCCTGTTTGTCCTCGTGTGTCTGGCGTATTTCACCTAGCATAAGGTTCCTCGACAATGTGGTATGTATCAGAACTTCATTACATTTTGAGGCTGAAAAATTTGCATTATATGGATAGACTACATTCTGTCGGGTTGGCCAAAAGGTTTGTTTGGATTTTTCTAGAAGACATAACAAAAACCCAAACAAATGTTTGGCCAACACAATATCTGTCCAGTCATACGTGGATGGGGTTTCCCAGGTGGTAAAGAATCCACGTGCCAATGCAAGAGACCCAGGAGACGTGGGTTTGATATCTAGGAAGAAACTGATCCATGCGAAGATCCCCTGGAGGAGGGCATGGCAGCCCACTCCAGTGTTCTTGCCTGGAGAATCCCCTTGGACAGAGGAGCCTGCGGGCCGCAGCCCGTGGGGTCGCACAGAGCCGGGCACAACTGAAGCGACTGAGCGCACACACGTATGTGTGGGTGGGCACTTGGCCCACTCCCACCTTTGGCTCTCGTGAATTATGGACTCTGAAGACAGGGGGATGTATTAATGTATCTCTCTGAGACACCGCTTTCAGTTCTCTCGGGTGTATACCCAGAAGTGGAATTGCTGGTTCATACGGTAATTCTGGTTTTAATTTTGTGAGGAACTGTCATACTCTTATTACATTTTTTTAAAAACAGCATTTTCCAGCCAGGAGTTCTGTAGAAAATTGTGAGCCCAGAAAAAGAAGTGGGAAAATTTGTTAATTAACTCTTTTTTTTTTTTTTCCCTCCCTGCAGTTTATGAGCCACCCTCATCACAGTACTCTTCTCTTATTCTCCTTCCCACTGTCTGATGAGAATGAAGTCTTTGACAAACTGAGCGTCATCACAGAAGTGTCTGAAAGCTGCAAGCTGAACCCTGGGGCCGGCTGCGGTCTCACGACCTGACGTGGGCAGGGGTCCTTCCAGCTGATGTCCAAGGAGGGAGCACACTCAGCCGGGCGCAGTGACCCCCTCCTTGTCCTGTCTCCCCCCAAGGGCAGTCAGAGCAGCCAGCCAGGGCGGGCCGAGACCGCCTGAGTAAACCCCAGATGGAGAGCTCACGCAGACGCCGGGGCAGCGTCCACACTGCCAAGGAGCTGGACTCCAAATGCTCATGTGGCAAAACCTTGGGAACTTGCCACTTTTTAGAGGCCTTAATGATTTGAAAAAAAAGTTGGCCACTGTGATTTCCCTGATGGTCCATCCCAGTGGTTAAAAGACTCCATGCTTCCAATGCAGGGGGCACAGGTTCCATCCTTGGTTGAAAAACTAAGATCCCACATATCACGTGATGTGGCCAGAAAAAAAAAAAAACAAAGGTTGAGGTTGGCCACCAGAGATATGATTCTCAGGTATGATTCTCCTGTGTATTCACTAATATAAAAAGGTTTTAGGGAATTCCCCAGCAGGTCCAGTGGTTAGGACTCCATGCTTTCACAGCCGAGGGCCGAGGTTCAGTCCCTGGTCACGGAACTCAGACCTCACAAGCCATGTGGCAAAAAAAGAAAACCACCAAAAAAAAAAGTTTTAAATGGTTAGAAACAAAAATATATAAAATGAGGAAGAAAGACCAAGGCACCGTGGAATCTGAGAGTGCCGACATTCTGACGGGAGAAATGGCGTCGACTCAGAAGTCGCTATCACCAAGCACTGTACAGAGTGCAGACTCTGGATTCTCAGGGACACTTGGACTGGGTTTATTTTTCTATGCAGACACGTTTCGTATAATGCTGGTGCTCAATTAAAGCCTTATTCTCTATTTAGTCCACGTGCGTTAAATGGCACTCCATCTGTGTGGCTGTTAGAGTGAACCAGGTCTCATATGCTGTCTTTACTGTTGACTCATTCAGTGGATATTCCTCAGTCCCCGCTTGGCGGTCAGCCAGGGACTGTGCCAGGCACAGGGGCCCGACAGCAACTGGGAAGCTTCAGAAAATAGAAGGCCCTCAGCTTTGAATTCCAGGCTTGCCAGGTGGCTCCGTGGTAAAGAACCCGCCCGTCAATGCCAGAGATGCAGGAGACGCAAGTTCGATCCCTGGGTCAGGAAGATCCCCTGGAGGAGGAAATGGCAACCCACTCCAGTATTCTTGCCTGGAGAATCCCATGGAGAGGGGAGCCTGGCAGGCTACAGTCCATGGGGTCACAAAGAGTCAGACAGAACTGAGCAGCTGAGCACGCATGCATCAGCTTTGAATTCCACCTCAGACGCTTAACAGTTTCCTCATCTGTACATGAAGATGAAAAGACCCAAGGATTAGTGACACTCAGTGAAAAATGCCCACCCCGGTGCCATCACATAGCATTCACTCAATAAATGGTAACTCATCATCTCATGGGTATGACTGACTTCACAAACCTAGGTCAGCAACAAATGCCCCTTCCTCTGGGCCAGGTTGCTCAATCAAAGTTCCCCAAAATAAAAAAAACATTTTTTGAAGTAATTTGACATTTTTTTTAAATGGAAACAACATGGGGGGAAGGTCAAAAGTTTGTTGACCTGTTCAGTGTTTTTAAACTACGTTCAGTGATGTGAGGGAGCAATCACCACGTTCTGGTTTCTCAGCCCCTGACTCGGGTTTGGAGCTAGTCTTAACGACAGGGGAGAAGTCAGTTCCCTTCCCCAGTTCAGCTCATCATCGCTAAAGGAGGCGTGACAGGAAGGCCATCAAGTTCTATGCACATGAATGTCTCTGACTTGGGAGAGAAGGAAAGGAATATTCCTTTATTGCCCATTATTCATCCAGTCCTTGCCTAAAGCCCTTCACGTGTCTCGGGAATCTCCATCTTGGAAAGTGTGAACCCTTCTCCCTTTTTAGGGGCTTAAAATGCCACCTGCTCCTTTGCAGCCCCCTAGCTGCCGGGCTTTGAGTTGGGAGACAGGGAGGGGCGTGCAGGGCAGCAGTAGAGGCCAGGGTTCCAGTGGAAGCATCCAGTAGCCTGGGAGACTCGGCACCAGCAGTTAAGTGTTGAAAGGGTTAGTCGATCAGTTGTATCCAACTCTTTACGACCCTATGGACTGTAGGCCACCAGGCTCCTCTGTCCACGGGATTCTCCAGGCAAGAATACTGGAGCAGGTTGCCATTCCCTTTCGTAGGGGATCTTCCAGACCCAGGGATTGAATCCAGGTCTCTGACACCGCAGGCAGATTCTTTGCTGGGTTTGGTTTGGACATTGTTCCTGCCTTCGCCTCCCAAGGCTGTTCCTCCAGCCCTTCCTGAGATTCTGTGAGCTCCCCCAAATCAGGCTGAGACGCTCATTTTAGCCAGTGAGTTGCTAATGGTTGCAGCTAAAACCCTGAGCAGGCTTCCCAAAGCGAAGCAGAGTAGATATGGATTTTGCAGTCCTAAAAGCCCACCCAGGTGGGCATAGGGGTACGACAGGAGTGAGCCATCTCTGTGTGGTTCCCCAGCAGAGGGCCTGACAGCAGCGCACATCCTCTAGGGCTGGGAGGTCCTGGGGGGCTGCAAGGGGACCAGCTGAAGCCTGAGACTGACTAGCTGGAGACCGCAAGGGTAACAGCCTCCTACCAAGTATGGGGGAATTCAAAGCCCATATGTGCATGCTCAGCTGCTCAGTTCTGTCTGACTCTTTGTGACCCCATGGACCATAGCCTGCCAGGCTCCCCCTCCACGGGATTCTCCAGGCAAGAATACTGGAGTGGGTTGCCATTTCCTTCTCCAAGGGATCTATCTTCCCAACCCAGGGATCGAAGCTGTGCCTCCCACGTCTCCTCCTACCACAGTGCAGCTAAGATGAGGGCAGAGAAGGGCACAGGCCCTCTTGGGCCAGGAGCTGACCCCTGAGCTACTGCCTGCCCTGCCCTGAATACGGTGTTGTGGGGGTGGAATCAGAGACATCTCAGGGACCAGGGTCTCTAGCCACACTGAGGGATGCGCTGTCTGTTTGCACACCTCACACACACACACCCCTGTCTCCCACCACTGATGATGGATGTCTGCCCAAGTCGCCCTCGTATTCGCCACCCTCCTCACGACTCCGTGTGTCTCTTGGCCGCCTCTTTCATGAGGAAATATTGCTCATGTCTCTGCACAATGAATAGGAGGGGGACATGTCTACCATTTGGCCCCCAAGATGTCAGCAATCTTAGGGAATCTCATCTAGGCTTCCCTGTCCCATAGTATGGCCACTTCCCTGACCCTCAGACGAAGTCAAGTAGAATGCTGGACATAATGTTTAAAATCACAACATTTCAAATGAACCCTAGTGAGGAAGGAAGGAATATGCCACCTTTCACCCTGGAGGGCAGTCAGCAAACCCTGTAGGATTTCAGCCCCTTGCAAGGACTCAGGGGACAGAAGACAAGACTAGGGGCTCACCCAAGGTGGGGTGGAAAGGACACCTCCCCATAAGTCTGAAATCCCAAAGCGCATCCCCTCCCCGGTGTAAGTGTGAACTAGGAATAAATGAATCTCATCCCACTCCCGTATCAGTTTTCTGCCATAAGAAAGTGTCATAAGTTGGTGACTTAAAGCCACAGAAACTTACTCTCTCACAGCTCTGGACTTCAGGAGTCCAAAGTCAGTATCACTAGGCTGAATTCAAGGTGCCAGAAAAGTCTTCAAAGGTTCTAGGGGACAGTCTGCTCCATCCTTTTCCAAATGCCAGCAGTCTTTGGCTTGCATCAGCATCACTGCTATCTCTGCCTGTATTCAGATCACTTTTTCTTCCTCTGTTTGGTTCTCTCCCTCTGCCTGTCTCTTTATTATAGAGACACCTGTGGTTGCATTTTAAGGCCCACCCAGGCATCACCGACTCAATGGACATGGGTTTGGGTAAACTCCGGGAGTTGGTGATGGACAGGGAGGCCTGGCATGCTGCAGTTCATGGGGTCACAGAGAGTCGGACACGACTGAGCAACTGAACTGAACAGAACTGAACAGGTAATTATCCAGGATAACTTACCCAACTCAAGATCTTTAATTTAATCACATCTGCAAAGACCCCTTTTCCAAATAGGTCACATTCACAGATGCCAGAGAGTAGGACCCAGTGCCTTTGAGTGTCGTGATTCAGCTGATACCTTTGTCGTTATTCAGCGGGTACCTTTGAGTGTCGTTATTCAGCCTACTAGGGACTGCAAGTGAGCCTTTTTGGTTTCAGTGTTGTTTCTGATTGGAGAGGCAAAGTAGTATCTTTCCTGAGAAGTTATAATCTCAAAAGAAAACATCACAAGGAAAAGCCAGCAGAAACAGCAGGCAGCTGGGCCTGATCCACCAAGACTTCAGATGCCGACATAAACGGTCCAAGGAAAGAGAGCACGCAGAGTGCAGTCAAATAAATGTAAGAAGCATTGATAGCATCAGGATGGCACAAGAGGCCGAGTGATTCCCAGGAACCCAAATCCCAGTGGCTTGGAGAACAAAGACTTCTTTCTCACACATTTTGTGTGTGGCTGGCAATCAACTGAGGGTCTGTTCTTTTCTCAGTGATGTCTTTATTCTAGAATCTAGGCTGAAGGACCTGCCAAATGGGGACAGAACTACCAGACCACAATCGTCCTCAGAGCTTCTGCTGAACATGGAACATGTCACTGCCCTCCACTTCCTATGGCCAGAAGCTTGGCCAAGTCCAATGTTAGTAGAATGGGGACGTGTGCGCCTTCCCTGGGAAGAGTCAGGACTGTATGATTCCCTCACAAGGACGAGAGAGAATAATTGGGAGCAATAAGTAAAAGCTGCTGCAGACTAAGTTTCAAATGGATTTGGTGACGGGGTGAGGGCATGGTAGAGGAGGTGCTAAATAGATCTCTGGAAATGAAAATTATGATACAGTTGCTTGAACAATGCAGATTCGAATCGTGCAGTTCCACTTATACACAGATTTTTTTCATTAAATACATACCATAATGTTACACAGTCAGTGGTTGTGGAACCACAGCTATGAGAGCAAACTGTAAACTTATATGTGAATTTCAGTCACCCTAATCGCCACATTGTTCAAGGGTCAACCGTAACTGACATTTAAAAGTCAGAGAATGGGCTTAACAGCAAATTAGGAAAACTGAAATTTTTAATGTAAGTAAATTGGGCAGAAACGGGAGCATAAGAGTCAGGATTCAGACAGAGTCAATGAGAAGCGAGACATTTCCATTGTTAGGGAATTGACTCATGGAATTGCGGAGGCTGGCAAGTCTAAAGTCGAGCAGACTGACAGCCAGAGACCAGGGAAGGGTTGATGTTTCAGCTGAGTCCAAAGGCAATATGGAGACATAATTACTCCTTCCTCTGGGGACCTCAGTCTTTTTTTCTCTCAAGGCCTTCAACTGATTGGAAGAGACCCACTCACATGATAAAGAGTAACCTGCTTTACTCAAAGCCTTCTAATTTAAATGCCAACCTCATATTAAAAATAACATCTTCACAGCAACATTCACTGGTATTTGATCAGATATTTGAGTATCTGAAGTAATTATCAAGAATGCATTAACATAACATAAGGATGGGAAATATGAGAGGGGCTTCCCAGGTGGCGCTAGTGGTAAAAAACCTGCCTGCCAATGCAGGAGACATAGGACACATGGACTCGATCCCTGAGTGGGAAGATACCCTGGAGAAGGGCATGGCAACCCATGCCAGTAATCTTGCCTGGAAAATCCCATGGACAGAGGAGCCTGATAGGCTACAGTCCATAGGGTTGCAAAGAGTCAGATACGACTGAAGCGACTTAGCACACACGCATACGAGAATAGAATGAGAGGATCTATTACATGTCTAATCACAGTCTTTTTATTTTTTTTGGACTCCAAAATCACTGCAGATGGTGACTGCAGCCATGAAATAAAAAGACGCTTACTCCTTGGAAGGAAAGTTATGACCAACCTAGACAGCATATTAAAAAACAGAGACATTACTTTGCCAAGAAAGGTCCGTCTAGTCAAGGCTATGGGTTTTCCAGTAGTCATGTATGGATGTGAGAGATGGTCTATAAAGAAAGCTGAGCGCAGAAGAATTGATGTTTTGAACCGTGGTGTTGGAGAAGACTCTTGAGAGTCCCTTGGACTGCAAGGAAGACTCTTGAGAGTCCCTTAGACTGTTGGAAAAGACTGTTGAGTGTCCCTTGGACTGCAAGTCCAACCAGTCCATCCTAAAGGAGATCAGTCCTGGGTGTTCATTGGAAGGACTGATGCTGAAGCTGAAACTCCAATACTTTGGCCACCTGACCTGAAGAACTGACTCATTTGAAAAGACCCTGATGCTGGGAAAGATTGAAGGTGGGAGGAGAAGGGGATGGCAGAGGATGAGATGATTGGATGGCATCACCAACTCAATGGACATGAGTTTGGGTGGACTCCGACAGTTGGTGATGGACAGGGAAGCCTGGCATGGTGCAGTCCATGGGGTCACAAAGAGTCGGACACAACTGAGTGACTGAACTGACTGAACTGAATCACAGTCTCAGGAGGAGAGGTGAGAAAGGATGAGGCAAAAGGAGTATTTCAATATTTGAAAAGATAATGACTGATGAAAGACACCAGTCTACAAGCTCAGGACAACAAATCCCTAGCTGGACAAAGAAGAAGAAATCACATCAGGGCAAAACTTGCTGTTGTCCAGTTACTAAGTCGTGTCTGACTCTTTGCAACCCATGGACTGCAGCATGCCAGGCTCCTCTGTCTTCTACTATCTCCCAGAGTTTGCTCAAATTCATGTTCATTGAGTTGGTAATGCTATCTAACTTTCTCATCCTCTGCCGCCCTCTTCTCCTTTTGCCTTCAGTCTTGCCCTGCATCAAGGTCTTTTCCAATGGTTGACTCTTTGCATCACATGACCAAAGCATTGGAGCTTCACCTTAAGTATCATTACTTCCAATAAATATTCAGGGTTGATTTTCTTGAGGATTGACTGGTTTGATCTCCTTGCAGTCCAGGGAACTCTCAAAAATCTTCTCCAGTACTACATTCAAAAGCATCAGTTCTTTAGCACTCAGCTTTATGGTCCAACTCTCATGATGACTGGAAAAACCATAGCTTTCACTATCCGGACCTTTGTCAGCAAAATGATGCTTTTTAATATGCTGTCTCAGTGGGTCAGATGGTAAAGAATCTGCCTGCAATGCTGAAGACCCGGGTTAGATCCCTGGGTCAGGAAGATCCCCTGGAGAAGGGAACAGCAACCCACTCTAGTATTCTTGCCTGGAGAATCCCACGGACAGAGGAGCATGGTGAGCTACAGTCCATAGAGTCCCAAAGAGTCAGACACAACTGAGTGACTAACACACACGCTTTGGCTTCCCTGGTGGCTCAGCTGGTAAAAAATCCATCTGCAATGCAGGAGACTGGGTTCGATCCCTGGGTTGGGAAGGTCCCCTGAAGAAAGGAACAGCTACCCATTCCATTATTCTGGCCTGGAGAATTCCATGGACTATATAGTCCATGGGATCGCAAAGAGTCAGACATGACTGAGTGACTTTCACAGACTTGTCATGGCTTTCCTTCCAAGGAGCAAGTGTCTCTATTTCATGGCTGCAGTCATCATCTTGTCGTGGCAAAGGGGCTTGCATAACTCAGTGAGGCTCTGAGTATGTGGTGCAGGCCCACCGAAGACAGACGGGTCACAGTGAAGAGTTCTGACAAAGCGTGGTCCACTGGAGGACGAAATGGCAGCCCACTCCAGTATTCCTGCCACAAGAACCCTGTGAACAGTATGAAAAGGCAAAAAGATATGACACCTAAAGATAAGTCCCTTATGTTGGAAGGTTTCCAACGTGATACTAGGGAAGAGCAAAGGGCAATTACTAATAGCTCCAGAAAGAATGAAGCAACTGGGCCAAAGCAGAAATGACACTCAGTTGTGGACGTGTTTGGTGGTGAAAGTAAAGTCGGATGCTATACAGAACAATATGGCATAGGAACCTGAAATGTTAGGTTCATGAATCAAGGTAAATTGGAGACTGTCAAGCAGGAGATGGCAAGATTGATCATTGACATCTTAGGAATCAGTGAACCAAAATGAATGGAAATGGGCAAATTTAATTCAAGGTGAAACTGCAGGGCCTCAAAAACAGAGAAGGCATATTATCTTCAAAGAAAAGATAATTAAATTATGGATGATGATCTCAGCAGTAAAGAAGTCAAAGAGTGGTAGTATACCTTTCAAGTGCACTAACATTTTTGTCAACTTTGAATTATAAGACTGAAAAAATACCTTTCCGGAAAAGGGATAAAATAAAGACTCAGACAAACAAAAGTCAATGATATTTGACATTAAAAGATCAAATAAAGATCTAAGGGATATATTTCAGACAGAAGGAAACCATTCCCAGATGGAAATTATGATACATAAGAAGAAATACAGGAAAGAAACTGGTAAATACATGAGCAAATCTAAACAACTATTTTCTGTATAAAACAATAACAATATATCCTGGGTTTAAAATAAAATACAGGGAGGAAAACAACTGAAAATGAAATGTTTTAAGATCCTATTTTGTTTCAGAGGAGAATAAGATGAATCTGAGATATGGGTAAGTTAAGTATCATAAAATTTCTAGAGTCACCTCAATTCTAGAGAAGTGGTTCTTAACTGGGGAGGTGTTTTACTGAAAGTTTTACTTTTGTTTTACGTTCAAAGGATTTGTTAACAAAAGAAACCACTTGTAACACACAAACAATTTCAATTTTCTAAAAAAGATCACTTGACTTAATTTCAACATACAGTCATTAAAAGAAGAGAAATGGAAGCAATAGAAAAGAGTAACAGCACATACATTACCAAATTGGGCTGACCTACATCCAGACTTTAAAACAGTACTGGGAAGTCCCTGGTTAACAGCAATCTGGAATCCCAACCAGGAAAAGGTCCCAGGCAGTGCATCCACTCTGTGGCTGAGACATCAAATTGCAGTTCCAGGGGTTCCCACTCATAATCCCAGGTCACAAACTGATACTGACTTCAATCTTTCAGGAAAAGAGATAAAAAAGAATCAGACAAACAAAAGTTGATGACATTTGACATCAAAAGACCTTTTTAGAGAAAGATCTCTGGGATATATTTAAGGCAGAAAAAAAACATTCCCAGATGGAAGTTATGATATGTAAGAAGAAATATAGGAAAGGAAAAAAAGAAAGTAATACAGGAAAGAAACTGGTAGATATATGAGCAAATCTAAACAACTATTTTCTGTATAATATATCTTGGGTTTAAACTAAAACACAGGGAGGAGAACAACTGAGGATGAAACATTTCAAGGTCTAATTAATATTGACTTTAACATTTTTACAGCGCTGTTTGTTTTATCTTGTGAGTCATAGGATTTCTTTAAACTCCCGGCATGACTGGCCAAACCTCCAGGGGTTCAAGAATTCCAAGTCCTACTTCCTTTCTCATCTAAAGTGCTGCCTGACTAGCTATGCTTGCGGGCAGGCATGGAATCTGGACAGTGTCCAGGAAGGTCAGAACCAAGGTCAGAGGCCTGCTCTCCTGCTTCTGCTTCTGATTGCACTTTCCTACAGGCACTTCTGGCCCCACCCTGCAAGACTTCCTTCATTTTAATTTCCCTCATAGGATGGGACAGATTTGTCTCCCACAGGACATTTCCCTCACAGGATGGGACAGAAGTGTCTCCCACAACACTTCTGGTTGTCTCAACTGACATCAAGGGAGTAGCAGCCAGGCTTTGTAATAAATACTTTACATTGATTATTTTACTTATTCTTTGGGCCCAAACCCTACACAGGACCCTCTGAAGCCCTGTAAGGAAAGCCCGAGGCAGGCTGCAGGGCTGCACTGAGAGTTCAACCCTCATGTGTAATGAGGGCTGTGGCTCAGGCCCTGCCAGGGCTCAGGGTAGATTCTGTGGCCTTGCCAAGTCTCTGAAGCCCAGTTCTCTTGAGAAGGATGTGGGCAATCTAACTGCTAAGGCTGCAAGCTTTGCAGCTAGGAAGTGAAGAAGGAGGGGAGAACCTCACTGGTGAGAAAATGTCCAAGAATTCTGAGATCAGAAAGGGATTCAGCAGGTCATCTTGTGGGCCCCCATGAAGACACCATAGCAGAAACATATGTCAGGTTTGTTAGAAAGACCCCCTGAGGGAAGCCAGCTTGAGCCAACTTCCCGTCACCCCCTCCCCAGGCTTCCCCTTGCCAGCTTCTTCTGGAAGAAAAAGAGAAGAGTTCACTGTGCTTCCTTACTGGCACTTCCAATCCTTCTCTCCAAGACCAGATCAGCCTCTCAGTCACCCTGTTCTTCCTCACCATTGTGGTTCTCAGCCATAGCTGCCATTGCAGCCACATGGCGAGCTTTAGAAGTGTCAATGCCAGGCCTTGCTCTAAATTAGAACACTCTGGGGTGGGATTCGGGTGTCCTGGGTATTAAAGCTTTCCCAGGTTTTTTCCAGGGAGTGTGCAACCAAGGTGCAGATCGCTGCTCTGCCAGAGAAGGTGTGAGAGATGGTAATTAACTGTTATCCTGCACTCCTGTCTGTTTTCCTGTTCTCTTGTCTTTAATACCCAGCTAAAGGGTCCACCAGGGCTCCCCAGATGGCTCAGCAGTAAAGAATCTACCTACCAGTGCAGGAGATGTGGGTTAGATCCTTGGATCAGAAAGATCCCCTGGAGATGGAAACAGCAACCCACTCTGGTATTCTTGCCTGGGAAATCCCATGGGCAGAGGAGTCTGGCAAGCTACAGTTCATGGGGTCACCAAGAAGTCAGACACAAGTCAGTGAATAAACAACAACAACAAAAGGTCTACCCATCACCTTCTGCTTTTACAAGAAGATCAGAAATTATTCAGAGTTAGGAACATCTCAGGGAAATATGTTCATGGCCGAAAATTTTTCCTCCCAGCACTGCTCCAGGCTTCTGAGCTTCTCACCACTGGTCATCTGGGAAGTAATTCTCCCTGCTGCTACCCCTTTCTCTATGCTGGCACTTGACACAGACCTACTACTAAGAAGGGTCTGTTGAAATAATAGATAATAAAAATGTAAACCGAAACCTTGAGTACCTGACAGCTACACTGCAAATCAGATAGAAACTCATTAACACATGCAGATTAAATAGAGCTAATTCTGTTTAAATAAGTTAACAAAACACCAAAACACAGGCAAGAGAAAAATAAAATCAGTGAAATCAGGTAAAGAAAAAGGTTATATTCTCTTCTGTCTACTTTTAAATTGAGTTGAAGTTGTTTTTCACCTTCAACTGCACATCAGAAGTCACAAAATTTTACAGTATCTCAGTTCTATTCCCCATTTTTAATATTTTTACTTCTTGTTGCCAATTTTTGCTTCTTATGCCAAAATAAGATTAGCCCTTATTTTAGTTAGCAGCAGAAGAGTGGGTTAGAAATCAAACCCTCAGTGGCAAACTTTGTTTTAATGTCAAAAGCCATCTGTGAGCACAAGGACAAATAATGGAATATTTTCACCAAGTGAGCTTTTAAAATTTAGCTCTTTAGAAGAAAAAAAATGGAGAAATGTGATAAGGATGGACCAAATACCCAGGAAGAAACTTAAGGGTTTTAAAAATAAATAAATAATAACAAGTTTTTTTAAAGTTCTGTTTCAAAAGAGAGAGAAGATAGCAAAGTAAGAAGACCCTGAGCTCACCTACTCCCATGGACACACCCAAATTACAACTATTTACAGAGCAGCTATCGATGACAAAAACCTATGACCCAGAAATCCCACCACTGGGCATATACCCTGAGAAAACCATAATTCACAAAGACACATGCACCTCAATGTTCATTGCAGCACTATGTACAATAGCCAGGACACGGAAGCAAGCTAAATGTCCATCGACAGATGAACAGGTAAAGAAGACGTGGTACATACACAGAATGGACAAAGGAAGGCTATCGGGTCATTTGTAGAGACGTGGATAGACCTAGGGCCTGTCATACAGAGTGAAGTAAGTCAGAAAGAGAACAACAAATTTGTGTGTTAACATATATATGTAGAATCTAGAAAAATGGTACAGATGAACCTATTTGCAGGGCAGGAATAGAGAGGTAGATGTAGAGAACTGATGGGTGGACATGGGGTGGGAGTTGATGAATTGGGAGATTAGGACTGATGTATGTACACTGCCTGTGCAAAACAGATTAGCTAGTGGGAACCTGCTATATGGCTCAGGGAACTCAGCTCAACGCTCTATGATGACCTAGATGAGTGGGATGGCAGGAAGGTGGGAGGAAGGTCCAAGAGGGAGGGGGTATATGGATACATATAGCTGATCCATTTCACTGTCCAGCAGAAACTAACACAATATTGTAAAGCAACTATATCACAATTTTTAAAAAAAAGGTACTTGGAGACAAATGAAAAGAGAGACCAATGATCAAAAATCTATGGGACCCTGCAAAAGCCATTCAAAGAGGGACATTTACAGCACTAAATCCTACCTCAAGAAACAAGAAAAATCTCAAATAAACAGCCTAAAGTTATACTTAAAGGAACTAGAAAAAGAATAAAGAAACCTTAGTAGGAGGAAAGAACTATTAAAGATCCTAGCAGATACATTTTAAAAGTTTTTCTTTGAGAAGATAAAATTGATCAACCTTTAGGCAAACTCATCAAGAAAAATAGAGAGGGCAAAAATCAGTAAACCCAGGCATGAAAGAAGAGAAGTTATGACCAACACCACAGAAATGCAAGGCATCATAAGAGATTGCTACAGACAATTTTATGCCAATAAAATGGACAACCTAGAAGGAATACATAAATTCCTATAAATGTACAATGTCCCAAGACTGAATCACTAAGAAATAGAAAATATGAGCCAACTGATTACCAGTAATGAAACTGAGTCACTAATCAATAAACTTCCAACAAACAAAAGTCCAGGACCAGGTGGCTTCAAAGTTAAATTCTATCAAACATTTAAAGAAGTGTTAATGCCTAGCCTTCTCAAAATAGTCCACAAAATTGAAGAGGAAGGAACACTTTCAAACTCGTTCTCCGAGGCCAGCATCATCTAAATACCAAAACCAGACAAAGACACCACACAAACAAAAATTAAAGGTCAATACCCTGATGATGGAGAAGGCAATGGCACCCCACTCCAGTACTCTTGCCTGGAAAATCCCATGGGTGGAGGAGCCTGGTAGGCTGCAGTCCATGGGGTCGCGAAGAGTCGGACACGACTGAGCGACTTCACTTTCACTTTTTACTTTCATGCATTGGAGAAGGAAATGGCAACCTACTCTAGTGTTCTTGCCTGGAGAATCCAAGGGACAGGGGAGCCTGGTGGGCTGCTGTCTATGGGGTCGCACAGAGTCAGACACGACTGAAGCGACTTAGCAGCAGCAGCAGCAGCATCCCTGATAAACATAAATGCAAAAATCCTCAACAAAATATTAGCAAGCTGAATTCAGCAATATATTAAAAGGATTCTACACCAAGACCAAGTGGGGTTTATGCCAGGGATACAGGAATGTTTCAATACCTGCAAATCGATATGGTATACTACATTAGCAAGTTGAAGAATAATAATCATATCATTTCAATAGATGCAGAAAAAGCTTTTTACAAAATTCAACATCCATTCATGATAAAAATTGTCAACAAAGTGAGTATAGAAGGAATATTATTGTGTAACCACTAAGTTCATCCGATTGGACTATAGCCTGCCAGGCTCTTCTGTCCATGGGAATTCCCAGGCAAGAATACTGGAGTGGGTTGTCATTTCCTTCTTCAGGGGATCTTCCTGACCCAGGGATCAAATCTGCATCTCCTGCATTGGCAGGCGGATTCTTACTGCTGAGCCACCAGGGTGGCTGTAGAGGGAGTATACCTCAATGTTATAAAGGTCATACATGATAAACCCACAGCTACCATCATATTTAATGATGAAAAGCTGAAATCATTTCCTCTGCAATCAGGAACAAGAAAAGTATGCCAACTCTCACCACTTTCATTCAACATGAAATTCCAAGCCTCAGCAATCAGATAAGGAAAAAAAATAGAAGGAATCCAGTTGGAGAGGAAGGAGTAAAACTGGCTGTTTGTAGACAACATGATATCATACATAGAAAATCCTCAGGCTGGCACCAAAAAAAATACTAGACCTCATCAGTGAATTCAGTACAATGATGCAAAATCAATACACAGAAATCTATTGTATTTCTATACACTAACAACAAACTATCAGAAAGAGAAATTCAGAAAACAAACCCAACATTGTAACAAATTCAATAAAGATTTTACAAATGGTCCGCATCAAAAAATAAAAATCTTTTTAAAAAGAGAAATATTTCTCTGTAAAGGTCTTTAGTGGATTGATGGGCCCTGAAGATTAGAGGACTTTAAATCAGCAGAAGTCTCAGCAAGCATCTAGTAGCCCCTTTGTTATCCTAAGTGCTAGGCAAGACAAGGATCTGGTCCCACCACTCTAATAACCAACACTGTGAAAAACCAATGCTGTGAAAAGTCTGGCAGTTCATCAAAGAAATACACATAAAATTGTCATATGACCTAACAATTCCAGTCCTGGTTATACAAGCAAGGGAACTGAAACTACAGATCTACACAAAGACCAGCTCTACACAAATATGCATAGCAGTGTTATTCACACTAGTCAGAAAGTGGAGACAGCCCACTTGTCCATGAGATGATGAATGGATACATGAAATGTGCTAAACCACACAAGGAATAGTATGCAGCAATGAAATGAGTATCCCTACATGCACTTGACCTTGCCACTTGACCCAGATGCCACATAAACCTTGAAAACATGCTAAGTGAGAGAAGCCAGTCACAAAGGGTCACAAAGGTTTGATATCTTTCCACTTCTATGAATTGTCCAGAATAGGCAAATCCATTGACACAGAAAGTGCTGGGGTTGCGGGGCAGAAGAGGAGAAGAATGGGGAGTGGCTACTCATGGATAGGGGACCTCTTTTGGGGTGATAAAAATGTTCTGCAATAAGATAGTGATGATGGCCATCATGTATTTATGAATATACAAAAACTGTTGAATCCTACATTTTAGATGGGTGAATTATATGGTACTTGAATTATATCTCAGTAAAGGTGTTATTTATTTCTTGTTAAGTGCTGAACTTGCAGAACACACAGGATGCCAGGGCAGGACTGAGGAGGGCTGCTTACGTGACTTAAAGGTTGCCTGAGAGCTTCCTGTGTTCTTTGTACTGATATCACCAGCATCACTTCTTTGCACAGCTTCCTGGAGCCGCCTGGCATTGTCATTAGTCACAAAAGCTTCCACTGGTTATAAAAAATAGAAACCATCTGTGTGTTGTTTCCTTGTTTTATTTGGCAAATGCAATCTGTTGTCATTCCTTAAGGTTGTTTTCTTAGCCACGAGTTCTACATAGTATTTCTAGAAGGCTAGAACAAGAAGGGGGAAATATTAATTTAAAAAATCGAAGTATAACTGACCTACTATGCTATGTTAGTTCCAGGTGTACAACATGGGGATTCAATATTTCGATACATTGCAAAGTGATCACCATGATAGATCTAGCTGCCATGACCATGCAGAGTTATTACAATATTATTGACTGTATTTCCCATGATGTGCATTTCATCCCCAAGACTCATTTATTTTGTAACTGGAAATTTCTACCTCTCAGTTACCCCTACGTATTTTATTCATCCCCACAGCCCCTCCCTTCTAGAAACGACCTCTTTGTTCTCTGCATCTGTGAGTGTATTCCTGTTCCTGTTTTTATTATGTTTGTTCTTTTGTTAAGTTTTTTAGATTCTACATCATACGACATTTGTCTGTCTTTGTCTAACTCATTTTACTTAGCCTAATATCCTCTAGTTCCATCCATGTTGTAAAAGACGGTAAGATTTTATTCCTTCTGTGGATAAGTGATATTCCATTGCATATTTACCACACCATCTTTATCCATTCATCTACTGATTGTTTCCATATCTTGACTACAAATAATGCTGTGGTGAACATAGAGGTCTGTATATCTTTTCAAATTAGTGTTTTTCTTTTCTTTGGAAAAAATACCCAGAAGTGAAATTCCTGTATTATATGGTAGTTCTATTTGTAATTTTTTGAAAAAACTCCAGACTGTTTTCCATAATGCCTATACCAGCTTACCTGCCTGTCAACAGTACACAGTTCAGTTCAGTTCAGTTCAGTCGCTCAGTCGTGTCCGACTCTTGGTGACTCCATGAATCGCAGCACGCCAGGCCTCCCTGTCCATCACCAACTCCCGGAATTCACTCAAACTCATGTCCATCGAGTCAGTGATGCCATCCAGCCATCTCATCCTCTGTCGTCCCCTTCTCCTCCTGCCCCTAATCCCTCCCAGCATCAGAGTCTTTTCCAATGAGTCAACTCTTCTCATGAGGGGGCCAAAGTACTGGAGTTTCAGCTTCAGCATCAACCCTTCCAAAGAAATCCCAGGGCTGATCTCCTTCAGAATGGACTGGTTGGATCTCCTTGCAGTCCAAGGGACTCTCAAGAGTTTTCCAACACCACAGTTCAAAATCATCCATTCTTTGGTGCTCAGCCTTCTTCACAGTCCAACTCTCACATCCATACATAACCACTGGAAAAACCATAGCCTTGACTAGATGAACCTTTGTTGGCAAAGTAATGTCTCTGCTTTTCAATATGCTATCTGGGTTGGTCATAACTTTCCTTCCAAGGAGTAAGCGTCTTTTAATTTCATGGCTGCAGTCACCATCTGCAGTGATTTTGGAGCCCCCAAAAATAAAGTCTGACACTGTTTCCACTGTTTCCCCATCTATTTCGCATGAAGTGATGGGACCAGATGCCATGATCTTCGTTTTCTGAATGTTGAGCTTTAAGCCAACTTTTTCACTCTCCTCTTTCACTTTCATCAAGAGGCTTTTTAGTTCTTCTTCACTTTCTGCCATAAGGGTGGTGTCATCTGCATATCTGAGGTTATTGATATTTCTCCCGGCAATCTTGATTCCAGCTTGTGCTTCTTCCAGCCCAGTGTTTCTCATGATGTACTCTGCATATAAGTTAAATAAGCAGGGTGACAATATACAGCCTTGACGTACTCCTTTTCCTATTTGGAACCAGTCTGTTGTTCCATGTCCAGTTCTAACTGTTGCTTCCTGACCTGCGTACAGGTTTCTCAAGAGGCAGGTCAGGTGGTCTGGTATTCCCATCTCTTTCAGAATTTCCCACAGTTTATTGTGATCCACACAGTCAAAGGCTTTGGCATAGTCAATAAAGCAGAAATAGATGTTTTTCTGGAACTCTCTTGCTTTTTCGATGATCCAGCGGATGTTGGCCTTTTCTAAAACCAGCTTGAACATCTGGAAGTTCATGGTTCACGTATTGCTGAAGCCTGACTTGGAGAATTTTGAGCATTACTTTACTAGCGTGTGAGATGAGTGCAATTGTGCGGTAGTTTGAGCATTCTTTGGGATTGGAATGAAAACTGACCTTTTCCAGTCCTGTGGCCACTGCTGAGTTTTCCAAATTTGCTGGCATATTGAGTGCAGCACTTTCACAGCATCATCTTTCAGGATTTGAAATAGTTCCACTGGAATTCCATCACCTCCCCTAGCTTTGTTCGTAGTGATGCTTTCTAAGGCCCACTTGACTTCACATTCCAGGATGTCTGGCTCTAGGTCAGTGATCACACCATCGTGATTATCTTGGTCGTGAAGATCTTTTTTGTATAGTTCTTCTGTGTATTCTTGCCACCTCTTCTTAATATCTTCTGCTTCTGTTAGGTCCATACCATTTCTGTCCTTTATTGAGCCCATCTTTGCATGAAATGTTCCCTTGGTATCTCTAATTTTCTTTAAGAGATCTCTAGTCTTTCCCATTCTGTTGTTTTCCTCTATTTCTTTGCATTGATTGCTGAAGAAGGCTTTCTTATCTCCTCTTGCTATTCTTTGGAACTCTGAATTCAGATGCTTATATCTTTCCTTTTCTCCTTTGCTTTTCGCTTTTCTTCTTTTCTCAGCTATTTGTAAGGCCTCCCCAGACAGCCATTTTGCTTTTTTGCATTTCTTTTTCTTGGGGATGGTCTTGATCCCTGTCTCCTGTACAATATCACGAACCTCATTCCATAGTTCATCAGGCACTCTATCTATCAGATCTAGGCCCTTAAATCTATTTCTCACTTCCACTGTATAATCTTAAGTGATTTAGTTTAGGTCATACCTGAATGGTCTAGTGGTTTTCCCTACTTTCTTCAATTTAAGTATGAATTTGGCAATAAGGAGTTCATGATCTGAGCCACAGTCAGCTCCCGGTCTTGTTTTTGCTGACTGTATAGAGCTTCTCCATCTTTGGCTGCAAAGAATATAATCAATCTGATTTCGGTGTTGACCATCTGGTGATGTCCATGTGTAGAGTCTTCTCTTGTGTTGTTGGAAGAGGGTGTTTGCTATGACCAGTGCATTCTCCTGGCAAAACTCTGTTAGCCTTTGCCCTGCTTCATTCCATATTCCAAGGCCAAATTTGCCTGTTACTCCAGGTGTTTCTTGACTTCCTACTTTTGCATTCCAGTCCCCTATAATGAAAAGGACATCTTTTTTGGGTGTCAGTTCTAAAAGGTCTTGTAGGTCTTCAGAGAACTGTTCAACTTCAGCTTCTTCAGTGTTACTGGTTGGGGCATAGACTTGGATTACTGTGATATTGAATGGTTTGCCTTGGAAACGAAGAGAGATCATTCTGTCATTTTTGAGATTGTATCCAAGTACTGCATTTCGGACTCTTTTGTTGACCATGATGGCTAGTCCATTTCTTCTAAGGGATTCCTGCCTGCAGTAGTAGATATAATGGTCATCTGAGTTAAATTCACCCATTCCAGTCCATTTCAGTTCGCTGATTCCTAGAATGTCGACATTCACTCTTGCCATCTCTTGTTTGACCACTTCCAATTTGCCTTGATTCATGGACCTGACATTCCAGGTTCCTATGCAATATTGCTCTTTACAGCATCAGACCTTGCTTCTATCACCAGTCACACCCACAGCTGGGTATTGTTTTTGCTTTGGCTCCATCCCTTCATTCTTTCTGGAGTTATATCTCCACTGATCTCCAGTAGCACATTGGGCACCTACTGACCTGGGGAGTTTCTCTTTCAGTATCCTATCATTTTGCCTTTTCATACTTTTTTTAAAAATATAAATTTATTTATTTTAATTGGAGGCTAATTACTTTACAATATTGTATTGGTTTTGCCATACATCAACATGAATCTGCCATGGGTATACACGTGTTCCCTCATTCAAGGTAAGGAGCAGCAGCTGCGCTTTACTGGAGCTGCCCTGAAGAGATACCCCACGTTCAAGGTAAGAGAAACCCAAGTAAGATGGTTGATGTTGCAAGAGGGCATCAGAGGGCAGACACACTGAAACCATAATCACAGAAAACTAGTCAGTCTAATCTGTTGGACCTCTCCACCATGACCTGCCTGTCTTGGGTGGCCCCACAGGGCATGGCGTAGTTTCACTGAGTTAGACAAGACTGTGGTCCTAGTGTGATTAGATTGACTAGTCTCTCAGCCCTCCTGCGCCCGTGCAGCCACCGCTCCTTGGACCTGGGGTAGCTCCTCCCGGCTGCCGCCCCTGACCTCGGACGCAGGGTAGCTCCGCTGGGCCGCTCCTGCGCCGTCGCAGCCTGGCACTCCCGGCCGCCGCCCCTGACCTCGGACGCAGGGTAGCTCCTCTCGGCCAGCTTCTGCGAGGTCCGTTGCAGCCGGTTCGCCACATCCTCATCAACAGTGGCTTTTTTTTTCTTGTCTGTTTGATACTAGTGTGTGACAGGTGTGAGGTGGTATCTTATTGTGGGTTTGTTTGTTTTTTTGAACTATATTGGTCTTCATCACTCCACGGGCTTTTCCCTAGTTGTGGCAAGTGGAGGCAACTCTCTAGTGGCAATGCAAGGGATGTTCATTGCTGTAACATATTTTGTTTTTTTTGGCCACAAGGCATGTGGGATCCTAGGTCCCTGACCAGTGATGAAACCCACAGCCTGTGCACTGAAAGGTGAATACTTAACCCCTGGACCACCAGGGGAGTCCCAAGAAATATTTCTTGGTAAAGCTTTACATGCTTTTATTCCCCTTCTCCAAGTTAACTTGGCCTTACTTCTTCTTTAAGTGGTCTCTGCCCATTTGTAATTTCTGCTGCCAGCCTTTGGCTGGTTCAGAGCTGTCAGTATTTCCTTTCCTGGGCTCCATGTCTTCATCTGCCTCATTCATATTCATGGGGGAAAATGATGGGGTGAGGGGGGATCAGCAAGAAGATCCATGTGCAGACTAGGTTAGGGAATGGAGCAGGGGAAGGGAACTCCCAAGAACTGAATCCAGTGGACTCTAGAGATGCACACTGTTGATTCTCCTTGAAAAAGACAGAAGAATAAACATTCAGAGAGAGGGGTACCTGGTTAGCTGACTATGTATCAGAACTGGATAAATTGCATTATTGATTTTTCAACCAAATAGCTCCATCCCCGACAAGTCTCCCTAGACTCAAAATTACCCTTTGGGCCATGGTTAATGAACTCTCTACAATCCGGGTCAGACTGGAGAATTTCATGATCTGAGGACCCTAATCTGCTTGTGGGCGCCTGGAGCCTCCTTCACCCTCGCTCCACTGGCCCCTCTCCAGCACCCCCATTGTATTTCTCACTGGTCCACAGCCAAGTCTGCCAAGTCTTCCAGCCTCAGAAGCCAGAGTTCCTTCCAGTGGGCCCCTTAACTACGTCTGTCTCTGGCTTTGATTTGCCCAGCAGCATATTGTCACCCCATCTGTCCTTTCCCATCTGAGCTGCTTTGATGGTGAGGCCAGAAGCAAAAATAGCAGGTGAACAGTTTTGTTTCCTCTTGGTTCATTTACAAAACACCTTCTACCCATGAGAGAGGGCCTGCCCTTCCTTCCTCTTTCTGCTGCAAATGTGGTTTCCCAGAGCTCATCTCTAGAAGATTCTTGGCTCATTCTGGTGCTGCAGTCTCTCTGGCACTCTTGCTAGAAGGTTCTGGATGCTCTAAAACACTTGCCTAGAGCTGTGTGCCTGCCTTCAATCTTTAGAATGGATCCTGTAAGTCTGAGCTCAAAAAACATGAGTGAGTAAACATTTAGTTACACTTCTCTTCATCTTCCCTGGTGGCTCAGAGGTTAAAGCGTCTGCCCGCAATCCAGGAGACCTGGGTTCCATCCCTGGGTCGGGAAGATCCCCTGGAGAAGGAAATGGCAACCCACTTCAGTATTCTTGCCTGGAGAATCCCATAGACAGAGGAGCCTGGTGGGCTACAGTCCACGGGGTCGCAAAGAGTCGGACACGACTGAGCGAATAGTCTCTAGTCTCATCTTCATGGGTTGTCCCCTCGCCTACTGTGCCTTGGGGAAAGCCTTGATTTGTCCTAAAACATTTGAAAATGCCCTTCCTACAGTCCACGATTTCAGCACCTCTCACTTTTACATAGCTGGGCTGTCATCTCCACTTTTTTTTTAATATAAATGTATTTATTTTATTTGGAGGCTAATTACTTTACAGTATTGTATTGGTTTTGCCATACATCAACATGAATCTGCCACAGGTGTACATGTGTTCCCCATCCTGAACCCCCCTCCCACCTCCCTCCTCATACCATCCCTCGGGGTCATCCCAGTACACCAGCCCCAAGCATCCCGTATCATACATTGAACCTGGACTGGCGATTCATTTCAAATATGATAATATACATGTTTCAATGCCATTCTCCCAAGTCATCCCACCCTCACCCTCTCCCACAGAGTCCAAAAGACTGTTCTATACACCTGTGTCTCTTTTGCTGTCTCGCATACAAGGTTATCGTTACCATCATTCTAAATTCCATATATATGCGTTAGTATACTGTATTGGTGTTTTTCTTTCTGGCTTACTTCACTCTGTATAATAGGCTCCAGTTTCATTCACCTCATTAGAACTGATTCAAATGCATTCTTCTGAATGGCTGAGTAATATTCCATTGTGTATATGTACCACTGCTTTCTTATCCATTCATCTGCTGATGGACATCTAGGTTGCTTCCATGTCCTGGCTATTGTAAACAGTGCTGTGATGAACATTGGGGTACACATGTCTCTTTCAATTCTGGTTTCCTCGGTGTGTATGCCCAGCAGTGGGATTGCTGGATCATAAAGCAGTTCTATTTCCAGTTTTTTAAGGAATCTCCACACTGTTCTCCATAGTTGCTGTACTAGTTTGCATTCCCACCAACAATGTAAGAGGGTTGTTTTTTCTCCACACCCTCTCCAGCATTTATTGCTTGTAGACTTTTGGATAGCAGCCATTCTGACCTGCATGAGATGGTACCTCATTGTGGTTTTGATTTGCATTTCTCTGATAATGAGTGATATTGAGCATCTTTTCATGTGTTTGTTAGCCATCTGTATGTCTTCTTTGGAGAAATGTCTGTTTAGGTCTTTGGCCCATTTTTTGATTGGGTCATTTATTTTTCTGGAACTGAGCTGCAGGAGTTGCTTGTATATTTTTGAGATTAATTCTTTGTCAGTTGCTTAATTTGCTATTATTTTCTCCCATTCTGAAGGCTGTCTTTTCACCTTGCTTATAGTTTCCTTTGTTGTGCAGAAGTTTTTAACTTTAATTAGGTCCCATATGTTTATTTTTCCTTTTATTTCCAATACTCTGGGAGGTGGGTCATAGAAGAAGGATCCTGCTGTGATTTATGTCAGAGAGTGTTTTGCCTATGTTGTCCTCTAGGAGTTTTGTAGTTTCTGGCCTTACATTTAGATCTTTAATCCATTTTTAGTTTATTTTTTGTGTATGGTGTTAGAAAGTGTTCTAGTTTCATTCTTTTACAAGTGGTTGGCCAGTTTTCCCAGCACCACTTGTTAAAGAGATTGTCTTTTCTCCATTGTATATTCTTGCCTCCTTTGTCAAAGATAAGGTGTCCATAGGTGCATGGATTTATATCTGGGCTTTCTATTTTGTTCCATGGATCTATATTTCTGTCTTTGTGCCAGTACCGTACTGTCTTGATCTGTCATCTCCACTTTGTCCACAGAGCCATCATTCAATCATTCTGTAGTGAAATTACTCAAGCAGCAGGACAGGAAGTCCTGAAAAATAGTCCCCTAAAAAGATACCCAGGTCCTAACTCCTGGAATCTGTGGATGTGACTCTATTTGGAAAAAAAGGATCTTTGCAGATGGGATTAAGTTCAAGGTCTTGATATACACACTGTCTTGGATTATCCAGGTGGGCCTTAAATGCCCATTCAAGTGTCCTTGTATGAGAGGTGGAGTTGGGGGGGATTCTGTGGATAGGAGGGCAAGAAGCGGTGTAACCACAGAGGCAGAGATTGGAGTGATGTGGCCACAAGTTGAGTCATGTCCAGAACCATCAGAGGCGGAAGGAACTGGTTCTCTTTGAGAGTCTGTGGAGGAGCGCAGCCTTGACGACACAGAGTTCTGGTCTCCAGAACTGCGGGAGGATAACTTCTCTGCTTTTTAAACCACTCAGTTTATGGTCATTTGTCAAGGCAGCCACAGGAAACCGGCAGAGTAGTGAAGGGCTCCATTGTTTTAACCTGCCCAGCTTAACCTCTTTTTAATGTTTAAAATGGGAAGGAGGGTGGGCGAGCGAGCAGCTGACTGTACAGGAACGCCATTCCACCCTCTGCTCAGCCAAGAGGAGTGACTGCAAACTGTCTCATACCCTGAACCCTAGTTCAGACAGTGCCCAAGCCAATCTACTTCCTGTGGGGTAAAAAATGGGTAAAAGAAATGTAGAAGTCTGTCTCGTGCAACAAAGACTCAATGTGATTTTCCTCCCTGAGTCATGTTCACGTTCTGTCTCCTGGTTGCCTCACGACTCACGTCTGAGCCAAGTGAGAGTGAGTGAGTGAGTGAAGTCGCTCAGTAGTGTCTGACTCTTTGCGACCCCATAGATGGTGGCTACCAGGCTCCTCTGTCCATGGGATTTTCCAGGCAAGAGTACCAGAGTGGATTGCCCTTTCCTTCTCCTGGTGATCTTCCCGATCCAGGGATTGAACCCGGGTCCCCCGCATTGCAGGCAGACGCTTTACCCTATGAGCCACCAGGGAACACTGCCTTAGTTTCCACACCCATCAGAGCTCTTCATTCAACAGCCTGGAACGTACTGGCTGGCACTCGATGAGCTAGATGATTGCCCTGGGTTTGTGACTAGAAATATGCCCAGAAGGTTAAAGCTATGAGGGTAAAGTCTCTGAGCAGGAGAAATCAGGGCCAGGACAGGCTCTGGACTGCATTGAGGTATTCTACCAAAACAGGAAACCCAGGGCCGCTGAGACATCTTTCCCTCTGAGGACAACACTGTGTACTTGCCCGGATGAAGCAGGAGTGAATAGCCAGTCTTGTGTGCAGCTATATAAATAAGCACTTCCGCATGCTAATTTCATTCTCACAATAGCCCTATGAAGTGGATACTGTTGTTTGCCTCATTTTTCAAAGGTTGAGACTCAAGCACAGAGAGGTTGTGGAACTCACCTAAGATCACATGGGAAAAGAGTGGCGCAATGGGGAAGTGAGGCTAGGTGGTCTGGCTCTGGAGTCTGTGTTCTTACCCACCTGTGACAGGCAGACTCTGGGATGGCCACCACTGATCCCCACCTCCTGGTGCTCACACCTCAGAGTAATCCCCGCCTTTGCATAATCCACTCTTCCTGAGCGTGCATGGTACCTGTGACTCAATAGAAGCTAACAAAGGGATGCTGCTTCTGTATTTAAGTTACAGATGATGGTGGTTCCTGTCTTGCTGGCTGACTCTCTCGAGTGACTTCTCAGCTTGCACCCTTTTAAAAAAAAATTTATTTCTGTGGCTTTCTGTAGTTGCAGCACAGGGGCGGAAGCGGGGTCTGCCGTTTGTTGCCAGGCGCAGCTTCCCTCATTGTGGAGCACAGGCTCTGTGTTGTGGAGTATGAGCTTAAGTACTGCAGCTCCCTGGCTCTACAGCACAGGCTCAGGAGTTGTGGCACACGGGCTTAGTTGGCCTGCAGCATGTGGAATCGTCCCGGACGAGGGATCAAACCTGTGTCCCCTGCTTTGGCAGGCGGGTTCTTATCCACTGAACCACCAGAGAAGTGCTCAGCTTGCGTCCTTTGGGGAAGCAAGCTGCCAGGGTGGAAAGGCCCATGTGGCAAGGACCTGAAGCCACCTGCACTCGCCAGTAAGGAATTGAGCTCATCGGTTTAACCACAGTAGGAAATAGATGGGCCCCGGGACTGGACAGCTGGTGTTGGTCAAACAGAGTAAAACTAGAACTTGGTTCTCACCCAGACACTCCAAGGACAAAGTTAATGGCAAGAGCTGAGTTCTGCCAAAGCAAAGAGATAAGATGCCCTTTCCTGAGGTCAAGGAGAACCTCCCTGTCTGCACACGCACAGGAAGTCTCCTGGGGAGTCAAAAAGGAGAGGATGCCATCCCATAATAGGTGATGTCAAGCTTCCCACAGGCCTCTGCACTGGAATCCATCTTGGGGAAAGATGCTCATGAAGATGGGGGAGGACCTTAGGACAAGTCAGAGGTGGGAAAAAAACAAGATAATTGGTCAAAGGTAAACAAAGACCTGGAAGAACTGACCCTATGTGAGTGGTTTAACCTCCTCTCTACTGTGTTCTTCATTCCAGACACCCACAGCCTTTCTCTCCGGGGGTGTAGTTCTGTCTTGTTTCTGACTTAATAAGTAACTGTTTCTTTGTGTGCTCTCCCATTTGCAGTGCTGTGTCTCTAAACTTTGTACCTGTTTATATAGTCTTTGGAGAAGGCAATGGCACTCCACTCCAGTATTCTTGCCTGGAAAATCCCATGGACAGAGGAGCCTGTAAGGCTGCAGTCCATGGGGTCGCTGAGGGTCAGACACGACTGAGCGACTTCATTTTCACTTTTCACTTACATGCATTGGAGAAGGAAATGACAACCCACTCCAGTGTTCTTGCCTGGAGAATCCCAGGGACGGGGGAGCCTGGTGGACTGCCGTCTCTGGGGTCACACAGAGTCGGACACGACTGAAGCGACTTAGCAGCAGCAGCAGCATACAGTCTTTGCCTCCTTAAAACATTCTTCCTTTCAAACAGGGATAAGACCTAGGGCCATTTTGCTTCTAGCCTCTAGTCCCTGGTGGTCTGAAAGCTAGGATTCCTGGTTTTTCATCCAAGCCACCCAGGTTCAGTTCCTGGACAGGCAACTAGAATATCTCTTCAGGACCACTACTGTGTCTCTCTGAGATAATGAGAGTGAAAGTGTTAGTTGATCAGTTGTGTCCAACTCTTTGACACCCCATGGACTGTAGCCCACCAGCCTCCTCTGTCCATGGAATTCTTCAGGCAAGAATACTGGAATGGGTTGCCATGCCCTTCTCCAGGGATCTTCCCTAACCAGGAATCAAATCCAGGTCTCCTGTATTGCAGGCAGATTCTTTACCATCTGAGCCATCAGGGAAGCCCCTCTGAGATAAAAATGGCCCTAAGGAAACTGAATTCCACCAACAACCCTGTGATCTTAAAAGTGGATTTTTCCTGTACTACACAGAGAATATGGGCTTCCCTTGTAGCTCAGTCTGTAGAGAATCTGCCTGCAATGCAGGAGACCTGTGTTCGACTTCTCAGTTGGGAAGATCCCCTGGAAGAGGAAATGGCAGCCCCCTCCAGTATTCTTGCCTGGAGAAGCCCACGGACAGAGGAGCCTGGTAGCTTCCCAGCCCATGGGATTGCAAGGGTCGGACATGACTTAGTGACTAAACCACCACCACCACACAGGGAATATAGCCAATATTTTATAACAACTGTAAGTGCCATCTAACCTTTAAAAATTGTGAATCATTGTATTGTACACTTGTAATTTATAAAATATATAATTAATAATATTGTTTATATACATTTTATATAATTATATAATAATTTATATAATATATAATATTGTACATCAGCTATACTTCAATAAAAGCTTCTGCACAACAAAGGAAACTATAAGCAAGGTGAAAAGACAGCCTTCAGAATGGGAGAAAACAACAGCAAACGAAGCAACTGACAAAGAATTAACCTCAAAAATATACAAGCAACTCCTGCAGCTCAATTCCAGAAAAATAAACAACCCAATCAAAAAATGGGCCTAAACAGACATTTCTCCAAAGAAGACATACAGATGGCTAACAAACACATGAAAAGATGCTCAATATCACTCATTATCAGAGAAACGCAAATCAAAACCACAATGAGGTGCCATTTCATGCAGGTCAGAATGGCTGCTATCCAAAAGTCTACAAGCAATAAATGCTGGAGAGGGTGTGGAGAAAAGGGAACACTCTTACACTGTTGGCTGGAATGCAAATTAGTACAGCCACTATGGAGAACAGTGTGGAGATTCCTTAAAAAACTGGAAATAGAACTGCCTTATGACCCAGCAATCCCACTACTGGGCATACACACCGAGGAAACCAGAATTGAAAGAGACATGTGTACCCCAATGTTCATCACAGCACTGTTTACAATAGCCAGGACATGGAAGCAACCTAGACGTCCATCAGCAAATGAATGGATAAGAAAGCAGTGGTACATATACACAATGGAATATTACTCAGCCATTCAAAAGAATGCATTTGAATCAGTTCTAATGAGGTGAATGAAACTGGAGCCTATTATACAGAGTGAAGTAAGCCAGAAAGAAAAACACCAATACAGTATAGTAACGCATATATATGGAATTTAGAAAGATGGTAACAATAACCCTGTATGCGAGACAGCGAAAGAGACACAGATGTATAGAACAGTCTTTTGGAGTCTATGAGAGAGGGCGAGGGTGGGATGATTTGGGAGAATGGCATTGAAACATGTATATTATCATATGTGAAACGGATCGCCAGTCCAGGTTTGATGCATGAGACAGGGTGCTCAGGGCTGGTACACTGGGATGACCCTGAGGGATGGAATGGGGAGGGAGGTGGGAGGGGGTTCAGGATGGGGAACACGTGTACACCCGTGGCTGATTAATGTCAATGTATGGCAAAACCACTTAGCCTCCAATTAAAATAAATAAATTTATATTTAAAAGAAAAAGTGGGTTCTTCTCTAGTGGAGCCTCATTCTGGCTGACACATTGAGAGACCCTGAACTGAGGGTCCAGCCAAGCTCTTCCCGGATTCCTGGCTCATAGAACTGAGAAAGTAAGGTTTTGCTTTCTGCTTGTTTGTTTGTTTTTGGCCTTACCGTGCAGCATGCAAAATCTTAGTTCCCCAGCCAGGAATGAAGCCCATGCCCGCTGCATTGGGAGGGCAGAATTTTAACCACTGGACCTTCAAGGAAGTCTCATAATGTTATTTTAAGCTGTTATATTGGATACTCGTTATGCAGCCATAGAAACTGACATGGCCCCCTGGTGTTGAGTTCCACCTCAGCCACAAGCCCACTGACCATGCACCATGCCAGGCCTCGAGTTCCTCCTCATCTCAGGGAGTGATGGTTTGTCTCATTCATCCACTCGACAGCTATTTACTGAGCATATACAAATACATATGCACTATATATATATACACACACGTGTATGTGTATATACGCACATAAACATGCATTTGTGTGTATATAGATGTACGTGTGTGTATGTCATGTCCTATCAGTTCTGTTTCTTTGGAGAAATGCAGCAGCAATGGCAGACACGTAAATGAGTCATATGGCAGGTTGCAAGAAGTGCTCTGGGGGGGGAAATAAAACTGAGGTTTGTGGATAAGGAATGCTGGGAGGTAGGAGGGAGATCACAGACGGCCTCAGTGAAGATAAGACATCTGAACAAGAGACCTGAAGGCAGTGAAGAAGCAAGAGCGGAAGGCGAGGGTGGGATGATTTGTGAGAACAGCACTGAAACATGTATATTACCATATGTGAAATAGATGCCCAGTCCAGGTTCGATGCATGAAACAGGGCACTCAAAGCCGGTGTACTGGGACATCCCAGAGGGATGGGATGGGGAGGGAGGTGGAGAGGGGTGTCCGGGATGGGGGACACGTGTACACCTGTGGCTGATTCATGTCAATGTAGGGCAGAAACCACCACAATATTGTAAAGTAATTAGCCTCCAATTAAAATAAATAAATTTTTTAAAAAAGAGCTGCAGCTATCTGGGGAAGAGCACTCCCAACAGAGGAAGCAGCAAGTGTTCCCTTTTCCTGAGCCAGGACAGGCAAGGGGGCAGTGTGACTACAGTGGAGAGAGGGAGTGAGAGGGGGCACACAAAGTCCTCCAGGTCCCACAGCTGACAGGTAATAGAATGAGACTGGGCGAACCTGAGTCCTGAGACTGTCTTCATCCGCATTGTTCCCTCCTTCTCCTTCTGTTGCAATACCCTGCAGGTAAGAGGTGTGTGACGATTATATTGCGGGGGTAGGGGAAGATTCCAGTCCTTCTTTATACATATACACAGACACTTTCTTCCCTGCCCTCCATTTAAGCCTCTGTTAACTGACTTGCCCAGGTCCAGTGTACAACTTATTTGTAGTGTCTGCCGGCCAGTTCAGAGCCAGTGGGGGGACTTTGAATTTTCCTCCTTGTGTGTTAAACAAGAGTCAATTCTTTAGTGCCAAGTTGCCTCACAGGTACCTTGATGTTTTTGCTTGATTTGAAAGACACAAATCTTGCAGTCAAAAGTGATGTCTAGGGACTTCCCTGGCTGCCCAGGGTCTAAGACTCCAGGCTCCCAGTGTGGGGAACTAGACCCCACATGCCACAACTAAAAATCCCACATGCTGCAACTAAGACCCAGCGCAGCCAAATAAATAACTATTTTTAAGTATTTATTTAACTTTGTTTATTTTTGGCTGTGCGTGGGCATTCACTAACTGTGGCGAGCAGGGGCTGCTCCTCATTGCGGTGCGCAGGCTTCTCATCGCAGTGGCTTCTCTAGAGCACAGGCTTTAGTACCTGTGGCACTTGGGCTTGCTTGCCCCACGGCATGTGGAATCTTTCCCGGCTAAGAATCAAACCTGTGTCCCTTGCATTGCAAGGCAGACTTCTAACCACTGGATCACCAAGGAAGTTTCTAAATATTTTTTTTAAGAGATTTCTAGTATGGTGAGTTTGTGCAAGAATAACAATGTAAAACTCCACTCAGGAATTTCATATTCAACAGAAAGCCCTGAGCCCCTCATCATGAAACCCACCCCATTGGACACATTTATTTATCTCTATCCTTCCCCTAGGAGGGCAAACAGACCTCCACCCTGCATCATTTTCTAACCGACCACCTTGAGGACTTAAGGTGTCGAATCTGCCTCCAAGTACAGAAAACTTCAACCCAAGTGACATTAACTGAATAAAAAAGCAGAAACCCACATGTACAATAGTGGAAGAAGAGCAAAAAGAGCCAAGAGATAGTGACACATATTTGGAACCTGACAATTTAATACAAGAACGGCACCAAGCAGAGTGGAAAAACCTGGAAATTATGTATCTAAGGAAAAGGCTGCCTGTGAGAAGCCCCCAGAAAAGCTCTGGAAAGAGATGTGCCAAGCACCCCAGGAGGCAGGACCAGGGGGCAAAGGTGTAAATGGGGGAGTTGGAGGTGTGTTGAGCAGTTTTTGGTCCCTCCAAGTACCCTCGAAGCTTGCACACAGTCAGCTGTGTGTGTGTGTGGTCAGAGGCTTCAGTTGCATCCGACTCTTTGTGACCCCATGGACTGTAGCCCACCAGGCTCTTCTGTCCATGGGATTCTCCAGGCAAGAATACTGGAGTGGGTAGCCTCTAGGGGATCTTCCCAACCCAGGGATCGAACTCGAGTTTCCTGCATCTTCTGCTTTGCAGGTGGATTCTTTATCACTGAGCCACCAGGGAAGCTTGCACACACTCAGCTGCATTTCTTCAAATCCCACACTGGTTTATTCTCTTCAAAAAAAAAAAAACAAAAACTGAGAAGTTGAGAGCATCCCATTCTGGGCAAGTGGGAGTGAGATACTATATTTAGAGAACTCCTTCATCCAATCCCCCTCCCCTATCACGGCTTTTCTCTCCCTGCAGCACTTAACTTGGCTCAGTGTATATCAATAGAATACATCACTGTGCAAAGAGGTGCTCTTGAACCTGGGTATCCCTTCTCTGTCGGTCTCTGCTCCCTGGCTCAGGCTCTCATGAAATTCCTTCTCCTTGGGCTGAAATACAGAGACCAAAACAAACCAACAACTACTGGCCAAGGAACAGGGCACAACTGCAGACAACTACAAGGAGAGGAGTGGGGGAAGGCGAGGGGAGGAACAAGGTGGGAAAGAGGGGAGAGGAGACGGAAGGAAGAGGAGCAATTGTGTTTGATTCATCTGTTTTCCTGGGTTGAAATTTCTGAAACTGTGGGGGTTACAACAGGGGAAATTTAAAAATCAATGAACTAATAATTGCACTCCTTGGTATTTACCCAAAGGAGTTGAAAACTTATGTTCACACAAAACCCTGTGCACCTAATGTTAATAGCAGCTTTATTCATGACTGCCCAAAGTTAGAAGCAACTGAAATGTCCTTCAGAAGGTGAACAGGACAAACAAAACCAGACAATGGAATATTATCCAGCACTGAATAAATGAGCCATCATGCCATGGAAAAAATGTGGAGGAAACTTAACCACATATTACTTGGTGAAAGAAGACAATTTGAAAGGCTACAAGCTGCATGAGTGAAGTCGCTCAGTCGTGTCTGACTCTTTGCAACCCCATTGACGGTGGCTACAAGGCTCCTCCGTCCATGGACTTTTCCAGGCAAGAGTACCAGAGTGGATTGCCATTTCCTTCTCCAGGGGATCTTCCCGATGCGGGGATCAAACCCAGGTCTCCCGCATTGCAGGCAGACGCTTTACCGTCTGAGCCACCAGGGAACACAAGCTGCATAATTCCAACTGTATGACATTCTGGAAAAGACAAAAAACTAAGGAGACAATAAACAGGTTGGTGATTGCCAGGGGTTGGGGGGTGGGGGAGGGAGTGGGGACAGCAGAGCACAGAGCATTTTTAGGGCAGTGCAACTGTTCTACCTGATACGATGATGGTGGATGCCTATCACTACACATTTGCCAAAATCCGTACGTGTCCAACACCAAGAGTGAACTCTAATGTAAACTATGAACTTTGGGTGATAATGTTGCATCATTGTAGGCTCATCGATTGTTTCAAACGGATCCCTCTGGTGTGGGACGTTGGTAGTGAGGGACGCTGGGCTAGTGTGGGGTCAGAGTGTAGACAGGAACTTGGTCCTTTCCACACAGCTTTGCTGTGGATCTAATACTGCTCTAAACATAAAATTCACACAGCAGAAATTAACATACCATTGTAAATCAACTATACTTCAACGTTTTTAAAGGTTATTAATTTTTCAAAAAAAATTAATGAACATTGGGAAATAACTTTAAGGGAAGAAAGTAAATGCAGAGATGGTTAGATAGCATCACCGACTCAATGGACATGAATTTGAGCAAACTCTGGGAGATAGTGGAGGACAGAGGAACTGGGTGTGCTCCCGTCCTTGGGGTCACAAAGAGTCAGACACAACTTAGTGACTGAACAACAACTTTTTAAATCATCTCGTATTCTCGCCAGTAGTGTAGAGCTTAATCAGAGCTCTAATTATCAGTGCAACTGGTGGGCAAGGACTAACCTGTTCATCACTGTATTTCATCATTTAAAGGCTCTCAATAAATGTTTGCTTTCTCCCATTTAACTGAGGAAGTTGAGGATTTGGGGGATGTTTTTGAGTCAAAAAGCCAGTCATTGGATTGTCATTTAGACTTGAAATAAGGGTGTGTTATCCACAGATGAGTCTGCAAACTGCCAAGGGGTGCAGGGAGGTTGGCAGTACCCAAGGATAGGTTAATGCATGCTGGCATTACCCACGGACATGTAGAGGCCTTGATATCTCCTAGAGCCACAACACCTGTCCTTTGTAAGATTCTGGCATTACCAGAGAACCCTGGTGAATGCAGCAGCAATCAGAAGCCATCTTACTTTGGATTTCTGGAAGTTAGGGCTTGGCCGTCAGGAGGAGAAATTCCTTAAGAAGGAGACAGCTGTTTCCTATGTGTGGCTGTCCCCAGGCCCCTGTGGCAGGGCAAGTTACTAACACAGAGAAATCAAATGCAACTGAACACACAGTTTGCAAATTCTCTGCCACCTGCAGTGCCTTCAAGTGCCTCTTAGAAGCTGTCCTGGGAAAGGGATCTGCCTGGCCAGGAGTGGTTTGGTGTACAACCTCGGTGCTCACTGAGCGGACTTTGGTTTTCTTGGAAAACTAAAAGACAAGCCTCTGACTGCTAACCATGTTATCTGTATAACTGGAGATGATTTCAGTGGTATTTCCCTCTTAAAAAAAGATAAATTGTGCCACTTGAGTGCAGCTGTCACTGATTGGGTCTATGTGAACAGGATAAAAGAGTTATGTTCCCCAGCAGCTCTGTGATAAATTGTTGAAGAGCCACAGCAATAAACAAGAAAAGCTGACCACAGGAATGTCCCAGACAGAAAGGAAAAGGCCAGCAAGGAGGCTCCCTAGGGGGCTGTCATGGTCTCTCGGGGACCATAGTCAGACTCTCTGCTGTGGTGCAGCCCACACACCAGCCCAGGACCACCATCCTCTGGTACCCTCCTACCAAGAGCACCCCAGACCCACCTTTTGCACTGAGCCATGAAAATCAGATTTCCTTTGGGAAAAGCAGGTGACTCCCACTATAAAATACTCTTAAAAATAGTAATAATAATCTTATTTATTTATTTTTGGCTTGCTGGGTCTGTTTCTGGGTGGGCTTTTCTCTAGTTGCAGCAAGTGGGGGCTACTCTCTCGTGGTGTGCGGCTTTTCACTGTGGTGGCTGCTCTTGTTGCAGGGCAGGGGCTCCAAGATGCATTTGGGCTTCAGCAGTTGCGGTTCCCAGGCTCTAGAGCACAGGCTCAATAGTTGTGGCACATGGGCTCAGTTGTTCCGAGGCATGTGGGATCTTCCTGGACCAGGGATGGAGCCCGTGTTTCCTGCATTAGCAGGCGGATTCCTCACCACTGAGCGACCAGGGAAGCCCTCCTTCCAAAGAATGTTCTTGAAATGAACCAAAGTTCACTCTGATATCTGGAGGAGGTGACCCCACACACCACACTCAGGTCTTTTCCAGGACTCCACATCCTTAAATACGAGAGGGTGAAGCCGCGAGCACCAGGGGCTGAGGTCGGAGAAGAAGATGGGAATCCAGGAAAGAAGCTTGTGCCCAGCACAGAGGAATTGGGGTTCCACCTGAGTCAACAGTGGACTCTGTGGGCTGCCCTCAGAGACTGCCCAGTGGAGGGCTTGGGGTGGGAAAAGCAGCAGGAGGCCCTTGCTGTAGCCAAGCTAGAGATAATGGTGGGGTCTGCTGGAGGTGGGGGCAAGACAGCAGCGGAGGGATTCTCAGAGGCAGAAACAACCAACTGAAAGGGAGAAATCTGGGCTACAGACCAGGCTTCTAGCTCTGGACAACTGGAAAGAAGGGGTGCCATTTTCCTCAATGGAAAAGGTCAGCCGGAGAAGGAGCAGCTATAGAGTGAGCTGAGAAACCAAGACATCCATTCTGGCCATGCCGAGTATGAGATGCCTGTGAGATAATCAGGTTAAGATGACAAATCGGTAGCTGGTTGTATGAGCCAGAAGTTCGGAAATCATTTTGGGCTAAAGACATTAACATTGGCATCAAAGACATAGTTTGTTGTTGTCGTTGTTTCTGTTTTGTTTTTTCTGTTTGTTTTCTCTCTTTTTTTTTTTTTTTGTAATTTGCCTGCACCAGGTCTTAGCTGCGGCACGTGAACTCTTAGCTACAGCATGTGGGATCTCATTCCCTGACCAGGGATTGGCCCCCTGCACTGGGAGCATGGAGTCCTAGCCCACTGGACCCCCAGGGCAGTCCCAAGGATGTAGTGTTTTTTAAAAAGATAAGACGGTACAAGAACACTTGAGAAGAAGAACCAGAAGAATGGAATGCCCAAGAGAAGAAAGGGAGCTTCATGAAACGGCCTGAGCAGAAATAGTCAAACAAGTAAGAAAAAGAAACCCACAAGAGTATGACATTCTGGGAATTGAGGAAAAGGGATTTTTCTAGAAGGAACTGGTCAGCTGTGTTGAAAGCTGGTAAGGTAAGTAAGATAAGGACAGGAGGTGTAATAGATGTAGTGGCCCAGAGGACATGTAGTAGACATGGTGGGGTACCTCCCAGTCCCTCCGTCAGGACAGAAGAGCTGAGGGGAGGGCTTTGTGCAAGCTCCCACCTCCCTCAGGGGAAGCCCACATGCCTTGGGGGAAGCCCACGTCCAATGTCTGCTTCAAGCAGGAGTGCAAACCCAGTCCTTGCCTCGACTCCAGCATCTCCAAAGTATCACCCCTCGGCAGAGCTCCCTGAGGGTTTGGCTGAGATGTGACCGAATCCGAGTTCAGCGGTTCCCTCTGCCCAGCCGTCCATTCCTCACCCCTTACAAAAGTTGTTCCCAAAATCATTTCCAGATGCCTTTCCCTTCTGGGTCCGACTAATAGGCAATTACAAGGCTTTACCTGGCAGGACCTGAGGAATGTTCCCTCCCTACCTGAGAACTGGTGACAGCCAGGCCTGAAGTCTCTGACCGGAGCTGCAGTCCGGGATTCGGGTCCCTGGCTGATCATGCTCTGACGCTCTGTGCTTGCAGCCCTGGCACCTTCATTCCTAGGTCTCTTGATCTGTGGCCTTCTTCAGGGGCCTCTGCTGAGGCCCCCTTATGAGGGAGGAGGAGAAAGCCTTGAGGTACGGTTGGCCACCGTGCCTTGCACCCAGTCGCCCTCCCCTCTCTCCAGGCCCAGATCCACAAAACTGCAGAAGCCTTTGATTCAGGCTCCCTCAACAGCGAGACAACCCCCACTGATCCATCTGACCTGGACCAGGGCATGTTCTACCGGAGGATATGGAAGGGGTGCCTCTGTGTATGCCATCGCTGTGAGAGATAGAAACCTCACTGGTACTCTCGTCTGGGGCTGTTGCTTTATCAGCTACCCCGATCCCTGGCAGCTGGATCTCCCTCTCCAGCTCAGCTGAGCCCTGGATGCAAACACTGATGATACCCATGGGAGCTGGGAGGATGCCCTTGGAAAGGACAGGAGAGGGTGGCAGGACCCAGAGCCCTGGTCCTGGCCTTGGGCAGGACAGACAGAAGAGAGCATGGGTCGTCACAGGCAGGCTCGCCGACTGGGGAGCAGGGAGGGAAATTCAGAAAGTCTGGCATCTCCTCCATTCCTAATAAATGTCATCAGCTAAAGGAGGGAGCAGAGGAGTTTGGGGGAGAAATAAGGAGACGTGAAATGATTCTCCGGGACAGTGATACAGTGAACTCACTCAGTGAGGGAGCAGGCTAACTGGGCAGTGCTGGGAGTGTACTTGAAAACCCAACTATCTGCAAAGTGCCTGGCTCTGCGATGGGCAAACAGCAGGTGCTTCGCTTCATTAGCTGGAAAAAGGGCTAGAAGAAGAGCCCTCCCGGGGGTGATGCTCACCTGTTGCTATGTTTCTTGTTTCCACAACAGTCCTGGGAGAAAATGATCCAGCAAGTAGAAGAAAGTGTGTCTGAAAGTGACTTAGAGGCACCCAGTTGAGCAGCCCACGTCCACAGGTGGGGAAATTCAAATATCAAATTGGTTTTCACAGTACAAGCAGTAAAACTGCCACACCTACTCACACATAACAGTTTGTATCAGAAAGTTCTCAAGTGTGAAATCTTGGGGTCTTTCTCTTCTTGACCCCCGGGCAGCTAATGAGACTCATCACTATGGTTGTTCTCTTGAAAGCCTGAAATTGCCCCAGGCAGGCTACCCTAAAAGGCCCTGTCATTTTGACCGTACTCGCCGCCCTGGAGGCTTCAGTTGTCCCTGAGGTCCTAAGCAGACGGAGAGGTAGAAAGGCCTCTTCTTGTCAGTCTTAATGATTACTGAGAAATAAAAATCATTGTCTATCCCATACATGCGGAGTCTAAAAAGAAGTGATAAAATGAACTTACAAAACAGAGACTCACAGACGTAGAGAAAAAAATGTATGGTTACCAGGGGGGAAGGATGGTGGAAAGGGCTTCTTAGGGAGTTTGGGATGGACATGGACAGGCTGCTATACTTAAAATGGGTAAGAAACAAAGACCTACTGCATAGGCACAGGGAACTCTGCTGTGTTATGTGGCAGCTTGGATAGGAGGGGAGTTTGGGGGAAAATGGATACATGTATGTTTGTCTGGGTCCCTTCACTGTTCACCTAAAACCATCACATTGTTAATCAGCTATCAAGTGCTCAAGTGTTAGTTGTTCAGTCGTGTCTGACTCTTTGCAACCCCGTGGACTATATCCCGCCAGGCTCCTCTGTTCTTGGAATTCTCCAGGCAAGAATACTGAAGTAGGTAGCCATTCCCTTCTCCAGGGGATCTTCCCAACCCAGGGATCACAGCACTGTTAAATCAGGTTAACAATGTTAACCTGTTAATGTTAATCATAACACAAATTTTTTTTTTAATTTGTAATTTTAAAATTAAAAAAAAATATCATTGTCTAGGTCCATTGAATTGACCATGATGAGTCAATCCAAACCAGGCACTTCTTGGAACAAGCAGTTGCAAAATGACTTCTATTGGATGCATCATAAAGACTTATGTAATTGGACATAGTCCATTATCAGCCTCTACTTTCAAGATAAGACCTCCAAACAGCATCATTTCTCAAGGAATTACAAGACTGAGGACATTAAAAAAATTGAACTGAAACTATTTAGAGCCAATAACCCGGGCACGGTCTCATGTAATAAATAAAGTCCATGCAAAAAAGATAAAGAGGCTCTTCTGCCTGGACACATCCCTTGGATGGCAGATCCAAGTCTCCTGTCCCTGGTTCTGAGCTATCAACTGATAATGCTGTATTGATTATCGCGGGCTTCCTATGTGGCACTAGGGATAAAGAACCTGCCTGCTAATGCAGGAGACATAAGAGACACAGTTTCAATCCCTGGGTCAGGAATATCCCCTGCAGGAGGGCACGGCAACCCACTCCAGTATTCTTGCCTGGAGAATCCCATGAGATTCTTGCCTGAGAATCCCACAGAGGCAGCTACTGGGCTAGGGTCCATATGGTTGCAAAGAGTCAGACATGACTGAATCGACTTAGCACACATGAATGCATTGAACAGCCTAACTGGTCAGCAAAGGTCACTCTGCTTTTGAAAGTTAGGCAACTGAAATTGTAACCTGATTATCAATCAGGGGTCTAAAAAGAAAGAGACATCACACTCCAACAGAGCAGTTGAAGAGCATCACAAGAGGGACTATCCTTAGCCGGGTGGACAGGGTAAGCGAAACCAACAGGAAGAATGCTGTAGCATGAGGGTGGTGGAGAGCTTACTAGCTCCAGGCCTGGAGGGGAATGGGAGGAACCATTATTCCAGAGAGAGTAAAGGGGTCGGCAGCAGGGTCTGTAGCCAACCCACGGAGACCCTCCAGGAAGGGATCTCACCTCAGTGTCCCCCATCCTCCAATCTCTGTCTGATGCCTCCCCCTGGCAGGACCCAACCAGAGTCATAAGGTAAAGGACTCCATTGCTGCATTTTATACAAGTGTATCCCAGGGCAGACCAGGGGGAGAGCGGATCTGGAGGGGCAAATGGAGGGCTCCAGTACCCCAGAAAAGCAATAGGAAAAAGAAGGAGCTCAGCTTGGTCCTCTGTGGTGACCCAGATGGATGGGATGAGGGTTGAGTGGGAGGGAGATTCAAGAGGGAAGGGACACAGGTACACATGTGGCTGATTCACTTTGTTGTACAGCAGATACTAGCACAACATTGTAAAGCAACTCTACCCCAATTTTAAAAAAGAAAATAAGAATAAGAACAGAGATAATAAAGGAGAAAATTTAGATATATGACAGTGGCATTTTTGCAACAAAGTTTTGTGGGCTGAATATTGAAAATTTCATAATCATTGCATTATATGTCAGATTTTTAAGATATTTAAGGCATTTTATACTATTATATGGGGACTTCCCTGGTGGCTCAGTAGTAAAGCCTGCCAACACAGGAGACCTGGGTTCCATCCCTGGGTTGGGAAGATCCCCTGGAGAAGGAGATGGCAACCCACTTCAGTATTCTTGCCTGGGAAATCCCATGAACAGAGGAGCCTTGTGGGCTACAGTCCAAGAGGTTGCAGAGTTGGACACAACTTAGCAATTAAAGCAGCAGCAGCAGATACTAACTCATAATTTGGCTTATAATTTTCATCAAGTTTTCATTTGGAATAGTTTAACTGATTAAGATAACTGTTAAAATGTTTGGGGAACACTTGTTTGTGAAATTCATGTTTTTGATATAATAATCATCTAGAGAGAATGTGAATATTTAGATAATTGTTAACTTTGAAAAAAAATAATTTAATGTGCATTCCTATCGGTATACAAGAATCCCTTGGACATTAAGATTTCTAAATGGGGTAAGTGCAATGTCATTATAAGCCAAGAAGGAGGTAAGTGTCAGGTGACCTTGAAAATCTCCTTTCCCAAGTTCCTAGCTGATTCTGTCCTGGGTTGGCCTTCAGAGCCCAGTTCCAGAGCCGTTTCTTAACCTGAGGTCTTATACAAGTTGTTCTAAGTAGAAGCACTGGGGCTTTCAAGAGCCTCACAGGGTAAAAAAAGACAAATAATCCAATTTAAACATGGGCAAAAATTCTGAACAGACATTCCTCCAAAGAAGAAACACAGATGGCCAAGATGCACGTGAGAAGTTGCTCAACATCATTAACCATCACAGCAACACCATCCAAACCACAGTGAGATACCACTTCACGTCCAATAGGATGGCCGTAATTTAAAAGACAGATGATAACAAGTGTTGGCAAGGATGTGGAGAAGTCAGAACTCCTGTTCCCTGCTGTTAGGATTGTAAAATGGTGCAGCCACTTCAGAGAAGAGTCCAGCTGTTCCCTAAACAGAATTGCCATTTGACCCAGCAATTCCACCCTTAGAGATATACCCAAGAGAAAGGAAGACGTGTGCCAATATAAAACTTTTACTCTTGCTACCCAAAAGAAAAAGAAGGCAGCTAGCAGTTGACCCTCAGGGCATGCTAGTGTTAACTATGACCTCACTTGCTCCTCACCACCAGCCTCAGATGGGTGCATTTCACAGATGAGCAAACTGAGGTTTGGTCCTTCCATTTCTGTGTATTGTCCAGTGTTCCTTAGAATCTTGGACTCTCAGTGCTGGAAGGAGTGTTAGACATGGCCTAGTCAAATCCCCCTCGCTTTAAATATGAAGAACCAAAGACTTACAGAGTCAAGGACCTGGCCAAAATGTTGGAGTCATCTTTTTCTCCTCTTTGTCTCTCACTCTTAAATACAATCTATCACCAGACTTGCATGGCTTACCTTCAGAACAGTCCAATGTGGAGCTTTTGGGGGAGGGAAGGGTGCTGTGCAGGGTCTTCGTTGCCTCTCATGGGCTTTCTCTAGTAGTAGCTAGCGCGGGCTACTCTTCGTTGTGGTACTCAGCCTTCTCCTTAAGGTGATTTCTCTTCTTGGGCTCCTTATGGTGGCTTCTCTTGTTGGGGGGCACAGTAGTTACAGCACACAGGCTCAGTAATTGCGACTCCAGAGCACAGGCTCAGTAGCTATGATGTATGGGCTTAGTTGCCTGGAGGCATGTGGGATCTTCCCAGACAGGGATTGAACCCATGTCCCCTGCATTGGCAGGCAGAATCTTAACCACTGGTCCACCAGGGAAGCCTTTTTTTTTTTTTTCCTTTTTTTGCTGCAATGTGCAGCAGTTCTGTCCACCCCAACCAGCTCTCCTTTAACCAATCACCTGGATTACTACAGGACCATCTCAACAGGTTTCTTTACTTCCTCTCCAGCCCACCACTCAATACTGTAATCAACATACAGAAACCAGAGTGATCCTTTTGAGACACAAGTTCATTCCTCTGCTGAAATCCCTATAATGGTCTCCATTTCACTCAGGACAAAACCCAAACCCTCCCCAGAGCCTGCAGGCCCTACAGACTACTTGCCTGGCTCCTTTCCTCTGCACCCCTCCCTCTCTGCACTCCAGCTCCTTCATCCTCCTTGCTGTGCCAACGACATGCCACACATGTATGTCTCAGAGGCTTCACACATGTTTCTCCTTATGCCCAGAACATTCTCTGTTTACACAGCCCTCTCTTCATGTCCTTGCATTTCTGCTGCAATGTCTCCTTTTTGGAGAGGTCTTACTTATCTCTGTCCCTTGTCTTGCTTGGTTCTTTCTCATAGCAGGTATCATTACTTGACCTTCAGTTCAGTTTAGTCGCTCAGTTGTGTCCAACTCTTTGCGACCCCATGGACTGCAGCATGCCAGGCTTCTCTGTCCATCACCAGCTCCCAGAGCTTTTACGTTATTTCAGTTCAGCTCAACAAATATTTGTTTACAGAGCTGTTTGTGTCCATGTTAAACTGCAGGCTCTGGGAGGTCAGAGACTGTGTGTCTTGTTCACTGCTAGATCCCCAGCCCTTAAGACAGAAAGCTTCGCGTTATAGTTGAATCCACTGCACCACAGGCAATGTTTTTTCTTTTTCCCCCACTGAAGTGAAATTCACATAACATAAGATTGACCTTGTGAAAGTGTACACTTGAGTTTCATTTAGTACATTCACAGTGTGGAACAATCACCACCCATATCAAGTTCCACTTTCATCACCCATACCTATTAAGTAATCACTCCCCATTCTCCCCACCCCCCAGTCAGCAACCACCAATCAGCTTTCTGTCTCTACAGATTGGCTTATTCTGACTGGAATGTGTATAAATGGGGTTACACAACATGTGCCCTTTTATGTCTGTCTTCTTTCACTTAATGTGAAGAATAATAGTCATATACACACATGCACACAGCACTTGCTCATTCACCCATTGATGAATATCTGGGTAGTTTCAGGCAATGCTTTTTGCAGGGGATCTGTAAAGATAAAGGTAAGACAGGAATTTAGTGCTTTCTAAGTAATGAAAGAATCTCGACCACAGTGAAGAATTAAAATAACACATCACTGGTTTAGCAGATCAGTTAGTTTTGGCATAGATTAGAGTGGTATGTTAAGTATGACTAGTGTGCTTATTTACCATCTTTGGAGCAAATTCCATTTCCAAAAACAAACAGACCTCATGTATTTGTCATCAAATACATTATATTTCTCCAGAAAGCCTCATTTCCTTTTTCATCTTAACTCTTGATAAACTTGAGAAGATTTGGCATGGCAGAATGGATACACGCGTATGCATGGCTGAGTCCCTTTGTTGTCCTTCTGAAACTATTGCAACATCATTAATCAGCCCTAGGCAATATAGAATGAAACATTTAAAAAAATAAAATAGCCTCTAACCTTTTCTGTATCTTGCTCTTCAACAGAGCGGTTGAAGCTTACAGTGTTTCTTATTACAGAAAATGGTAGCATATTTCCTGATGAGGGCCCTTCAGAGACAATTTCTGCTTAAGTCACACTGGTGGTGCGACAAGCAGCTGCATCTCTGCTGCTTCCAACTCGGGGAGTTCTTTTGGCTCCCCACCCCACCCCTGGGACCACTTTTCTCTCTCTCCTGCGTCTGTTCCTTGCTCCGCGCCTCCCTCCTCAGAGCCGCCTAGCCCCTGTTCCTTTGCTCCTCCTCTCCAACCTGCCCGCACCGTCTGGGTCCCCACGGTGCACCGGTAAGCTCTGCTGGTGGCATTCCTGTTTGCTGGCCACGCTTGCCAGGGCCTCGCAGCACGGGTCTTCCCTCTCCTCTCTCCACCCCATTCCTGGTACCAATTTTCTACCTTCCAGAAACACTGCAGTCCACAAACTCCTTAGGGGACTTTGTTCTTTATTCTGGGAAGTACAATACAAATTATTCAGACTTAGGAAAATCAAAGCTTTTCCTTCAAAGGCAATCACTTTATGCAGGTAAAGAGTGTCCTAAAAGATTGGAAACTTTGTACCTTTGACAGAAACTGAACTGCCTTTGCAATATATTTGGCTATATTCATTGTCACATCTGAGAATAACGAGATTTCCGATGGCATTTAAAAATCAACGCAGTAGGCTAATATTTTATTGGGACTAAAGAAATGCTAGTGGAAGAGGCTAGCCTGATATAGTAGAAAATTCTGAACATCCTATCATCCCTAATAAGAAACTTTGAATCCACTAGATGTTGGGTTAGCCAAAAAGTTCGTTCAAATTTCCCATCACATCTTATGGGTTAAAAAAAAAAAAACAAGCAAACTCTTTACCCAACCCAATACAATACAATCACGTGGAAAACTAGAAAGATTGTGTTAGAAAATTCCATGAAAGGAACAGAGGCTAAAAAAATATAATCACCAGTCTCAAAATTTCTTAAAGCAATGATTCTCCAAATGTGCTCATTGGACAGCAGCAATCACCAGAAAAACCTATCAGAAATGCAAACTCTCTGGTCCCAGCCTGACAGTACTGAATCAGAAGCTCTAGGAGTGAGACTTATAAATAACTCTCTGTCCTGACACAGGGACTCTGAGGCACACAAAAGGTGGAAGGATGCTCCCTTAAATGATGCAGCAATTGTTAATTTATTATGAAATTTGCAGATTTCTGTATTGTTGTGCCTTCTTATTTTGCAGGACTCACAAAGCACCCACTGTGGTGGAGATAGTGGATGTGAAACACCAACATCAGCAGAAGAGATTCTTTCTGACAGCTGAGGTCTGTGCTGCTGCCCGGCTGGCAGGTTTGTGTTCTTTGTGGTTTAACAGTCTTAGAGACAGATCTGCCGCATTCTGAGTACAGGCATTCTTCCTCCCATTAGCAGGGGTAGATACACCCTCGGAAGCACAAGAGTAGATATCTGTCCCTCCTCACCAGACTCTCTTTATGAATCTCCAGAGAGAAAGGACTGGGGCTTTTGGTAGAGGTAGAAATGGAGAAGGTGTCAGCTTTCGGTTCACATTACGCTCTATCTCAACTGGATTCCCCGCCGAAGAAGATCCTAAGGTGATGACTGACAGCATGTAGTTTTCCTGGCAGGTGCAAAGACAAGAGCAGGGAGAACATGACACAGGGAAAGGAAGATTTCCAGTGAACCAGCTTTCAAAGTGGATGAGCAAATCTTAATCCCATGGAGAAGCTCAAGAAAATGGTGTAGAACACATTCCTCAGAAGTATCCTGTCAAGGGATTAGGAAGCTGGGGTATTTGTACCCCCACGTATCATTCCTGACAACTTCTAGGCTGGATCCAACACAGGTATAGATGTGTTCCCCAATAGCAGATGTACACAGACAGGTCAAGGGATCCCCAAGGGTCATGGTTTACAACAGCATCGGTATACTCAAGACCAGGCAATAATGTCTGGTCCCAACTCTAAGATGGAAAAATAGGACTCAGGCCCTCTTAGGATGGAGTGCTATTTTAGTTTATTCCTGAAGCAGGAAATAAGCATTGCAAATGATCAAAATAAAAAACAGGTGGGTACACATGGCTCTCAGTGGCTTCCCTTATGAATCACTTTCATAATTCTGTGGTCTCAGCAGTTGCACCAAAAAGAGCCTACTGTTGTGGATTCATAACCTTTTATTACCTCCAACCCAGACACAACATATTCTATTAAATAATACATCAGTTATGATGCTCAACAACCATTTTTGGTGCGTTTTGAAAGAAAAAAACAACTTTTGATCAGTTAAATATATGCCCAAAGATTACCAGACAATGAGAAAAGCTAGTGGCATAAAAGAAAAGTATAAAGATAAGCAAATAGAGCAAATTGACTCGGGACAAAACAGACTATTGGAACAGAAAAGAATGTCACAAAAACCCAAGTTCAAAAGATTTGAGGTGCTTGTGGATCCATAAAACAAGAAAAGGTGCTACTTTAAAAAAAAAATCAGAATAATAACGTGCTTTCACAATTGCAGAAATAAAAATTTCATTAGAATTCAAATAAGTCCTCCAAAATCATGCGCAGAAGTACAAAGAAATTTAAAAATAGATAGAATAAGCAGATTGAGAGACACTGAGGGTCAATGAAGAAAGTAAAATGTCCTAGTAATAAGAAAGCAGAGAAAATGGAGAGGACAAAGTAGCTGAAAAACAGTACAATGGTGGGACTTCTGGTTCAGATGATCACAGAACTTCCGGTTCTGATCACAGTCAGGACAGCGATCCTTGAGAGAAGAGAAACAACTGAAATAAGCTCTGTGATTGCCCAAGCTGATTTTCCAGAGAGAACTGCCAGGCATCAGCAAAGAGAGGAGGAAGAGGAACCCAAAGCCCCTATGGGTTGAAGAGATGGAACTAGGAGCCCACAAAGACTGAGGCAGCTGGATTTCACAGGGCAGGATAACAGGGAGGAGAATTCTGACAGAGAGAAAGCTCTAGATATCTGCAAAGGGGCTCCCTCAAATGTTTGCTTAAGTACTGATCAGAGCATGTGTTATGAGAAAACTTGAGGCTATGGGAAGACCCACCCAAAGAAACAGTGAGGTCAATACCTCGGATTCATACAGAGTAGGGATAGTTCTCCCACCAGAGCAGAAAACCTGATGACTCATGGGACATCAGGCAGTCGGGCAAATTTAGGACATACTGAACACTTCTCCACTCCCACCTAAGAAAACCAAGCCTCAAAACAACCAAGCTCTTTCAAAATGCCTCAACTGCATCTCAGAAGAAAACTCAAGCATACTTACAGGAACACAGAAACTTCAAGCACCAAACAATATAAAATTTACAATATATGTCATCTGATCAAAAATTACCAGGCATGCAAAGAAGCAGGAAAATATAACCCATAATGAGGAAGGAAATCAATTTTTTAAAAAGCATGAATAGAATTCATAGGTTGGAACATTAAAACCATTCAAGAAAGTAGAAGGAAGCATTCTTATGTTAAAAAAAGAGATATGAAAGCTATAAAAATTCAGACTCATGACGATGAAAAATACAATGTCTGAGATGAAAAATATACTAAATTAACAGCATATTAGACTCTGCAGGAAAAAAAAAAGACCAGTGAACTTGATGACATAGCAACAGAAACTATCTAAAATGAGAGAAAGAGAGAGAAAAGATTGGGAGAAAAGTGAAAAGAATATCAGTATGCTGTGGCACAACTTCAAGCAACCTAATATATGTGTGTTTAGAAAGAGGGAGCAGTAAAGAAAAAAAATCTTTGAAAAAAATCATGCCTAATAATTTCCCAGGCTTGACGAAAATTATAAATACACAAAGATCTAGAAACTCAACAACTCTATTTCCTTAAGCCAAAGAGAGACACAGTTTTCAAATTGAAAGGGCCCAGTGAATTATGTCAAGCAATCAAAGTGTCCAGGTAGTCCATTAGGGCAAGAGCCAAACTGAAAGTAACAAGCAAGCCTTTATTCACTTAATTCTATGAGCCTGCCAAAGAGCCACCATGGAGGCTCTCCTGTGTTCCCTTTCCCCGCAGCACTGCTCAGGCCAGTCAGTTTCCCGACCCAGGGATCGAACCCAGGTCTCCTGCATGGCAGGTGGATTCTCTACCATCTGAGCCACCAGGGAAGTCCCAGATACAGCGCAGACAGGAGAAATGTCTCACTTCCAAGGACCCCTGAACAAAGGAGGTCAGGGAGGGAGAGAAAAGGTACTGAATCAAAGCAGAGAAAAGGTGACTTCCCAGGTAGTCCAGGGGCTAAGACTCCACACTCCCAATGCAGGGGGCCCAGGTTCAATGCCTGGTCAGGGAACTAGATCCTGCATGTCGCTACTCAGAGTTCCAGTGCTGCAACTAAAGATCGCGCGTGTCACAACTAAAAAGACCCCACGTGCCGGAACTAAAGAACCTGCATACTGACACAAGGGTCAAAGATCCATGTGCCGAAACTAAGACCCAGCACAGCCAAATCAATCAAACAAACAAAGTAGACGAAAGTACCTCAGCTGAGACCTCTGAACAGACATCCCTAGAATGTAGATATGCCTTTGAACTCAGCTAGCCTTGCTGAAGGTGGGGGGCTGGTATATGGAACTTAGCTTCCCTTTACTGAGGACCCCTGCCAGGCAAAGCTTTATTCTTGCCTGTGATCTGGACTGAAAAGTCACACTAGGATTTTGGCCTGGAAGCAGAATCCTCAAATGGGATGCAGAACGACTGAGAAATATTTCTGATATGCTGCTGGGTATCAAATCTGGAAATCAAGAGAGAGATCTAAGCTAATAACAATTTGGGGAGCTATCAGTGTATATGACAGTCAATAAAGTCATGGAGGGGAAGAGATCATGAGGGGAGATCGTTTAAAATGAGTAGAAAGAAGGCCCAGGACAAAGCAGTTGAGGACATTAATATTAACTAAAAAGCACTGGTGTGAGTTTGCAATGGAGATTGAGAGTGGCCAGAGGGATGGAAGAAACAGCAAAAGAGTGTGAAATGAAATGAGGCCTGAGAAGAAGGGAACAGGGAAAGATAGACAATGCTATTGAGAAGTCAGATAAGATAAAGCCTGGAAAGAGTCTTAATAGCTTTGAAGAAACTAGCTGGTGATCTTGCTGAGAACAAGGTAAGCACAATGGTAGAAGGGACAGCCAGACTTAGTATGTGGAGGAATACCTGGGAAGTAAGAAAACAAAGACAGTGTGGATAAATGTATCTAAGTTCAGTCCAGCCACTCAGTCCAGTCTGACTCTTTGTGACCATGGACTGCAGCACACCAGGCGTTCCCTATCCATCACCAACTCCCAGAGCCTGCTCAAACTCATGTCCATCCAGTCGGTGATGCCATCCAACCATCTCATCCTCGGTTGTCTCCTTATCCTCTCACCTTCAATCTTTCCCAGCATCAGGGTCTTTTCCAATGAGTCAGTTCTTCACACAGGTGGCCAAAGTATTGGAGTTTCAGCTTCAGCATCAGTCCTTCCAATGAACATTCAGGACTGATTTCCTTTAGGATGAACGGGTTGGATCTCCTTGCAGTCCAAGGGACCCTCAAGAGTCTTCTCCAACACCACAGTTCAAAATCATCAATACTTCAGCGCTCAGCCTTCTTCACAGTCCAACTCTCACATCCATACATGACTACTGGAAAAACCATAGCCTTGACTAGACGGACCTTTGTTGGCAAAGTAATGTCTCTGCTTCTCAATATGCTATCTAGGTTGGTCATAAGTTTTCTTCCAAGGAGCAAGTGTCTTTTAATTTTATGGCTACAGTCACCATCTGCAGTGATTTTGGAGTCTACGGAAATAAAGTCTGTCACTGTTTCTATTGTTTCCCCATCTATTTGCCATGAAGTGATGGGATTGGATGCCATGATCTTTGGTTTTTGAACGCAGAGTTTAAAGCCAGCTTTTTTACTCTCCTCTTTCACTTTCATCAAGAGGCTATTCAATTATTCTTAATTTTCTGCCATAAGGGTGGTGTCATCTGCATATCTGAGGTTATTGATATTTCTCCCGGAAATCTTGATTCTAGCTTGTGCTTCATCCAGCCCAGCGTTTCTCATGATGCACTCTGCATATAAGTTAAACAAGCAGGATGAAAATACACAGCTTTGCCCTACTCCTTTCTCAATTTGGAACCAATCCATGATCCCATGTCTGGTTCTAACCGCTGCTTCCTGACCTGCATACAGATTTCTCAAGAGGCAGGTAAGGTAGTCTGGTATTCCCATCTCTTGAAGAATTTCCCACAGTTTGTTGTGATCCACACAGTCACAGTCTTTGGCATAGTCAATAAAGCAGAAGTAGATGTTTTTCTGAAACTCTCTTGCTTTTTTGATGATCCAACAGATGCTGGCAATTTGATCTCTGGTCCCTTTGCCTTTCCTAAATCCAGCTTGCACATCTGGAAGTTCTTGGTTCACGTACTGTTGAAGTCTAGTTTGGAGAATTTTGAACATCACTTTGCATGTGAGATGAGTGCAATTGTGCAGTAGTCTGAGCATTCTTTGGCATTGGCTTTCTTTGGGATTGGAATGAAAACTGACCTTTTCCAGTCCTGTGGCCACTGCTGACTTTCCCAAATTTGCTGGCATATTGAGTGCAACACTTTCACAGCATCATCTTTTAGGATTTCAAATAGCTCAACTGGAATTCCATCACCTCCACTAGCTTTGTTCATAGTGGTGCTTCCTAAGGCCCACTTGACTTTGCATTCCAGGATGTCTGGCTCTGACTGAGTGATCACACTATTGTGGTTATCTGGGTCAAGAAGATATTTTTTTGTATAGTTCTTCTGTATATTCGTGCCACCCCTTCTTAATATCTTCTGCTTCTCTTAGGTCCATACCATTTCTGTTCTTTATTGTGCCCATCTTTGCACGAAATATTCCCTTGGCATCTCTAATTTTCTTGAAGAGATCTCTAGTCTTTCCCATTCTATTGTTTTCCTCTTTGCATTGATCACTGAGGAAGGCTTTCTTATCTCTCCTTGCTATTCTTTGGAACTCTGCATTACAATGGGTATAGCTTTCCTTTTCTCCTTTGCTTAGCTTCTCTTCTTTTCTCAGCTATTTGTAAGGCTTCCTCAGACAACCATTTTGCCTTTTTGCGTTTCTTTTTCTTGGGGATGCTCTTGACCCCTGCCTCCTGTACAATGTCACGAACCTCTGTCCATAGTTTTTCAGGTACTCTATCAAATCTAATCCTTTATATCTATTTGTCACTTCTACTGTATAATCTTAAGGGATTTGATTTAGGTCACACCTGAATGAAAACCCAGTAGTTTTCCCTACTTTCTTCAATGTAAGTCTGAATTTGGCAATAAGGAGTTCATGATCTGAGCCACAGTCAGCTTGCGGTCTTGTTTTTGCTTTATAGAGCTTCTCCATCTTCAAATAATGTAATCAATCTGATTTTAGTGTTAACCATCTGGTGATGTCCATGTGTAGAGTCTTCTCTTGTGTGGTTGGAAGAGGGTGTTTGCTATGACCAGTGCGTTCTCTTGGCCAAACTCTATTAGCCTTTGCCCTGCTTCATTTTGTACTCCAAGGCTAAATTTGCCTGTTACTCCAAGTGTCTCTTGACTTCCTACTTTTGCATTCCAGTCCCCTATGATGAAAATGACATCTTTTTTTGGGTGTTAGTTCTAGAAGGTCTTGTAGATCATCATAGAACCATTCAACTTCAGCTTCTTCAGCATTAGTGGTTGGGGCATAGACTTGTATTACTGTGATATTGAATGGTTTGCCTTGAAAACAAACAGAGATCATTCTGTCATTTTTGAGATTGCATCCAAGCACTGTATTTCTGACTTTTTTGTTGACTATGAGGGCTACTCCATTTCTTCTAAGTGATTCTTGCCCACAGTAGTAGATATAATGGTCATCTGAATTAAATTCACCCATTCCATTCCATTTTAGCTCACTGATTCCTAAAATATTGATATTCACTCTTGCCATCTCCTGTTTGATCACTTCCAATTTACCTTGATTCATGGACCTAACATTCCAGGTTTCTATGCAGTATTGTTTTTTACAGCATCAGACTTTACTTCTATCACCAGCCACATCCACAGCTGGGCATTGTTTTCGTTTTGGCTCAGCCTCTTCATTCTTCTCTGAGCTACTTCTCCAGTTTTCTCCAGTAGTGTATCGGGCACCTACCCATCTGGGGAATTCATCTTTCAGTGTCATATCTTTTTGTCTTTTCATACTGTTCATGGGTAGCTAAACTTGGCTGTAAATGACAGGAAAGAAAAACTACTTCTGGGGAAGTAAAGGATACATACTTTTTGAAGATGGGAGAGACCTGGGAATGTTTTATTGTTGATGAGAAGGAGTGAAGGAGAGAAAATGGAAGTCACGGAACTGTTTTTGTTCAGTTGTTATGTTGTGTCTGACTCTTTGCGACCTCGTGGATGGTAGCATATTGGGCTCCTCTGTCCTCCACTGTCTCCTGGAGTTTGCTCAAATTCATGTCCACTGAGTCAGTGATGCTATCTAACCATCTCATCCTCTCAAATAAGCCCCAAATTTCTTACTTTTCTTACTAGAAACTCAGCCTGATTTAAATTTATTTGAGGAAGATAAATCTTGAAAATATATCCAAGTTAGTCTCCGGGCCATACATGCAAATAAAGTTGGATTAATACTCAGTGCAGACATGAAAAGATGCTCAACATTGCTAAATATTAGGGGAAATGCAGGTTAAAATTATAATTAGGTTTTTCCCCTCACACCAGTCAGAATGGCCATCATTTAAAGCTCTTCAAATAAGAGATGCTAGAGCTTATGTGGAGAAAAGAGACCTCTCCTATAGTATTGGTGGAGATTAAGTTGGTGCAGCCAGCACGGAAAACAGTATGGGGTTTCCTCAGAAAACTAAAAATGCCAATCTCACTTCTGGGCATATATCCAGACAAAACTATTGGGCTGATCACAAAGTTCATTTTTCACTAAGACTAATCTTATGGAAAAACCTGAACAAACTTTTTGGCTGATGTTGGGAAAGATTGAAGGCAAGAGGAGGAGGGGACAACCAAGGATGAAATGGCTGGACGGCATCACCAACTCAATGGACATGAGTTTGAGCAAGCTCAGGAGTTGGTGATGGACAGGGAAACCTGGTGTGCTGCAGTCCATGGGGTGTCAAGGAGTGGGACACAACTGAGCGAGTGAACTGAACTGAATATAATCCCAAAAGATTCATGCACCCCTAGGTTTATAACTGTGAGGTAGAAATTACTAGGCAGTTAGTGTAGAACTCTGAGTCTTGTTTTCAGTAAGCATCCTGCTCCATTGTCCTGAATTCCTAGAAAGTGTCTTTCAGTTCAGTTCAGTTCAGTCGCTCAGTCGTGTCTGACTCATTGTGACCCCATGAATCGCAGCATGCCAGGCCTCCCTGTCCATCACCAACTACCGGAGTTCACTCAGACTCACGTCCATCGAGTCAGTGATGCCATCCAGCCATCTCATCCTCTGTCGTCCCCTTCTCCTCCTGCCCCCAATCCCTCCCAGCATCAGAGTCTTTTCCAATGAGTCAACTCTGCATGAGATGGCCAAAGTACTGGAGTTTCAGCTTTAGCATCATTCCTTCCAAAGAACACCCAGGGCTGATCTCCTTTAGGATGGACTGGTTGGATCTCCTTGCAGTCCAAGGGACTCTCAAGAGTCTTCTCCAACACCACAGTTCAAAAGCATCAATTCTTCAGCACTCAGCTTTCTTCACAGTCCAACTCTCATATCCATATGTGACCACTGGAAAAACCGTAGCCTTGACTAGATGGACCTTTGTTGGCAAAGTAATGTCTCTGCTTTTCAATATGGTATCTAGGAAAGTGTCTTTAGTCTGATAAATTATCAGCACTCAGATCCAGGGAAGGGCAGTAATTAAATTCTGTTCCACATGCTTGAGGGAAAAACAACTTGTGATCATTAACCTTAAGCCCATACATCAGGTTCATGGCAAAATGGCCAGAGGTCATGAAAAAGGGTGGCGACTTAATTCAAGGATCAAGAGAAAATGTTAAGTATCTTGACCTTTAAAAAATTGATTGGTTAGGAATAATGTGATTTAAGGAAGGATATAAAAACTGCTGTAAGTCCCACCATGGGGGGACCCTTTACCCCCTCTCAGTGTCCATGCTGAGAGTTTTGTACTTTCCTCCTCTTTAATAAATCCTATTCACTTGCTACTGTGAGTGTTTGCATGTTCATGGATTCCATTCTTCAGCACCTCAGACAAGATCTCAGATTCCCATCTCAATAGCATTATTCACAATAGCTAAGACAGCCTAAATATCCATCAACAGAGGAGTGGGTAAAGAAGATGTGGCATGTACATACAATGGAATGTTACTCAGCCATAAAAAAAAAATAAATAATGCCATTTGCAGCAACCAGGATGGACCTAAAGATTATCGCACTAAGTGAACCAAGTCAGAGGAAGACAAATATTGTATATCACTCATATGTGGAATACAATTTTTAAATTATGCAAATGAACTTATTTACAAAAATAGAAACAGACTTACACATGCAGAAAACAAACTTATGGACACATGGTGGGAAGGGATGAATCAGGAGCTTGGGATAAATGTGCACACACTGCTGTACAGAAGATAGAAAACTAACGAGGACCTACAGTATAGCAGGGAATCCTACTCAGTATTCTGTGGTAGCCTATATGGGGAAAGAATATGAAAAAGAATGAACGTATGTTTATGTATGACTGAATCACTTTGCCGTACACCTGAAACTAACATATTGTTAAAAATTGTTCATCTGAAGCATATAACATTCTACATCAACTATACCTCAATTTTTTAAAAAATATAACAAATAAGTAAAAGGAAAGAAAGACTATGCCACTCCCTTGGTTTCTCTTTTTTCTCTGGTTAGCCCTTCTGGGACGCATTTGCAGATTTTCTTTTCCTTTCTGATTTTACATGCCTGTTCCTCAGTTTTCTGTCATTCTCATTCTATAAGCCTTCCCTCTTAGGGACCTCATACACATGCATGGATTCATTTAGTAAAATATAAGGCGGATGACTATGAAATCTATTTTTCCAACTCAGACTTCTATATACAGCCATTACCTGCTCTAACAGGTCTCAACATAAACTCATGTTTTCCACCTTTTTCTTTATTCCTTTTCTATTTTATGTCTTGGTTATGGGCTCACCATAAAGTCATTCCTCAAGGTGGAAACTTAGGAGTCATCCTTACTGACAGAAATAAACAGTCTATAATTGGAATAGAAAATAGTTTTATTTGAGCCAAACTGAGAACTGGAAATGGAACAACAGACTGGTTCCAAATAGAAAAATGAGTACATCAAGGCTGTATACGATCACCTTGCTTATTTAACTTATATGCAAAGTACATCATGAGAAACACTGGGCTGGAGGAAGCACAAGCCGGAATCAAGATTTCCAGGAGAAATATCAATAACCTCAGATATGCAGATGACACCACCCTTATGGCAGAAAGTGAAGAAGAACTAAAGAGCCTCTTGATGAAAGTGAAAGAGCAGAGTGAAAAAGTTGGCTTAAAGCTCAACATTCAGAAAACTAAGATCATGGCATCTGGTCCCATCACGTCATGGCAAATAGATGGGGAAACAGTGGAAACAGTGGCTGACTTTATTTTGGGGGGCTCCAAAATCACTGCAGATGGTGATTTCAGCCATGAAATTAAAAGATGCTTACTCCTTGGAAAGAAAGTTATGACCAACCTAGATGGCATATTCAAAAGCAGAGACATTACTTTACCAACAAAGGTCCATCTAGTCAAGGCTATGGTTTTTCCAGTGGTCATGTATGGATGTGAGAGTTGGACTGTGAAGAAAGCTGAGCGCCAAAGAATTGATGCTTTTGAACTGTGGTGTTGGATAAGACTCTTGAGAGTCCCTTGGACTGCAAGGAGATCAAACCAGTCCATCCTAAAGGAAATCAGTCCTGGGTGTTCATTGGAAAGACTGATGTTGAAGCTGAAACTCCAATACCTTGGCCACCTGATGTGAAGAGCTGACTCATTTGAAGAGACCCTGATGCTATGAAAGATTGCGGGCAGGAGGAGAAGGGGAAAACAGAGGATGAGATGGTTGGATGGCATCACCGACTCAATGGACATGGGTTTGGGTAGACTCCAGGAATTGGTGATGGACAGGGAGACCTGGTGTGCTGCGGTTCATGGGATCACAAAGAGTCGGACACGACTGAGCGACTGAACTGAACTGACTGAGGACTATAGCCTGGAAGATGCAGATTCAAGAAGTACTTGAACTGTGCTCTGCTGGATGACAAGATAGGGGAGGCTTATAGAGGCAAAACCCACAAAATTATATAAGTTTGTTAAGAATTATAATTGGAACTGACAAAAAATATGGGTGCTTGTCAAGCAAGGATTGGTTGGGTCTGAAACGGTTGCCTGGTTACAGAGAAGAAGTTGAGACCAGAAGGCTCCAGCTGGCAGCTGCTGGCAGATAATTGTTTTGAGAATGGTCTGATGGTGTCTTCAAGTTAAGAAAATTCAAGTTCCCAGTAATGCTGGAACATGTCTGAAACCACATCCACAGGGACTAACCAGTTCCATTTTCAATGCTTGAAGTATAGCTACTCCATATTGAGTTTTAAATGCATTCTTTCCTTTAATGGTTAAAGCAGATGTACAATGCATGTTTAATAGGCCACAAAACAAGCTGTTCTGGTTAGCATAAATTTAAATCATGTGTAAGCTAGAATGACTTCCGCATTCCTCAATATGTGAACATTTCTTCCATCATCCTCAACTACAACCTCTTCTACAACTAATTAGCAAAAGAAGATGCTACTCCATGATATTCACTAGCTCCTTCCCTTATCCCTGACTCCAGTTCTGCCTTTAAAGGCCAACCCTTTCATCCAAGCCTTATTGTAACTGTATTTTTTTGAACTCTTTATTTTATATTGGAACAAAGCTGACTCACAATGTTGTGATAGCTACAGGCTCTGGTTTCTCTTCAGATCCTCTAAATCTTTCAGCTTTTTAAACATGTTGTGATAGTTTCAGGTGTACAGCAAAGTGACTCAGTTATACATATACACATATCCATTCTTTTTCAAATGGTATTCCCGTTTAGGTTGTTACATATGGAGAGCAGTATGGAGGTCCCCTAAGAACCTACAAATAGAGCTACCATATGATCCTGCAATCCCACTCCTGGGCATATATCTGAAGAAGAACGTGATCCAAAAGGATGCATGCAATCATACTTTAAGAAACCTTTCCTTCTCCCACTGTTCTCTCTAACTCATTCTCCACCCTGCTGCCAGAATGTTTCTACATGGAAAGTTGGAGCAAGTTATTTCTCCTTTTGAAGAACGCCTTTCGGATAATCTCCATAGCCTTCAGTCTAAAAATCAAACCTCTCAACTTAATAAAGGGCTAAAAAGAGAGAGAGAGAGAAGGGCTGCAGTTTCAGGTGTGTGTGAGATTTTGGTGGTGAGAAACTGCAGTCTGATCTGTTGGCTGCTTGAATTTTCGAAGAAGGTAGGAGTTGGGTGGGACATCTGTTGGAAGTGGGAAGCAGGGGGGCAGAGATGTGCAGTGAGGGCAGAAGGTTTAAATTTCAGCCCAGCTGAGGTTAGACAAAGAAGTTTCGATCTCTGGGGCTGTGTGATCCTTCAGAATAGCAGACTTGGGTGCACCCCCTGAGCCAAAAGAGAGGTAGCCAATGCAAGAAAAAACTGACCCTCCTCTGTCCCCTTGAAAAGCAGGAAATAAGTCTCCCATGTGAAAAATAGAAGTAGGACACCTTTATCAGGAGAGATGGGGAATTCAGAAGACAGGGAATCCAACCTTGTTATTTCTTTAATTTACTACCCAAGCCCAAATTCTGTTTAGATTAGTCACTAACTAAGCACCTAAAACCAAGTTTCTTTGTCCTGTTATTCCTCAGAGATTTATTTCTTTATTGAAAAAGTACAGAAGCTGCCTGCTTTGGCCACTTCTTAGAGTACATTTCTATGAGAACTCCGTGTGCATGAATTTATGTTTGTTTCTCTTCTCCTGTTAACCTGTCTGTGTCTATTTCATTAGTAATCCACCTGCAAGAACTCAAGAGGAGGATGTTTCCTCCTCCCTGACAGTTGGTAAGCCAGCCAGGAGACTGGCCAGACTGCCACCCTAAGACTGCTACAGCTGAGAAATCCTGGGACACATAACAAAGACCAGCTTGTGGCTCAGAGGGTAAAGAATCTGCCCGAAAGGCAGGAGACCTGGGTTCAATTCCTGCGTTGGGAAGATATCCTGGGGGAGGAAATGGCAACCCGCTCCAGTATTCTTGCCTGGAGAATTCCATGGACAGAGGAGCCTGGGTACAGTCTATGGGATCACAAAGAGTCAGACATACTGAGCAACTAACACACACGCACCCAGGTCTCTGCCTACAAGGTCTGGTTGAGGGGAAAGTTGTGGGAGTTCCCTTTCTCTCTTCTGTTTAGATTTGCAGGAGGTTTTTGAGCCAGTTCCTTATGACATAGAGCCTCCACCATTTGGTAAATGAGTATTCTTGCTTTATATTGATTCCTTCCTCCCAGATGGTCACTGTTTTCCCTTGTCTCTCTCTGTTGTGTCATTTGTCAGAAGGAAGAAGAAATACCGGCCAGAACATATGCATAGGACCCGTAAGTCTGCTGTTTAAGCAATACTAGAGGTCTTTCCCCCAGAATTACTTGGTCTGAGGTGGAATTATACACTCAGAAGAATGGAAAGCATCCAAAGTGTTTGTTAAATGTTTTATACAAACTTTTCAAGGGCACACAGCACTGAAGCTGAAAGCCTTAGGACACAGGGATCTCCTCATGTCTGCTTTAGTGGGAAATGTTTTCCCTATTATTAAAAGCAAATTAAAAATAGTGTGGTCAGGGACTTCCCTGGTGGTCCTTTGGCTAAGACGCCACCTTCTTACTGCAGGGGGCCCAGGTTCCATTCCTGGTCAGGGAATGAGAACTCTGCAACTAAGGGTTCACGTGCCACCACTAAAGATCTCACAAGCCTCCAAGGAAGATAGCAGATCCTGCATGCCACAGCCAAACAAATAAATAAATAAAATGTATTTAAAAAAAAAAACACATGGCACTAAAAAAAGATGGTGTGATTGGTTTGTCTGGGCAACCACTAAGCTAATAATGGAAGCTGCAGCCAATTCTTTGAAAATAGTCTGCAGGAATAAATGCTGCAGGGGGAAAAGAGTTATTAATAAAAGAAACAGTTCTTGCTTTGCAACTGGAATCTTCAGAAAAACAAAAGCAAGACCCTAAGAGCAACTCCAAGACTACTCAGAGATCTTCCTATTTGCCTCCAGACAATTGCAGATATTGTAAGAAATCCAGACATTGGAAGAGAAATTGTCCTGCACTTAAGAGGAAGGAAGGTTTAAGACCCCTCTAGGCCCCAGTACTCCCACGTTCATTTTTCTCCTCCTGAGGGACAAAAATTCCCTCAAATGACAGTGTCAGCTGATCCTCAATTCAACCCCGAAAGCCTACCATTAAGCTTAGAATAGAGGCTCCTAATTGGATTTCTTAATTGACACTGGTGAGACTTTCTCCCATCCACTCAAAAGCCTTCTCTCTACCTGTCACTTCTGAATCTATTCAGCAGCTGGAGTCTGCGGGCATTGCCTCATCGCCCATGTCTCAGCCCACCCTAATATCTTCAGGGCCTCACCAGCAAGCCTTTTGCTACTTTTCTGGCAGCCTCCAGATAGACTGTGGCTACACCTCCAGCTGTTGGCTTACCTCCTTTTGACAGACCTTTTCATCATGCTGCCATGAAAGCAATAGAGTGGCTACAGGCATTACAGGACAGCCTTTTGCCTCTTGGATGAGTCTGTAGCTTATCTCTCATGCCAAAAAGACCCTGTAGCATTAGGTAAGGCCCCACGCTGACCTGCGTGGGCACAGCTGCCACCTGGATTGACAAAGCTAGTACTCTAACCCTGCCAGGCTCCTCTGTCCATGGGAGTCTCCAGGCAAGAATAGTGGAGTGGCTTGCCATGCCCTCCTCCAAGAGATCTTCCCAACCCAGGGAAGATCAGACACAGACACACAGGTTCAATGCGTCTCTTACATCTCTTATGTTGGCAGGCAGGTTCTTTACGACTAGTGCTCCCTGGGAAGCCCCAGTACTCTAAGAAGAGGCTCCCAAATGCAGGTTTCTGTTGCCCACTCTGTGTCCTCTACCTTACAGATCATAGTGCGCAGCATCTCCCTACAGAGGGAACAAACCACCCATGAGCAGGCTCTTTTAACTCCCCCTTCCTTCATCTTCCATCTTCGTAATACTCAAAATTCAGCTATTTCATGCCCCTCCCTGGTGACGGAGAGCCCAGTTCATTCCACATGATTGCCTTGCAGCCACGAAACAGTCTCAAAGCCACAAGAAGACCTCTCAGACATCCCTCCAGACAACCCAGACTTCTCTTTTGTGATGCCTCGTACAAGTGAAATTTTCACAGAAACATAATAGCTAGTTATGCCATAGTCTCTCCACAAGAAACACTTGAAGCCACTGTAAAGCCAGTCCAGGCTGCTGAACTCATAGCCTTTACTAGAGTGTGCGCATTAGCGAAAGGGAAAACCGTCGCTTTCATCAGAGTCTGCCCTGCTGTTGGCTCAACTTGGAAATCCCCCGGATTCTTAATCTGTGCAGGCACTCCTACTGCTAAAGGGCATGTAATTGCTGCCCTATGACAAACCACCCACTTCCCTTCTAAAACTGCTACCAGTCACTGTTCAGCCCATACTAAGAAAACAGATTCTACATCTTTAGGGAACAGTTGAAGAAGGAAATGACAACCCACTCCAGTGTTCTTGCCTGGAGAATCCCAGGGATGGGGGAGCCTGGTGGGCTGCTGCCTATGGGGTCGCACAGAGTCGGACACGACTGAAGCAACTTAGCAGCAGCAGCAGCAGCAGAGTCCACCTGCAATGCGGGAGACCACCTGCAATGCAGGAGACCTGGGTTTGATCCCTGGGTCGGGATGGTCCCCTGAAGAAATATGGCAACCCACTCCAGTATTCTTGCCTGGGAAATTCCATGGACAGAGGAGCCTCATGGGCTACAGTCCACGGGGTCTCAAGACTCAGACATGACTTAGCGACTAAACTAGCACAGAGTTGACAGAGTAAAATGGACTTCCTTATCCTTTATCCACCCAATTTTTAAGCCTACCTTTATCCTTGACTGATATTATTATCAGTCAAATGTTCCACAGTCTGGAAAAAAAAAAAAAAGAAACAAAATGGTGCTAAATGGTTATCTGCTGGATTAGACACTAGGCCAAACAGACTTCCTTAGCTCATTTCCTTTTGACTTTGTGATTTGCATTTCTGTAATTAAAACCAAAGTTTCAGGGCCCTGATCTTGGTTTCTAAATACTATAACCCACTAAAAGAAGCCTGGGTCCCTTGGAGAGATGGCTAATTTCAGGGCTGGGGCAGGAAAAGTATAAGATGAGCCTAGAACATCTTATCCCTGAAAGTAAAGAAATGATTAAAAAAAAAAAAAAAGAGGTAGAAAAAAGGTAGATTGTATCCAAAGAAACAGGAGCCAGCTTGAAATGGCTCTCACTGGTCAAAACTGGGACAATCTGAGCACTAATAATGAAGAGGGTGAAGGGATTTCCCTGGTGGTCCAGTGGTTAACCGTCTGTCTTCCGATGCAGGGTATGTGGGTTCGATCCCTGGTCAAGGGAACTAGATCCCACATGCTGCAACAAAAGAGCCCATGTGCCACAACTAAGACCCAATGCAGCCAAAAAAAAGAAAAACAAAAAGTTTTCTTCGTGTAAAAAATAAATAAATAAATAGGGTGAATAGCTGGAGTACAGGGGATTTTTGGAGCAGTAAAACTATTCTGTATATTACTGCAGTAGTGGATAAATGACATTAACCATTTGGCAAAGCCCATACAACTATACAATACAGAGAGAGAATCCAAATATAAATGATGCACTTTATTATTTTTTTTTTAATTTTATTTTTAAACTTTACAATATTGTATTGGTTCTGCCATATCTCGAAATGAATCCGCCACAGGCATACATGTGTTCCCCATCCTGAACCCTCCTCCTTCCTCCCTCCCCATACCATCCCCCTGGGTCGTCCCAGTGCACCAGCCCCAAGCATCCAGTATCGTGCATCAAACCTGGACTGGCGACTCGTTTCATATATGATATTATACATGTTTCAATGTCATTCTCCCAAATCATCTCACCCTCTCCCTCTCCCACAGAGTCCAAAAGACTGTTCTATACATCTGTGTCTCTTTTGCTGTCTCGTATACAGGGTTATTGTTACCATCTTTCTAAATTCCATATATGTGCGTTAGTATACTGTATTGGTGTTTTTCTTTCTGGCTTACTTCACTCTGTATAATAGGCTCCAGTTTCATCCACCTCATTAGAACTGATTCAAATGTATTCTTTTTAATGGCTGAGTAATACTCCATTGTGTATATGTACCACAGCTTTCTTATCCATTCATCTGCTGATGGACATCTAGGTTGCTTCCATGTCCTGGCTATTATAAACAGTGCTGTGATGAACATTGGGGTACACGTGTCTCTTTCCCTTCTGGTTTCCTCAGTGTGTATGCCCAGCAGTGGGATTGCTGGATCATAAGGCAGTTCTATTTCCAGTTTTTTAAGGAATCTCCACACTGTTCTCCATAGTGGCTGTATTAGTTTGCATTCCCACCAACAGTGTAGGAGGGTTCCCTTTTCTCCACATCCTCTCCAGCATTTATTACTTGTAGACTTTGGATCGCAGCCATTCTGACTGGTGTGAAATGGTACCTCATAGTGGTTTTGATTTGCAGTTCTCTGATAATGAGTGATGTTGAGCATCTTTTCATGTGTTTGTTAGCCATCTGTATGTCTTCTTTGGAGAAATGTCTGTTTAGTTCTTTGGCCCATTTTTTGATTGGGTCATTTATTTTTCTGGAATTGAGCTGTAGGAGTTGCTTGTATATTTTTGAGATTAGTTGTTTGTCAGTTGCTTCATTTGCTATTATGTTCTCCCATTCTGAAGGCTGTCTTTTCACCTTGCTTATAGTTTCCTTTGTTGTGCAGAAGCTTTTAAGTTTAATTAGGTCCCATTTGTTTATTTTTGCTTTTATTTCCAATATTCTGGGAGGTGGGTCATAGAGGATCCTGCTGTGATGTATGTCGGAGAGTGTTTTGCCTATGTTCTCCTCTAGGAGTTTTATAGTTTCCGGTCTTACGTTTAGATCTTTTATCCATTTTGAGTTTATTTTTGTGTATGGTGTTAGAAAGTGGTCTAGTTTCATTCTTTTACAAGTGGTTGACCAGTTTTCAAATGATGCACTATAGTTAATAATAATGTGTCAATGGCTTCCCACGTGGCTCAGATGGTAAAGAATCTCCCTGCAATGCTGGAGACCTGGGTTTGATCCCTGGGTCAGGAAGATGCCCTGGAGTAGGGAATGGCAACCCACTCCAGTATTCTTGCTTGGAGAATCCCATGGATAGAGAAGCCTGGTGGGCTACAGTCCATGGGGTTGCAAAGAGTCAGACACGACTGAGCAACTAACAGTTTACTTTATCTTGTAGAATCATTATTTGTAACAAGTGTACCATACAAGATATTAGCAACAAGGGAAACTGAGGTGGGACGGAAGGGGATGGAAGGGAACTGCCAGTACTTTCTGCTCAATTTTTCCAAAAATCTAAAACTGCTCCAAAAAGTGAAGTCTAATTAATTTTTAAAGTTTTTAAATAAATAAGGATAGTAATAAACTATAAACATTAAATAAAATAAGAATCTATAAATCCATGTTGTTGCTGTTGTTGTTGTTCAAGTCATGTCCGACTCTTCACTACCCCACGGATGGCAGCACACCAAGCCTCCCTGTCCACTATCTCCCAGAGTCAGCTCAAGTTCATGTCCATTGAGTCAATGATGCTATCTAACCATATTGTCCTCTGCCACTCTCTTCTTTTGCCTTCAATCTTCCCCAGCATCAGAATATTTTCCATAAGTCAGCTCTTTGCACCAGGTGGCCAAATTATTGGAGCTTCAGCATCGGTCCTTCCAATGAATATTCAGGGTTGATTTCCTTTAGGATTGCCTGGTATGATCTTCCTGCAGTCCAAGGGACTCTCAAGAGTATTCTCCAGCACCACAGTTTGAAAGCATCAATTCTTTGGCACTTAGCCTTCTTTAAGGGCCAACTCTCCCATCCATACATGACTACTGGAAAAACCATAGCTTTGACTATCCAGACCTTTGTTGGGAAAGTGATATCTTTGTTTTTTATGCACTATCTAGGCTTGTCATAGCTTTCCTCCCAAGAAGCAAGTGTTTTCTAATTTCATGGCTGCAGTCACCATCCACAGTGATTTTGGAGCCCAAGAAAAGACAAGCTGTCACTGCTTCTACTTTTCCCCGATCTATTTGCCATGAAGTGATAGGACCAGACACCATGATGTTAGTTTTCTGAATGTTGAGTTTTAACCAGCTTTGCCACTCTACTCTTTCACCTTCATCAAGAGACTCTTTAGTTCCTTTTCACTTTCTACTGTTAGAAAGTGAAGTATTATCTACTTGAATGAGATGGTTGGATGACATCACCAACTCAATGGACATGAGTTTGAGCAAACTCTGGGAGATGGTTAAGGACAGGGAAGCCTGGTGTGCTGTAGTCCATGGGGTCGAAAAGAGTCAGACATGACTTAGCAACTGAACGACAACAATCAGTATATCTGAGGTTGTTGATATTTCTCCAGGCAATCTTGATTCCAGCTTGTGAGTCATCCAGCCTGGCATTTCTCATGATATACTCTGCATATAAGTTAAATAGGGTGACAATGTACAACCTTGCTGTACTCTTTTCCCAGTGGATCCATACTGATAATAAATGGAAAGAAGAGAAATCTCTCTCCGACAATGTGTCAACCAGTACTTGCATTTGGAGAGACAGTTGAAAACGACCATTTCCCAGCCATCAGAGTAGACTGGCTCAGGCAGAGATCATCAAAGGATGTTCTTTCTAGATGTAAAAATTTGCTAAGAGCTGAGTATTTGCAGGATCTCAGGGCATCTCTCCACAGATTATTGTGAGGAGGCAATAGGACATTGGATAACTTGACCATCTGCTTGACCAATACCTTGACCATCTGCTCAAAATTAGCATCACCAAACAGGCACTAAGGAACACAGTGTGGCTTCAGGTGAAACATCAGGTGACACAACACAATTTATGCAGTATTCCATTCAGGAATGCATTGTTATTACTGTTTAGTTGCTAAGTCATATCCGACTCATAACCCACCAGGCTCCTCTGGAGTGGGTTGCCATATACTTCTCCAGGAGACCTTCCCAAACTAGTGACTAAACAATAGATAAAATAATTAGTTGTATTTAAAAAAGTAAAGTAGGCGTTGTGAAAGACCAAGACCAGGTAACTGCTCCAGATTAAAGAAAGCTAAAGAAGTTCAAGGAAAAAGAAGTTTGTATGCATACTTGTGTGTGTAGCCAGAGATTACAAATATGGCAAAATATCAATTTGGTGAATCTGAGTAAAGGATGTACAGGAGTTCTTTTATTATTTTTGCAACTTTTCTCCAAGCTTGAAATTATTTCAAAAGTTAAAAAGACCATGCATGCATGCTAAGTCACTTCAATTGTGTCCAGCTCTTTGCAACTCGATGGACTGTAACCCACCAGGCTCCTCTGTCCATGGGATTCTCCAGCCAAGAATACTGAAGTGGGTTGCCATGCCCTTCTCCAGAGGATCTTCCCAACTCAGGGATTGAACTGGAGTCTCTTAAGTCTCCTGCATTGGCAGACACATTCTTTACCATTAGAGCCACCTGGGAAGCTCCAAAATACTACGCTTTATAGAAAAACTGCAAGTGTCACTGATGCCAAATCTCAGCCTCTGTATACACTGGCACTGGATTACATTCTGGAGACAGAGTTTGCAATGAAATAGAAAGAAAGGGCTTTATTGCTTTGCAGGGCAAAGGGGGCCACAAAGACCTAAAGCCCTCAGACTCGGTGCCCCTCCCTGGTGGAGGGAGATGGTGAGGAGTCTTATGGTGTTCTAGGAGTGGGGTGTGATTGTGGACAATCTTCTGACTGGTTGGTGGTGAGGAAATCGGGGGTCAGCATCATCAACATTCAGTTCCAAAAGGTCTGTAATCTGTGTGCTTGTGGGCAGTTTACGGTTAACTTCTTCCACCCAGTGGGGCTTTCAGTATCTGCAAAACAGCTCCAAGGCCATGGCTCAGAATATTATCTATAGTCTCTGAGGAAGAACTAAAGGTCTTTGACTTTAATGGCTAAAGTATTAATACTACTATTTTGTTTTGCTTGACTGTTTTCCTTTCTTTCTGCATTTTCTCACTTCTCTGGCCAATTTTATTCTTTGACCAAAGTTCTTCTACAGACAAAGGGGAAGGTGGAGAATACAGACGTGGGGGCTCTATTCTGGGAAGGCCTCACAGGGTCCTGCTCAGTTATCTAACCTCAGATGGATTGTTTTGACTTGAATAAAAGGGGTAAGAGAGGTTCTAGGCTAAGGTTACAGAGCTAGCACCACACAGGAAATTAGTTAATGCTTCACCCAGAGACAAACTTTTACAGCAAGTAAGGAGAAAATGAAGTGCACAAAGTAATACAGGGTGTCATGCCTGTGGTCATGTTTTTTAATTCAATTTTATTAAAATACAATTCAAACTTTACAGTTATTGTATTAAGATGGGAAAGACCATGAAAGTCTTCCGTGCCATGCAAGTACTGTCAACTTAAAGGTGAATTGTAGTTTTATAAAATATGATTGACCTTTCTTTAACAAGTGGAAAACATTAGCATGTCATGTGGCAATACTGAAAAACAAAGCATTAAATCCCCTAAAATTGTTTTTATTGTATAAAAATGAAAATCAAAAGAAACTCTATAGGTATTCACTAAATATAATTCTTGCATTTAAAAATGTATTTGAAAATATTTCCATTTGAATGTGATTCTCATTGCCAAATGTTATGTGCATCTAAAAAACCTCTATCAGTTCAGTCACTCAGTTTTGTCCAACTTTGCGACCCCATGGACTGCAGCACACCAGCCTTCCCTGTCCATCAGCAACTCCCTAAGCTCGCTCAAACTCATGTCCATAGAGTCGGTGATGCCATCCAACCATCTCATCCTCTGTGGTCCCCTTCTCCTCCCACCTTCAGTCTTTCCCAGCAACAGGCTCTCTTCCAAGGAGTCAGTTCTTCACATCAGGTGGCCAAAGTATCGGAGTTTCAGCTTCAGCATCAGTCCTTCCAATGAATATTCAGGACTGATCTCCTTGCAGTCCAAGGGACTCTCAAGAGTCTTCCCCAATATCACAGTTCAAAAGCATCAATTCTTCAGTGCTTAGCTTTCTTTATAGCTTTATAAAAACCTCTAGCTGCCCACAAAAGTGGAGGGAAGTTTTTCAACATATTTTAAAAGACTTCAAATGAAATATTTCCGTTCATGAGATGTTTTGGGCCCACTGTTCTATTCCAACTAGTTTGTAAAAACAACTTTTGAACAGCAGGAAATAAAACTTTTAATGTAAACTGTAAGTCAAAGAGTCATTGTCATAGATTTCAATGAGAGTATGATTAATAAATGCAACCAAGAACTTCCTTCTTCCTTTTAGATCCACATGTTCTCACCGGGTATTTTTCCATCTACAACCTCACTGAAGCAAACACTGACATACTTGGAATCAAACCTAAAAATTTATGAATCACAGAGTACTAATACGAAGTTTTTAAAAAATAGGCCTAACAACTAGACAGATTCACTAAAAATCACTGTGCACTTGGAATGAGTGAATTTCATGGTATTTAAATTATGTGTTAGGACTTCGCAGGCAAGCACACTGGAGTGGCAGCCCCCACGGCTTGAACCCAGGTCTCCTGCATTGCTGGTGGTCTCCTAACTCTGAGTCACTAGGGAAGCCCCTCTAAATTATACCTGTTGTTTACAAGGCCACACTCAAGAGCAAAGTTCTTTACAAAAACTCATTTTACCTTAAAATTAAATTGATTGTTAGAATTAACAGCTACATCTTTGACTGCTTATTTCATCACTCATCCTTTATATTTTCCCTTTTATTTTTATAATGTGCATAATCTATTATTAAGGTACTTAATCTTGGATTAAAAGTTTGGTGCTGCAGTCCATGGGATCGCAACAAGCGGGACACGACTTATGGACTGAACTACGAGGGCAGACGACCAAAAGAGCTTACAGACCTCTGTTCCAGACAGCATCCCAAGGCCATCCTCTGGATCCTCGCCAGTAGGTAACCACGTTCGCACCCAGGTCGTCCCCCCAAAAACGAGCTCTTTACATCAGTTCAGTCGCTCAGTCGTGTCCGACTCTGTGACCCCATGGACTGCAGCACGCCAGGCCTCCCTGTCCATCACCAAATCCCAGAGTTTACTCAAACTCATGTCCATCCAGTCGGTGATGCCATCCAACCATCTCATCCTCTGTCATCCCCTTCTCCTCCCGCCTTCAATCTTTCCCAGCAGCAGGGTCTTTGCAAATGAGTCAGCTCTCTACGTGCCTAGTCTTAATTCTGGACACACCTACCCAGATGGCAAACGACTCCAGTAATTCTTGCTTGGGAAATCCCATGGACATAGGAAGAAGCCTGGTGGGCTACAGACCATGGGGTCGCTGAAGAGTTGGACACGACTTAGCAACTAAATATCAACAAGCCTTGGCTCACAGAAAGAGAAAGTGAAGTCGCTCAGTCGTGTCCGACTCTTTGCGGCCCCATGGACTGTACCATTCTACCAGGCTCCTCCATCCACGGAATTTTCCAAAGCAAGAGCACGGGAGTGGGAAGCCGTTCCCTTTTCCAGAGGATCTTCCCGACCTGGAGATCGAACCCCGGTCTCCCGCATTGGAGGCAGACGCTTTCCCGTCTGCGCCACCAGGCAAGCTCTGCACAAAGGAAATGGCTTGACCCGCTAGAAGAGTCTTCATTCCTTCCCCACTTAGCCTCCCCGACACCGTTCCCCCAGGCTCCCCAGTCCGTGACGTGGCCTCCAGCCCCCCAGCCCGCCCCCAGGGCCAAGAGCGCCCAGAGTGCCCTCCCACTGCCGCTAAGAGGAAGGGCGGACAGCGGGCCTCGAGGTTTGCGCAGGCGCCCTGGCGACCTCCGCGTTCCCGCCCGGGGTCAAGGCCTCCAGTGAGGCGCGGTCTTCCCGGAACCCGGTGTTGCAAGGCTTAGTAAGCAGTCAATGCCGAGAACCAGGGGGCGGGCGGCGGAGGCGGGGCCGCCCCTCCCCCCTCGACACCACCACCCCTTCCCCCGACACCACCCGCCTCCGACACCACCCCCTCCAACACCGCTGTCCCGCGCGCGTGCGCGGACCGGGACACACGAGGTGAAGGCACGGCGCGTGCGCAGGTCGGAGGGCTGAGGGAAGGGCCGACGCGGAGTGGGCGGGGCCGGAGCGGCTGGAGGGGACACGGCGAACTAGGGGCGCTGGCCTTGGCGGGACGGCCTGGGTGCCTCAGTCTCCGTCGCGCCGCCGCGCGGTGCCTGCCGCGGTAGTGGGTGGCCGAAAGATGTGACTGGAGGGCTACCGGCGGCCCGCGGACGATGCTCGCTCTCCTGGGCGCGACGACCCTGATGCTGGTCGCTGGGAGATGGGTGCTGCCCGCCGCCTCAGGTGAGAGAGAGAGGGATCCCGGCGCTGCCGCGTCAGCTGGACTGCGGTGGCGGCGCGGGAAACGTCGGCCCCGGGGACGGGGGTGGAGGGACAGACGCCCTCATTGGGAGACCTCTGGTTGTCCGCGGTCGCAGTGCCTCATTGAAACGGACTCAAATCAAACTTCAGTTTCAGTCGCTCATTCGTGTCCGACTCTCTGCGACCCCATGGACCGCAGCACACCAGGCCTCCCTGTCCATCACCAACTCCCGGAGCTTACTCAAACTCTTGTCCATCGAGTCGGTGATGCCATCCAACCATCTGTCGTCCCCTTCTCCTCCAGCCCTCAATCTTTCCCAGCATCAGGGTCTTTTCCAAGGAGTCAGGTGGCCAAAGGATTGGAGTTTCAGCGTCGGTCCTTCCAAAGATGAAACAACAGAAAGTGATGTTCGAGATTCTTCCCCAGCCGCTTGCTCGGGGGCGCCCTCGCCTGTGCCTGCTGCCTGCCCCCACCTTCCACCCCCGCAGGGCTGGGTGTGCACTGCTTTGGTGACCAGTTTGTTTCCTTCCTAAAAGTCAGGCAGCTCCACTGCACAGTTAAATAATAAACAAGGCTTAGAGCTGTGCTGCTGGTTTCCTCTATTCAGTAGAGAGTTCTTGATCCCACGGGTAAATGCCCAGTAGGGTGTGCAAGGATTTCTGTGCCCTCAGGATTCAATCAGTCTAATAATAATAGTAAGACCAAGTGAAGTCTCTCAGTCGTGTCCGACTCTTTGCGACCCCATGGACTGTAGCCCACCACGCTCCTCCATCCATGGTATTTTCCAGGCAAGAATACTGGAGTGGATTGTCATTTCCTTTTCCAGGGGACCTTCCCGACCCAGGGATCGAACCCAGGTCTTCTGCATTGTAGGCAGACGCTTTACCGTCTGAGCCACAAGGGAAGTCCTAACAACAAAATCCCCCAACCAGAGATGGAACCCTCCTCCCCTGCATTGCAAGGCAGACTCTTAACCACCGGACCACCAGGCAGGGCCAAATAGGAAGGCTGGGAGCCACCAAGCTAATTTGCCACCTTTCTTAATTTAGGGGGGATACATGGGGGAAATAGCTATTGGAAGATTGACGTGGTAGTAAGAAGATATACCAAAGACAAACAGGGCCTCGCAACAGAGCAGAAATCTGGGAGTTGGTGAGGCCACCTGCATGCTTGCTAAGTCACTTCAGTCCTGTTTGACTCTTTGCAACCCCATGGACCGTAGCCCACCAGGCTCCTCTGTCTCTGGGTTTCTCCAGGCAAGAATACTGGAATGGGTTACCATGCCCTCCTCCAGGGGATCTTCCCAACTCAGTACCTTTACCTACATTGGCAGGTAGGTTCTTTACCACTAGTGACACCTGGTAAGCCTAGTGGCTTAAATGCTTATTTGCTTTGAAAATCATACTCTGATTTTCTGGGGTACATGATATCCTATCTATCTTGTCCTAAAAATATGTTGTTTTTACCAACAAAATGGGTTTATTCCAGAATAGCAGAGGAATTGCAATTTAGGGCAACCAAGTTTATAGCAAGGGCTTCCCAGATAGCTCACTGGTAAAGAATCCACTTGCCAGTACAGGAGACATGAGTTTGATCCCTGGGTGGAGAAGATTCCCTGGAGAAGGAAATGGCAACCCTCTCCAGTGTTCTTGCCTGGGAAATGCCATGGACAGACGAGCCTGGTGGGCTACAGTCCATCTAATCGCCAAGAGTCAGACACAACTTAGTGACTACAACAACAAGCTACAGCAAAAACCATAGCCAAGTCCAACAAGGAAAGGAGAACATTACTTTATAGAGCAAAAGAAGGAAGTTGGTGGGGTTTTAAAAGAAATTCCGTTGGTTGAAGGTGAGAGTTCGGGGTGGTGCTACTCTTCGCATTGTCTGTGTTGGTTGCTGGGAGAGGAGAGTTTTTCCTTTTGGGGTCTGGAATTGCTGGTGAGTGAACATACATGAGGGCTCCGGCTTCTGGCCTCCTGACTTCATTTTAAATGAGGTTTCCTTTATTATGTTTCACACCTACTTTTCAGACTGTCCCACAAATATTGTATATAATATATGGGTACTAGGGTCCTGGTGTAACCCCTAATAATTGCTTTGGAGTCTTTTGTTCATGAAAATTTTGCATTAACTTATGTTTGCTTTCATATCAAAAGAATTTCCCCAGAATTTTCATGTAAAATTAACATTCCAGGAAGCTGTTCATTAAGATCATAATTGTAATCTGTATTAGAGGAGAGCTAAAATAAACTTCATACACAACTGGCATTTTTTGCTCTCTTAACTACGTACCAGACACTACTCTGAGTGTTTTAAAGGTACAAACTCATTTAGCTTTCAAAATAAAGCTGAGCACCGTTATCCTCATTTTATAGAGAAGCAGGCTGAGGCCATATAGCTAGCCTGTGCTTTAGGGAGAAATCAGACCCTGAAAATCTGGCCCCAAAGCCCTGGGGCTTACAGGCTAGCTGTTTTCTGAAGACCACACAATTTAGTTCTTGATTATCCACCTATATGTTAAGGACTTAGTTCTCTTTCAATTAACTAATCTAGTTTTTTTCACAAAGGAAGAGTAATGTTCAAAACTAAATGTAATGTTAACTCTGACCTGAGATCATAATATTGCTCTGTGTTTCAAAGTAATCAAAATGTTTGTACTTTCAAACCTAGTAAATGCAGCTCTGAGATCGATCCTAGTCTAAGAAAACTGTCCAAAATATAGTAGGAAATTTATATTTGTATAGATGTTATGTGTTTGGGTTTACGTCAGACTTGAAAATGCAGTAAACTGTTTCTAGTCATCATTATGAATCTGAAGGGCTGGAAACAACCAATTGTATAAAAAGTATTGGATTACATACCCATTTAGGGCTTCCCTGGTAGCTCAGTACATAAAGAATCTGCCTGCAGTTCGGGAAACTCAGAGTTGAGTTCGATTCCTGGGTCAGAAAGATCCCCTGGAGCAGGGCATGGCAACCCACTCCAGTATTCTTGCCTGGGAAATTCCATGGACAGAGGAGCCTAGCAGGCTGCATGGGGTCACAAAGAGTCAAACACAACTGAAGCAACTGAGCACGCACGCATGCAGCTACCCATTAATATATTTTACATGCTAAAGGTTGAAGTAAATTATTATTAAAGGGCTATTGCTAATACTTTACTGTCTGAGCCACCAGGGAAGTCCAACAGAACAAAATCTATGAACTCTAAAAGCTTATTTAATAACTATTTCCAAGTCCCTGTCCACGCCTGATAGCTCAACTAGTAAAAAATCTGCCTGTAGTACAGGAGACCCCAGGTCGATTCCTGGGTTGGGAAGATCCTCTGGAGAAGGGAATGGCTACCCGCTCCAGTATTCTTCACTGGAGAATCCCATGGACATTTGTTGGTCTCATAAAAGCCAAGATGCCTGTAATTCCAGGGTCTCCTTCCATTAGAACAGAAGGATTTCATCCCAAAGGAAATGCCTGGCTGTACCCTGGGTATCAGATTTCCTTATCCTCTCTCAAGGCTGTAGACTAAAAATGCCATCAAACCTTTTATTAATGCCATAAACCCAGTCGCTCTCTTTTGGCTGCATAGAATCTAAAATTCCAACAGCTTGGCATGGGAATTAAGTTTAGAGTGGGATAAAGGGAAGTAATTCTATTTGGTAATGAAGTCTCAGAGAATACAAGTGTAAAATAGGTAATTGAGGGTGGAGAGACTCAATAAATACCTCCCCAAATTAAAAAAAATTCAGAAAATATTTTCTCAGGCATCTCCCTCTTTGACTCCGTACCATAATATCTCTAAATGGAAACCAGAGGCAGCAATCCATTTTTTTAAAGTTCTTTTTTTCAGTTCAGTTCAGTCGCTCAATCACATCCAACTCTTGGCAACCCCATGGACTGCAGCGCACCGGGCCTCCCTGTCTATCACCAACTCCCCGAGTTTACTCAAACTCAAGTCCATTGAGTTGGTGATGCCATCCAACCATCTCATCCTCTATCATCCCCTTCTCCTCCTGCCCTCAATCTTTCCCAGCATCTGGGTCTTTTCCAATGAGTCAGTTCTTCACATCAGGTGGCCAAAGTATTGGAGTTTCAGCTTCAATATCAGTCCTTCCAATGAACATTCAGGACTGATTTCCTTTAGGATGAACTGGTTGGATCTCCTTGCCGTCCAAGGGACTCTCAAGAGTCTTCTCCAACACCACAGTTCAAGAACATCAATTCTTCGGCGCTCAGCTTTCTTTATAGTCCAACTCTCACATCCATACATGACTGGAACAATGTATTTCTGTATGTATATATTTATTTTCATGTTTAACACCAGAAACATTTTATATTAGGGTGTAGCCGATTAACAATGTTGTGATAGTTTCAGGTGAACAGCGAAGACATTCAGCCGTACATATTCCCGTTCTTCCCTAAACGCGCCCCCCCCCCCCCCACATCCAGGCCACCACGTAACATTGAGCAGTGTTCCGTGTGCTATACAATAGATCTTTGTTGGTTATCCACCCCTATAGTAGAAAGTCTGTAAGGAGATAGCATCCTTGTCCTATGGCAGAACTACCGTAGGAAAAAGAATAAACTTAAAAACTGGTCTTTTAAAAATTGCAATTTATCATAGTGAAAGATCAGTCTTCTCTGATGAGGAAAAAGTTCTTCTGAACTCAACATTAGTCTGAGGATGCTGAGAAATGCTGATTAAGTTTAAAGCTGTACAGACCCTGCCTTAAGGAACTTGTGTTCTGGTTGGAGGTTGTGTTTAACATAAGCAGTTTTTAAAAAGATGTCTTCACCTTCACACATCAAGTTTTTAAGCCTACTAGATGTCAGTACTGTGCTGAGTACATCTGCTTCAGTGTAAAATTGAGTGGTGCAGATTCATGGTGCAGAGTGTGAAAAGAGAGCAAGGTTGCATTTGCTGCAATATTTGAGAAAGGTTTTCTCTTGGAGGGCAAGCTTGAGCTGGGTCTTGGAAGGTTTGAGTGGTCAGGAAGAGAAACGCTTTTTGGGTGGGGGGCCAAAAAGGAAGAATCAGAAGAGACAGAGAGAGCATCCAGCTGGTGGAAGATTTGTACTAGAAGTAGAAATATAAATATGGACATATCACCAAATCACTTTGCTGTACACCTGAAACTAACACAATACGGTAAATCAACTATACTTCACATTTTTTAACAGTATAGGAAATGAAATAGGTCTCTAGATGGAAGTCTGTAAAATAAACAGAAGGGCTCAGACTTCATATGTTAAGCAGTCAAGACCTTTTCAGGGTGCTAAAGGACCTGGCTGACATGATGAACTTTCATATCTCTTATCAATTTTGTATGTGAATGTTTGGCTTCTATAAATAGTTGTCAGTTCTGAAACCACATCTGTTCAGTTCTGTGTCAGAGTATATCCCTGTCTGAACACAGTATATGAGAAAAACCAAGTTGAGGGTGTTAAACAGCCGAGCCCATGTCCTTTATGTCAGTATCACTTCTAAGACAAAAGAAAAATACTATTTTTATACACAGACTTTTCTTCCCAGTTAAAAGACAAGTACCTTTTTACAGTTCATTTTTTCCACCTTTATGGAGCTATAATTGACATATAATATTTGCTTTTTATAGATTTTAAAAACCTCAACCATTTTCCAGTTCTCTTGAATGCAGAGATAGAGGTAATTAGCAGTCTTCCCATGCTGAGAACAAGCACTAGGGTTTTTTTTAGATTTTTTTATTTACTTAATTTTGTTATATTTAAATGTATTCACTGTCCAGTCAGTGATGTCAAGGAAAGAATGATTTTTTAAAATATCTATAGCATGTATATACATATAACTGTATGGTATGTCTGTCTAACTGTCTTCTGTCTTATTATCTTGACAGGGGAAGCAAATCTGAAGCCTGAAAATGTCGAGATCCACATCATTGATGACAATTTTTTCCTGAAGTGGAACAGCAGCAGTGAGTCTGTCAAGAATGTGACTTTTTCAGCAGATTATCAAATGTACGTTACTCTATACTCAGGGATCTGCTGAATAATTTTTATCACTTTAACACCATAAATTTTCAAATTTGGGAAACATTTGGTGTTTCCTCTTTTTTTAAAGAAAATATATGGCAGTTTTGCATACTAAGTATAACTTCTTTGCTACAGTTAGAGACTTAGTCTAAGAGTGAGAGTTCAGATTTCATCTTTGGGTTTTGAAGCAAAAGATTTGGGGGATTGTGCTAGCCATACGCTCTCTGTTCTGGACGCTTCAGCTTCTTAAAGCAGAAATTAGGGTCTGACCTAGAGCATACCCTGAGAATATGGGAGACTGTCCCTAAAAGCCTAGCCACTGTCTTGGAATCAGCCACCAGGTCTTCTGTGGTCAGGTTTTCCTCTTTCCTCCATCACGCACAGTCTTAGTTCTGGACACCCTGGCTGAGTATCAGTGTGCTGGGCCCTGAACTTCCTCAGTGTTTCTGGAGGTTCTGCCTCCTCCCTAGGGCTAACTTTCCACCTAATGATTGCCAAGAGGGTAGGCAGACTGGGAGTTGACAGCGGAAAGGATTTCTGAAGCAAAGAGGAAGTATAGCACTTTGTTTTGGGTCCTAAGACCCTGTCTGCTCACTGTGACCCTTGTCCCAAGCGTAGGCAGGAAGTCAGGCATGAAGAAACAGGGTGTGGGGTCTCTAGAACCAGGGTTCCGCCATTTCAACCACAGCCCGGCTGTTCTCTGCATGTGTGCGTGCTCAGTTGCTCAGTCCTATCCGACTCTTTGCAACTCCATGGCCTGTAACCTGCCAGGCTCCTCTCTCCATGGGATTTTTTTTTTTTTTTTTTTTTCTCCATGGGATTTTTGTAGGCAAGAAGACTGGAGTGGGTTGCCATTTCCTTCTCCAGAGGATCTCCTTGACCCAGGAATTGAGCCCGCATCTCCTGTCTCCTGCATGGGCAGACAGATTCTTTACTGCTGAGCCACCTGGGAAGCCCCAGCTGTTCTCTAGTTGATTGTGAATAAGCTGTTAGTGTGTGTGTGGGTGTACAGCTGACCCTTGAGCAATGGCGGGAACAGGGGTGCCTAACCCGCTGCTCCTACCCGCTGCCGCTGCTGGCTGCAGTCAGAAATCTGAGTATAACTTCACAGTAGACCCTTCATATCTGCATCCGTGGATTCACCCACCCCAAGATCTTGTAATGCTGTAAAGTGTGTATTTACTGAAAGAAAGCTGCGTGTAAGTGGGCTCACATAGTTCAGACCCATGTTGTCAAGGGTATATATGTATACACACACTATATATTGTTTTCCTCACAATGGATCGTGTAAAATTTTTCATCTTTTTCTTTAAATTGAACTTTGAGTTTTGTTACCAATTTTGTTCTTTGCCTTAGTTCTTATTAAACAACTATTTTTTAGGCATAATAGAGATTATTTCATATTCCTTTATTTTAAATGGCCGTTGTATTAAAAGAGCAGAGTCATAGACCGTGGTCTCGTGTTCATGTCCCTTCACACATTCTGTTGCTTTTACTAACTGCTCCAGTTCATGACAATCTCTTACTCTTTGTTCTAACTTTGGTCCAGGGCACTGTTTCAGTGTGTTCTTAGTCGGTCCTTTCTCTATTCTGTTCTGCTAGCTTTATAAGCACTTGCCTTGTAAGAATATGCCAGGTTACAAGTTTGGAGAGCCAGTTCAGCAGTTAGTATGGGATAGTATAGTATGGGCTTGAGCCAGGCTTGTTGTTGAGTCGCTCAGTCAAGTCCAACTTTTTGCAACCCCATGGACTGCAGCACACCAGGCTTCCCGGTCCTTCACTATCTCCCAGAGTTTGCTTAAACTCATGTCCATTGAGTCAGTGATGCCGTCCAACCATCTCATCCTCTGTCACCCACTTCTCCTCCTGCCCTCAGTCTTTCCCAGAATCAGGGTCTTTTCCGATGAGTCGGTTCTGCATGGGTTTTAGTCCATCCTCTGCTACTTACTCTATCAGTTTCCTTATCTGTGAAGTAAAGATAAAAAACTAATATGACCACATGTAATTTATCTTTCAAACCAAGATACTTCTGAGAGTGAACAGAAGCACTTGATTTTAGATAAGCTGCAACAACAAATTTAAAGCAGGACAGTGCCAGGCAGACTGGTCTGGGACACCCCAGTGATGAAGCATCTAAGACAGAAGCCTGTTGCAAGTGTTGCTAATTGTGTATAAAGTGCACAGAACAGTGGTACAGAGTATGTGATCAACTAAAATGAGGTTAATAGCAGCAGCAGACAAATTTTTCAGTACAGTATTTCTCAGAACATAAGACACATCACTGGTGATGAATGATGCACAGACACATGAATAAGCTACTGGGATGCTAGTGCCTGTAGAATATACACCACCTAGGCTGGATCATGGAAAAAGCAAGAGAGTTCCAGAAAAACACCTATTTCTGTTTTATTGACTACGCCAAAGCCTTTGACTGTGTGGATAACAATAAACTGTGGGAAATTCTGAAAGAGATGGGAATACCAGACCACCTGACCTGCCTCTTGAGAAACCTGTATGCAGGTCAGGAAGGAACAGTTAGAATTGGACATGGAACAACAGACTGGTTCCAGATAGGAAAAGGAGTACGTCAAGGCTGTATATTGTCACCCTGCTTATTTAACTTCTATGCAGAGTACACCATGAGAAACGCTGGGCTGGAAGAAGCACAAGCTGGAATCAAGATTGCCGGGAGAAATATCAATAACCTCAGATATACAGATGATACCACCCTTATGGCAGAAGATGAAGAGGAACTAAAAAGCCTCTTAATAAAAGTGAAAGAGGAAAGTGAAAAGGTTGGCTTAAAGCTCAACATTCAGAAAACGAAGATCATGGCATTCAGTCCCATCACTTCATGGGAAATAGATGGGGAAACAGTGTCAGACTTTATTTTTTTGGGCTCCAAAATCACTGCAGATGGTGATTGCAGCCATGAAGTTAAAAGATGCTTACTCCTTGGAAGGAAAGTTATGACCAACCTAGGTAGCATATTCAAAAGCAGAGACATTACTTTGCCAACAAAGGCCCGTCCAGTCAAGGCTATGGTTTTTCCTGTGGTCATGTATGGATGTGAGAGTTGGACTGTGAAGAAAGCTAAGTGCCAAATAATTGATGCTTTTGAGCTGTGGTGTTGGAGAAGACTTTTGAGAGTCCCTTGAACTGCAAAGAGATCCAACCAGTCCATTCTAAAGGAGATCAGCCCTGGGTGTTCATTGGAAGGACTGATATTGAAGCTGAAACTCCAATACTTTGGCCACTTGACGTGAAGAACTGATTCATTGGAAAAGACCCTGATGCTGGGAAAGATTGAAGGCGGGAGGAGAAGGGGATGACAGAGGGTGAGATGGCTGGATGGCATCACTGACTCGATAGACATGAGTTTGAGTGAATTCCAGGAGTTGGTGATGGACAGGGAGGCCTGGCGTGCTGCGATTCATGGGGTCGCAAAGAGTCGGACACGACTGAGCGACTGAACTGAATTGAACTGAAGGCATCAGTGTTTGCGTTGTTATTTAGTTGCTCCGTCATGTGTGACTCTTTGTGACCGCCTGGACTGTAGCCTGCCAGGCTCCTCTGTCCATGGGATTCTCCAGGCAAGAATACTGGAATGGGTTGCCATGCCCTCCTCCAGGGGGTCTTCCAACCCAAGGTTCAAATCCACGTCTCCCGCATTGTGGGGGGCAGAGTCTTTACTGTTGAGCCACCTGGAAGCCCTCAGTGTTTTTGACTGACATCTAAAATGTATAATGGCGGGGCTGCCCTGGCGGTCCAGTGGTTAAGAGTCCACCTGCAATGCAGGGGACACTGGTTGATCCCTGGTCTGGGAAGATTCCACATGCTGTGAAGCAGCTGGGTCCATGCACCACAACTACTGAGCCCACACTCTAGAGCCCGAGAGCCACACCTACTAAAGCCCACGGGCCAGAGCCTGTGTTCCACAACAAGAGAAGCCACGGCAATGAGAAGCCCGTGCCCCGCAGCTGGAGGGCAGCCCCTGTTCTCCACAGCCAGACAGAGCCCACATGCAGCAGCAAAGAGCTGGCACAGCCAAAACTTGTAAAACGCTTTTTTAATTATAAAATGTATTATAGGTAGCATGGAGTTTTCATTCAACAAATACCGATTGCCTTTTATGCCGAATACTTTCCTCAGTACTTGGGATTACGTTAGTGAATAGGAGAGACAAAGATGGCATGAAGTTTTATTATGACACTGGTTTCATGAAATGAATTTTCTATTGATTGCATATTTATTTTCAAATTATATTTCTGCTCTGATCTAAGTACTGTATATGATAAAGTTTTTTTAAAAGAAAATGTAAAAGAAGCTGCAGTAGCCCCCTTACGTGCAAAAGCAATTATAATAGAGCAAGTAGCTGTGTCTCCCGAGCAGAAAGGACGGACGTGGAGTGAGGGTGGGTTGAAACCATATCAAGGCTTAGTTACAAACTTTTTATAACGTTTTCTGCTTATAATAAGAGCTCTCCAGGTAACAGGAGAAGAGATGCGTTACTGGCTTTTTGCCTGGAGCTCATTTTATTTGGACCCTCTGTGCCCCTGATTGAAAGAAGTCTGTGTACCCTTCCCACTTCCCGGACGTCCTTATATCTCCTGATTTCTCTAGAACTGTATTTTCTAATAAATGACATGGGGGGAGGACTGAATTTTGGTTTAGATGTTTAAAATCTGAATTTTAAAAAATAGATTCTGATGTGGAGGAGTTTCTCAGGAAGATTTGCATGTGAATTAAGGTGTTAATACTGCTTGTGAAAGGGAAGCCACAGCTGCTTGACGCAGGTCATTCTGTTTGGGAGCACTTCTCACCGCTGTGGTTTTTCTGACTAGATCCAGACTTGTCCACATGTTACATATACAATCTCAGGAAACAGACGTTTCTGGGCAAAGGATGTCCTGAGTGAGGGAATATCATGTATGCCACATACGCAAACAACTGGCAATCAGGGTGCCAGTCATGATTTCCAGAAGCTTCATGAAGGATTTCTATCCAGACGAGTTATCTTTCCGAACAGAATTGTAGAAATGCCACAGCACTTTTGTGTACTCCACTGTTGTGCTGTTATTTGTTAAGTTATTTTTGATAATTTAATAAAAGGTTGTGAACATTAATAAATAAATAAACAAAGGTGTTACTAATGCCAAGTCTACTCTCAGGGTTCAAGCAGGTAAAGTTAGAAGAGCAGACTGGCCAGGAATGAAGTGTGCCCATAGGGTAGTTTTTATTATTGGCACCTTTTTTAAAATGCTTCTTTTTTTGAAAAATAAGGTAGACTTGAGTTGGAGTCAGCACACAAATTATTTAGATATCACTCCTAGTTTCTATTGCTTTTAGTAAAGAACATCCTTAGCTTTTTAAACAGTTTTTATTTATTTTTGGCTGCACTGGGTCTTTGTTGCTGCACACGGGTTTCTCCAGTCGCGGCCGGTTGGAGCTATTGTTTTTCCAGAGCACAGGCTCTAGGTGCGAGGTCTTCAGTCGTTGTGGTGCATAGGCCCAATTGCCTTGGAAACTTCCCAGACTAGGGATCGAACCCATGTCCCCTCCACTGGCAGACAGACTCCTAATCACTGGACCACCAGGGAAGTCCATCCTTTAGCTCTTTATTAAAGACACTTTGCTGCTGCTGCTGCTAAGTTGCTTCAGTCGTGTCCGACTCTGTTCGACCCCACAGACGGCAGCCCACCACGCTCCGCCGTCCCTGGGATTCTCCAGGCAAGAACACTGGAGTGGGTTGCCATTTCCTTCTCCGATGCATGAAAGTGAAAAGTGAAAGTGAAGTCGTTCAGTCGTGTCCGACTCTTAGCAACCCCATGGACTGCAGCCTACCAGGCTCCTCCGTCCATGGGATTTTCCAGGCAAGAGTACTGGAGTGGGGTGCCATTGCCTTCTCCAAAAGACACTTTAGCATCTTTAAAATGAGGTCTATAATATATAAACATGAGCTTATGCTAGAACTGTGCATTAGGCTTAACAAAAATGTCTTCTCAGAGGTTAGTTTCCCTGTTTGATATGAGGCAGACAGGGCTTTCCAGAGGCAAACATTTTGAAATCTAGTATTTGTTTTCTGTTGCTCACCTTCACTTCAGCCTCTCCTCTTTGTGGCAGCATGGCCTTTTTGTTTTAGGCACCGTGTGTCAACTTGATTTCTTCATGTGCTTTTAAAAAAAAGTCTAGTATCAGTCACTTAAGCTCGCTTCATGATGGACTGAGTCCCCATGGAGAAGTTTGTTAGCTTATGTTAACAGGTTAAGTTCTTTGTTTCTGGTGGTGTAATAGAAGGAATTACAGAGATCAGTATGCAGAAGGGATGGTTTGGTTTTAAGGAGAGCAGAGGAAGTTCTCAAACCATACTGATTCTGAGGTCTTGCTTAGGGCTAGTAAATCTCTTCCTAGGAGGAGATCAGAAGGGAATCAAATCCACTTTACAGATTTTCAGTGGGGAAGAGAGGATCCAGAATAGAAAGCAGTTGGCCAAAAGTGACACAACTGTTTTTAACAAAGCCAACACTAAGTCCTCTTTCGTCTTAGGGGTTCTTTCTCTGCTTCTTTGAAATCCTAATGCAACCACCCACAGAATTACAGAACTTTATTAAGTTGACTGTATGTTAGAATGATTCCACTGTATAAATAATAACTTGGCTGTGTATGCAATGAAAAAGAGTAGTAGAATGTTACACACAAAAATATTATCAAAACATTAACTGAAGTAGAGTTACTAGAAGGAATAACTACTTGCCTTAGCTTAGAGGCTTCCCTAGTGGCTCCAATGGTAAAGAACCCGCCTGCCAGTGCAGGAGACACAGTAGACGTAGGTTCCATCCCTGGGTCAGGAAGATCTCCTGGAGGAGGAAATGGCAACCCACTCCCTTATTCCTGCCTGGAGAATCCCACAGACAGAGGAGCCTGGTGGGCTACCGTCCATGGGATTGAAAGAGTCAGACACGACTGAGAGACTCACACACACACTGGCTTTATAATGTTAATGTCAATAGAAAACATGTTTGTCACTCTTGTATTTATAATGTTCATTCATTCCTTTGCTTTTTTATCTTGAAGACTAGGAACGGATAACTGGAAGAAATTGTCTGGGTGTCAACATATTACTAGTACCAAATGCAACTTTTCTTCAGTCGAGCTTGAAAATGTTTTTGAAAAAATTGAATTGCGCATAAGAGCAGAAGAAGGAAACAACACTTCCACATGGTATGAGGTTGAGCCATTTGTACCATTTCTAGAAGGTAAGAAAAAGTTGCCAGCTGAATTATATTGAATTCTTTATTAAATATTACCAGCACAGCTCACTTCCCAAGCCCATTCATTTGCATAATATAAAATCTCCCATCTTTAAAAAAATCAAAAAGAACAAAGATTCCCTTAAACTGGTATCTCCTTCCTGCTATGACTTCATTTTCCTGCTTTCCTTCTAGTGGTGGTTCTCAGAGTGTGGTCTCCAAGAGATCTATCAAGTCAAAACCATTTTCCTAATGGAAACTTACTTAATAAAACTTACTTGCCTTTTTCATCTTCATTCTGTCGTGGGTGTACCCTGGAGTTTTCTAAAGGCTGTTTGATGTGAGATGGCGACTGACTGGTGATGCAGAAGTAGGTGTGAGACACAGCTGTCTTCCTTATTAGGCCAGACATTAAAGAGATTTGAACAAAATGTTCAAACTGCTCTTCTAAGTTTTTTGGCTTGTTTGTTTTGGAAAATACAGACATTGTTTTATCATACAATAGGTTTCATCATTACTGTTTTTTAATGAATTGATAGATATTTTACATTTTTGTCAATTTTGACATCTGATATGCTGAACATTGAAAGACACAGCCCATGTAAACAAGAACTCTTTAGGACCCTCGATTTCTCTTAAGAGTGTAACGGATCCCAAGACCAGAAAGTTCAAGAACCACCACCCTATTCCATAACTCACACAAGGATGATCCGTATCCCTTCTCTGTACATGTACACTTTCCCTCCCACTCCCTCTCCAGCCCTCCGCGTTGGAGCTTTGTTCCCCATCACTACACTAAAACCACTTGCCAAGGTCACCGTGACCTCGACAGTGCCGGGTGGATTCCCAGGGAGTGAGTGTCACTCCCTTCTGAAACCCTTCCCTCTCAGTTCTCGAGGGCACTGTGCTTTCCAGGCTCTCCTCCTGCTCCTTGGTTGCTCCTTTGCCAATTTCTTCTTGTCTCCCAGACCTTAAAATGTTGGACGGCAGCGGGCCTCAGTCTGCAGGGCTCCGCCATTGAACCTCCTCTCTCAGTGCAGCCTCCACCAGGAATCGTAAGGCTTTCAACACCCTCTGTGCTCTCAACTCCTCAGTTTACGTCCCAGCGCCATCCTTCTCCTACCTCAGCGAGCTGCGTCACCAGCTCTCCAGTCAGCATCTCCTCTTAGAGGTCCGAAAGTCATCTCAAAAACTCTTTTTAAATTTTATTTATTTATAGCTGGCCATGCTGGATCTTCGTTGCCTCTCATGGGCAGGTGGGGGTACTCTTCAGTCGCAGTGCTCGGGCTCCTCATTGCAGTGGCTTCTCTCGTTGCAGAGCACAGGCTCTAGATGCTCAGGCTTCAGTAGTTGCCGCACACGCGCTTATTTGCTCCAAGGCGTCTAGAATTGTCCCGGACCAGGGATCAAACCCATGTCCCCTGCTTTGGAAGGCGGATTCTCAACCACCAGCCCCAGGGAAGTCCCTCGTCTCAAATTTAAAATGGCCAGAGTTCTAGCTTTCCCCCCTCCAGACCCACTCTTCTTGCAGTTTTTTCCATCTCTGTTAATGACGTCACCTATTATTTGCTCAGGCAGGAGCCCTGACATCACCTTTGATACCTCTCTCTCATCTTCCATCCAGTCCATCAACAGATTCCGAGCGATCAGACCGCTTCTCACTTCCAGCCCGGCTGTCAGCCCTCCCTGCTGCTCTCACCTGCCCAGGAGCTTTCCTGCTTCCTGACATGCTACCTGGGGTGGTCTTTCCCAAATGTAAATCAGGTTCTGGCGACCTTACAGTCCCAGACTACAAGTTCTGCCTGTTAGCCAGAGTCTAGCTGCATCTCGCATCTTATTTTCTACCACCCAGGCACTCGAGTGCCCCCTAGTGTCTCTTGAAAACGGTGAGCACGTTCCGGAGCCCATGGGGTGCTCTCAGCCTGCCTTGCTTGACCTCACCGTATTCAGACCTCACCTCGATCAGGCCTCAGCTCAAACATCTCAGGGAGCCTTCTCCTCACTGACTCACCTAAAACAGTCGTTGCCACCCTTCTCTGTCCCTTTATATCGCTTCATTTCTTCTTACAGCATGCATGACATTATAACATTATATATATATATATATATTTGGGATTTTTGGCCACATTTCTCAGTAAAGTGTAAGCTCCATGAGGGATTTTCTCCTTTTTTAGATGCCAGGCACATATTTAAGTGCTTAGAATTATTTATTGTATGAATGTTTTGACTTGTATTAGTGAACTTACATAGTAAATGTTTTGATTTTCACAGCTCAGATTGGTCCCCCAGATGTGCATTTAGAAGCTGAAGATAAGGCAATAATACTGAGTATCTCTCCCCCTGGAACAAAAGATAGTATCATGTGGGCTATGGATCGTTCAAGCTTTAGGTATAGCGTCGTTATCTGGAAAAACTCTTCAAGTCTAGAAGTAAGCATTGTTTTTATCTTTGTTTGATGTGAGAGAAGAATGACATGAATTAATTGTAAAATTTGACTTTTTTTAAAGAACAGACTTCTCTTTTTTTAAATTATAGGAAAGAACGGAAACTGTTTATCCCGAAGATAAAATTTATAAACTGTCACCAGAGATTACTTATTGTTTAAAAGTTAAAGCAGAACTGCGTTTACAAAGTAGAGTTGGTTGCTATAGTCCAGTGTATTGTATAAATACCACAGGTAAGAAGGAAGTTTTGCTTTCAATTCAGTAACTATATATATAAGTTGTTTGTTGTTGTTCAGTTACTAAGTTGTGTCTGACTCTTTGCAACCACATGGACTATAGCCCACCAAGCTCCTCTGTCCTCCACTACCTCCCTAAGTTTGCTCAAATTCATGTCCATAGAGTTGGTGACTCTATCCAACCATCTCGTCCTCTGCTGCCCTCTTCACCTTTTGCCTTCAATCTTTCCCAGCATCAGGGTCTTTTCCAGTGAGTCAGCTCTTTGCATCAGGTGGCCAAAGTGTTGGAGCTTCAGCTTCAGCAACAGTCCTTCCAATGAATATTCAAGGCTGATTTCCTTTAGGATTGACTGGTTTGATCTCCTTGTAATCTATGAATTAATTGGCAACCTTTTAATTTTGGCATTTTTCCCATAGTTGCTGAATTTTTTGTGTTGGTTTAGTAGACATCAAAACAAAAACATTCTCATGTTGATGTAGGCAGAATCCAAAGCAATATTGTAAAGCTATTATCCTCCAATTAAAAAGAAATACCTTTTAAAAAAAAAAGCACACATTTTAACAGCATTTACACAAGCAAGAATGTTATTTGGGATTTTTGTCTCAAGTAAACAGTAATGAAAATTCTGTGTAAAAGTCCAAGTATTTTCTAATGACAGAAATTGTTTTTACTTGTTCAGAATCCATGAGAAGGGGAGATAGTCACTAGAAAAGCAGTTAGTATTCCAAAAAGCATACGTTTATAGGTGAAAAGTTAAATTATGAAAGCATCCTGATACATTTTATCTGTGGCATCTTGCCAGCAATTAAGGTTTAAGGGTAGGAACTTGAATTTATTGTTTTAATTATAAATTTAGTATGCTTTGTTCTTAAAATCAAGCAGTGTAGAAGGGAGTTAAAGGAAAGATCTCCTCTCCTGCTTCCTGACCCCACTCTGTTCACCAGAGACAAGCATCCCCAGCAGTGTGCACACAGTGTTCCCTGCGTTTCCTCAAGGCTTATATTAGCATATACTCAGACTTACAGTTTCGGGTTGTTTTATCTTTTAAATTAAGGAATAAAGTTCTGTGTACACTCTTCTGTATTTAAAATGGATAACCAACAAGGACCTACTGTATAGCACATGGAACTCTGCTCAGTGTTACGTGGCAGCCTTGATGGGAGGAGAGTTTGGGGGAGAATAAATACATGTGCATGTATCTCTAAGTCCCTTTGCTGTTCACCTGAAACTATCATAGCATTATTAATCTGCTATACCCCAAACAAAATTAAAAGTTTTAAAAAATAAATAAAGTCATGTCAGATATATTTTAAACTTGCTTGCTTAACCCAATATATTGAGGTTCTCTTTTTATGTCAATACATATAGATCTATCACATTCTTTTAAATGGCTGTATAGTATTACCTTGTGTGAATACACACCATTATTTAGCTATCCTTTTCTCTTCTTGCCCATGCTGTTAAGAATTCTTGCCATCTGTTCTCTCACTAGAGTAAATGTGTGTGCTTTCTTGTGTGTTCCTTGTCTTCTAGAGAGACATAAAGTACCTTCACCAGAAAATATACAAATCAATGCTGACAACCAGATCTATGTTCTTAAGTGGGATTACCCATATGAAAACGCAACTTTTCAAGCTCAGTGGCTCCGGTAAGTTCTTTCCCATAAATGTCCTTTTGCAGTTTATTTTTGCCCAGTGTGTTAGGTTTCTTTTCACTCTGCTTCAGCCACCTGTTGTTCTTTGCACACATTCGGCCTGATGGAAAGGTGGTTATGATGCATTGGAACTGGGGTGTTTAATTCTAGTCCCAGCTCTGCCAATAACCGTCTGGAGTGTCAATGAGACCCAGTCACTTCTTTTGGCCTCAGTTTCTTCACTTCTGAAATGGGTGTATTATAATATCTAGTATTCTTAGTAATGTTAGTTGTTCAGTCACGCCCGATTCTTTGTGACCCCATAGACTGTAGCCCGCCAGCCTCCTCTGTCCATGGAATTCTCCAGGCAAGGATACTGGAGTGGGTGGCCATTCCCTTCTTCCAGGGATCTTCCCGACCCAGGAAATGAGCCCACGTCTCCTGCATTGCAGGCAGCTTCTTTACTGTCTGAGCCACCAGGGACTTACTGGCTTTTTTTTTAAGGTGTAATTCTAATTACATGTGTATTTCCTCAGTCTGGAATATTTGACAGATGACCAAGATATTTTCTTCAAAACCCACTCCTTCCATGAGTCTTTGAAATTATCTCAGTCCAGTCACTCGGTCTAGTTCAGTTCAAGTCAGTCCTCCTACTGTCTTGATTGTTGTGGTGGCTTTGGCAGGTTCCTTAGTGATTAGTGGGAAACTGAGGAAGTTGGAGAGAACTGTGCTCTCTGTGCTTGAGTAGAGACCAGCCAGACAGGAGCAAAGCTCAGCACGACAGGAGTGGAAGAGGACCGGGTGTAGTTTATATTGATTGGAAAACTGGAGAGGATAAACGGAGAGGGAGAAGAGAAGAGGGTCATCAAGCGGAAGGTGAAATGAACTCTGGGGGAAAAGGGGGCCACAAAGACAGTTACCGAGGGCAGAGGAACTGCGGGACCAAAGGCGAGTGTAGGTCAGGTAGGGAAGAAAGAGACTAGAAAGACAGAGAAAAGGTGAGGGAGAAGGGAAGTCGATACTGCTGCAATTGATTCCTCTCCACTCTTCGGTGTTAGTTTTGAAGCAACAACAGTCTGGATAATAAATGCATTCGTGTGTGGAGTACAGACAATAAAGGTTGCAGAGGTCAGAAATGTAGAGGTGAGCACAGGACTGGAGAGTCCGCAGAAGCCATTTGGAAGGAGAGGTTTCGTGAAGGAGGTTTTTCAATGACGAGAGATGGCATTCCAGGCTGGGGCTACACACACATCGGAAAGCTTGGATATGAAGAGACAAAATCAGATCAGGGTAACGAGGAGGTATCCATTTCCCTTTGCTCTGTAGTAAACTAGCACAAACTCGGCAGCTTAAAAAACACGCCTTATTATCTCTCAGTGACTTCGGGTCAGGAATTCAGGTGTGGCTTAGTGGGGTCCTCTGCTTGAGGTCTCACAAGGCTGCGGTCAGGGTGTCAGCCGGGTCTGCTGTCTCATCCAGACTGTCTCGTGGTGTCTCCTAAGCTCACGTGGTGGTTGGTAGAATCCATTTCTGGCAGCTATAGAATGCATGGTGGCCTGCTGCCTCAGAGGCCGTCAACAGAGACAATCTCTGCCCCATAGACCTTCCTTTAAAGGCTCATCTGATCAGGTCAGGCCCAACCAGGATAGGGTCTCATGTGATTAACTCAAAGTCCACTGGCTTGGGACTTTGATTTCATTTGTAAAATCCCTTCACCTTTCAAGTAATGTAACCTAATCAAGAGTTCATGGATTCTGCCTGCCCGCAGTCAGGGGGAGGGGATGATGTCCGGCTCATGCACCAGAGGGTAGGAATCTTGGGGGCCAGTTTGGAATTTTGCCTACAAGAGGGGAAAACCTGCTTCGAGAATAGCAGAACACTGGGTCTGGGAGAGCAGCGAGAGGGAGCCTTGAGTTAACAGGATGGAGTAAAGTCAGGCTTCGCCTTAGACTCTGCTACAGGCATTCAAGAGCCACTGGGAGTCTGGTGTTGAGCGATGGGTAACATGAGGCCTGTGTTCGAGGAGCGTGACGATGGCCGTATGGTGTGTGGTTGGGGGACTGAAGACAGGGGAGCCCGCTTGCAGGCTGCCGTGGTTCCGGGCTTGAACTGACAGGCTTGGAGCTGTTGGTCTCAGAGCAGTCCATTAACCTATCCAGACCCGCTCTGACTGTTCAGACTCACTCTCAGAACCCTGGTGTGTGTCTTAGCACTGACCCATGGGTATGCTGGTACACGTCTAGCAGCTGGCCTTCCAGAAGGGAAAAGTTTTACTTTGGTGTTTGCCGGGTTTTATAACACAGCTAATCCTGCTGTGGCCACTTTGAGGCTCCCAGCAGCGTATCTGTCCACTGGACATGGAGTCGGGAAGAGGCACAGTAAGCCCTCCACCATATTCCACTGTTCAGACACGATAGATGTAAATAGCATTGAGCATAGATAAAATGTAGGGAAAACAATTAGGAGAAGATGAGTTTTGTATTTTTATCACTTTAGTTTTTAATACAACATATTTATTTATAAGTTTACGTAACTTTTAACAGTGGCTGCATTTAACAGCTAGCTGGTTGCATTCCTGAAAATTTAGCAGTTGTTTTTGTGCACTGGCATGAGCCAACCCTTCACACTACTTCCTTATTGCACGCTTGAGCACGGTCTTTGGTTTTCTTTTGTGAACACATCTCTTCCAGTGTCCTGTGAGTTTCCCAAGGCTGAGGAGAGTTTACCTCTGTGACTTCGGCCTCTAACAGAATGTCTGACCTATTACAGGTGCTCAGTAGATGTTTACTGAACTAATGTGTTTAGAATGAAAAATATCTTTTTGTCTTAAAGTGCCTTTTTTAAAAAGATTCCTGGGAATCATTCAGACAAATGGAAACAAATACCGAACTGTGAAAATGTCACAAGTACCCACTGTGTCTTTCCTCGAGAGGTTTCCTCAAGGGGAATTTACTATGTCCGTGTACGAGCATCTAATGGAAATGGTACCTCTTTTTGGTCTGAAGAGAAGGAATTTAATACTGAAATGAAAAGTAAGCCAGTAGTTTTTATTTTACTTTGTGATTCTCCAATTATGAATTCTTACAATTGTTTTGTAGTCTGATTTGAACTTTGTGTCTTTACACATTTTTTTCCCCTAGCTATCATATTTCCTCCAGTCATCAGCGTGAAATCCGTTACTGATGATTCACTGCATGTCAGTGTTGGTGCTTCAGAAGAGTCTGAAAACATGTCTGTGAATCAGCTCTACCCGCTAATTTATGAAGTAATTTTTTGGGAAAACACTTCAAATGCTGAGGTAAAAAGACTGTGTAGTATAGGTTTATAACTTAGAGTTATGACTATGATTTGGGTAAGCAAAGCTTGAAGTTAAAATTGCAGGGAAATTTTTAAACTTTTAGGCTATATGATTAACTCAGATATTTTCCGTAGGAAGAAATTGGCATTTCATGTTTTACTTGGTAAGAGTTACGGTCATCTGCATCTGGGTCCCAGTTAGTTGCTGTTGGTTTGGGGGAGTTTCTTGGCCTCGCCAAGTGGCATGCAGAACCTTAGTTCCCTGATCAGGGAAGGGAACTCGCCTGCCCTGCCGTGGAAGCATGAAGTCCTAACCACTGGACCACCAGGAAAGTGCCCCCAGCTAGTTTCTAAACCTCAGATCCTGAGTTCATTTGTACTCAGTCAGAACCTCTGAGGGTAGAGCTCAGGAGTTTTTATCATGACCCTCAGGGATTCATGAACCAGAGTTTCTCAACACTGCTGACATTTGGGTTTTCGGTCAGTTGCAGGAGCTGCCTTGTGCATTGTAGGAGGGCTAGTAATGCCCTCCCCACTCCTCACTAGGTGCTGGTAGCCCTCCCTCCCAGGTGTGACAACCCAGACCACCTCCCTGCAGTGCCAGACATTGAGGCACCTCCACGAGGACAAAGACTGGCTTTTAGGGGACAAAAGACTCTTAGCTGTTATTATGCTTTGTCAGACCCTAAAATTCAGAAACCACTGACAGGCTAATGCACATCAGATAATCCACATTATTCCTAGATCACTTTTCCCTGTGGAATTACCATCAGGGAATCAGCCTTTAAAAATCTGGTACAGTTAAGTTGGTGAATTTTGTAACTTCATTTTCTGTTGAAAATCTAAGAAAAGTCCAGTGATTTGGATACTTTGATTTTAACTATCTGAAAACTCTGCACAGTTTAGCCTTGTTGAGTATCGTGGTTCTAAGTCCTCCCTAGATCTGGAAAACCTAAATTTGTGTCTCAGACTACCAAATGGTGTAAGCTTAGGCAAGCTGCTTATCCACTGAAACTCGTTTCCTCTTCTCTAAAGTGGCAGGGGTCATAGCAACTTAATTTTTTTTTAAACAGATTTTTTTAAGGTTTAAAATGAGGTAGTATTTATGGAAATACCTACCGCATTGCTTGACAAATAGAGATTCAATAACCTTTGTTTGCCATCCTGTCTTATGCTGGGTAAGACGTCAGTAATTACAGTCATAATAACAGCTCATACGTCAGTAATTACAGTCATAATAACAGCTCATATTTATTGGATACTCATTATGTATGGGGTGCCGGGGCTAAGTATTTTACATGAATTGTCTCAATCGGTCTTCCAAACAACCCTGCCAGACAGTTGGATCGATTAAATTACTCTTCAGCAAATACTTAGGATGGAGTATCCATTACTGCTTCGCTGATGCTGGGCCGTAGGCAGTGAAACATGAGTGGATGTGGTATGACTGAGGCCCTAAGTGCGCCTGTGGGGTTTGGCTTGGCTCTTGCACTTCTCACATTTGCCAAGAGGAAAGCAAGCTCCAAAGAATGCTCAAACTACTGCACAATTGCACTCATCTCACACGCTAGTAAAGTAATGCTCAAAATTCTCCAAGCCAGGCTTCAGCAATACGTGAACCATGAACTTCCAGATGTTCAAACTGGTTTTAGAAAAGGCAGAGGAACCAGAGATCAAATTGCCAACATCCACTGGATCATGGAAAAAGCAAGAAAGTTCCAGAAAAACATCTATTTCTGCTTTATTGACTATGCCAAAGCCTTTGTCTGTGTGGATAACAATAAACTGTGGGAAATTCTGAAAGAGATGGGAATACCAGACCACCTGACCTGCCTCTTGAGAAACCTATATGCAAGTCAGGAAGCAACAATTAGAACTGGACATGGAACAACAGACTGGTTCCAAATAGGAAAAGGAGTACGTCAAGGCTGTATATTGTCACCCTGCTTATTTAACTTCTATGCAGAGTACATCATGAGAAACGCTGGGCTAGAAGAAGCACAAGCTGGAATCAAGATTGCTGGGAGAAATATCAATAACCTCTGATATGCAGATGACACCACCTTTATGGCAGAAAGTGAAGAGGAACTAAAAAGCCTCTTAATGAAAGTTAAAGAGGAGAGTGAAAAAGTTGGCTTAAAGCTCAACATTCAGAAAACGAAGATCATGGCATCTGGTCCCATCACTTCATGGGAAATAGCTGGGGAAACAGTGTCAGACTTTATTTTGGGGGGCTCCAAAATCACTGCAGATGGTGATTGCAGCCATGAAATTAAAAGACGCTTACTCCTTGGAAGGAAAGTTATGACCAACCTAGATAGCATATTGAAAAGCAGACATTACTTTGCCAACAAAGGTCCGTCTAGTCAAGGCAATGGTTTTTCCAGTGGTCATGTATGGATGTGAGAGTTGGACTGTGAAGAAAGCTGAGCACCGAAGAATTGATGCTTTTGAACTGTGGTGTTGGAGAAGACTCTTGAAAGTCCCTTGGACTGCAAGGAGATCCAACCAGTCCATTCTAAAGGAGATCAGCCCTGGGTGTTCTTTGGAAGGAATGATGCTAAAGCTGAAACTCCAATACTTTGGCCACCTCATGCGAAGAGCTGACTCACTGGAAAAGACCCTGATGCTGGGAGGGACTGGGGGCAGGCAGAGAAGGGGACAACAGAGGATGAGATGGCTGGATGGCATCACCGATTCGATGGACGTGAGTTTGAGTGAACTCCGGGAGTTGGTGATGGACAGGGAGGCCTGGCGAGCTGGGATTCATGGGGTTGCAAAGAGTCGGACACGACTGAGCGACTGAACTGAACTGAACTGAACTGAAGCAAGCTCCACATGGTCTGTCGGCCAAGGCGGATGAGAGGCTGTAGAGCACACCTGAACGTGGTCCACGGCCTCAGAGAGAGCTCCCCGGGCCGATCAGCGCATGATCTGCTCATGAGTAACAAAAACAAATACGTCTGTATACATGTATATGCATGGCTGAGTCCCTTTGCTGTCCACCTGAAACTCTCACAGCACTGTTAATTGGCTATACCCCAATACAAAATAAAAAGTTTAAATCTTTTTAAAAAAGAAAAATATGTTTTGAGCCACAGCTGTTTTGTTACACAGAGTTGCACAGTGTTATTTTGCTGTACTTGCTGTGTTTTGTTACACCACAGTAACAAAACAATAGCAATAGCTAGCTGATTAATACAAATAGGAGTAGTAATTGTCCTCACTTTATAGATCTGGGAATAGGGCCCAGGAAATTAAATAACTTGCCTAAGGCTACATAGCTATAAGTAACATCTTGATACAGGCAGTTTGAGACCAGAACCTCCCCACCCCCGCGCCCCGCACTTAATTGTTCTGCCTCTAACCAGAGGTAACACGTGGTAATTCAGCCAAGTCGATATGTACTGATAAAATAACTTCAAGTTGTCTTATGGTATTCTTTTGGCAGGAGCATGTTTCACTTTTGAGTTTGGTAATGGCGTATTGTCCAAAATAAATTTATATTTCTTAAAATATACCAACCAAGTGTTTGGAAGAGGTTAATCTTAGAATGAATATTTAAGGAATTCAGAAAACAGATATTCCCTCTATGATTTCTTGGGGTTCTAAATTTTATCGATGATTTACTTATTTTTTTTATAGAGAAAAGTTCTAGAGAAAAGAACCAATTTTATCTTTCCTGACTTGAAACCGCTGACTGTGTATTGTGTCAAAGCCAGAGCACTCATTGAAAATGACAGGCGGAATAAAGGGAGCAGTTTTAGTGATACTGTGTGTGAGAAAACAAAACCAGGTCAGGATCTTTTATTATACTTTTTCTTTTTTAATGTTGCTAGATTTAATTAAAAAAATAACCAATTCATTGAAAACTGTAAAATGTTTGTGTTTTGCTGCGAAAATATAGAGAATATTTTCTTAATGGACTATGTAAGTCAAAATCAGACCTTCACACCTTCACAAAACTTCACACTGAGTTTTAGAAAATATTTTTAATACTCAACTTAGTTCAGTGGTTTCTGCATGCTTTATATTTCATGCATAGCCACATAATTAATTTCTTGCATTACTCTTAGAATTTAATGAGACTGCTATTTTTATATAACCTTTGATATAATTATCATGTGGAAATCCCTTAGTTGTGAATTTTTTATGTTATTGGTATTATTTAACAATGTAAATTTCCTTTCACATGGCTGTATTTCTTTCACACAAACTGTCAGCAGTCTTAATGTATTTGTGTGTCAAAACCTATATTGATGCTAAACACCATTTATTTCTTTTCAGGAAATACTTCCAAAACCTGGCTTATAGTTGGAACTTGCACTGCATTGTTTTCTATTCCTGTGGTCATTTATGTTGTGAGCGTCTTCTTGAGATGTGTCAAGTATGTGTTCTTTCCATCAAGTAAACCTCCTTCCTCTGTTGACGAGGTAGGTTACTTTTCTTGGTCAACAGCTAGCTGGATTTTTCTGAAAATGAAAGGGAAATATATTTGATTGCAACAGAATATAAATGTGTTCCTGATATTCAAAAAATAATACAGACGGACCTGGGTTTTTTTCTTCAGAGTTTTAGAAAATTGACTTCAGAAGCAGCCATGTAACAGAGTAACGTGGAATAGAAGGATGTGTCCTTAATCCCGTGTTTTTCTGGCAGTTTGGCTGCTGGGGCACTTGTTTTACCATCTATATTCCCAAAAAGGTTAAAACATTGTCGCCAGCGCAGAAACTTTATTCTGTGGATGAAATCACCGAAAATGAGACAGAGAAACGCGCGTTTCCTCTCGCAGCACCTCGGTGTTTTGGCTGGCACGTCTGTGTGGTTTGCACAGTTCGTGGAAGCACAAAGCGATGACCGTCAGCGTGGACGCTGCCCGGGGTGGCGTCTGCACCTGGAGTGGCTCCCACGCTGCCTGCCTTGCTGCAGGTTCTCAGGCCGTGGAGCTGGAGGCCAGAAGGTGGCTCACTGACGGGCTGTAGTGTATTTGCACTGACTGGCTCTGAACTTGTGCAGCTCAGTCATGAGCACTTGCACAAGTGCCCATAGCTGTACAGCAGCACCAGCAGTGCCATCCCGTAGAACTGTGAGGAGCGAGGGCGGGGGACCAGAAAGACCCACCGCTGCGCCAGCACTCTGTCCACGTGAGCTGTCTCACCCTCTTATCCCTGAGTTTTCTAGTGTCATTTCTATGTGCTCTTCTATTCAGAGCTGTTACTTAAAGAACTTTAAGACTAGCAAGTTACTCTTAGCGGAACTGGGAAAAAGTTAACTCTCCCTTGTGCCTCTTCTGGATGTTTTCGGATTGGATACCAGCATTTTATTATTTCACAACAAAATGTCCCCCATCCCAGTGCCCTCCCGTTCCTTCCTTACCCACCACGCTCTTCCACCCTGACCCCTCGTAGCACAGTGGACTTTCTTAGAGACTGTTTGGATAATTTCCCCAAAACAGTACTGAGATGTGCGTGACCTCACTGGTGGTGCCTTTATTCTAAACACGATAGTGCGGTGGATATGCTCTTAGCTCGCTTTTAATACGCGTGTCAAAAGATAGGATTTCTAGATAAAGGATTTAAGAAACTGAAGCTTATTGGAACTCGAAAACCACTTTTTGTTCTTTTAAATAATCTGTTTCTGTTCTTTCCCTTTTGAATTAGTATTTCTCCGATCAGCCACTAAGGAATCTACTCCTTTCCACTTCTGAGGAACAAACGGAAAGATGTTTTATAATTGAAAATGCAAGCATTATTACTGAAATAGAAGAGACTGATGAAATTGATGAAGTTCACAAAAAGTACAGTTCCCAAACTAGTCAAGATTCAGGAAACTATTCAAACGAAGATGAAAACAGTGGAAGCAAAATAAGCGAAGAGTTTCCGCAACAGGACAGTGTGTGACCAGGAATGACCCTGAAACATTAGGGAGTCTTGCAAGAGTCAGAGTGGGAGCCTGGGCTTTTTGCTCTTCTCAGTAACTGTCAAAAGAAGATTGTCCGTGTCGGGGAAGAAAAAGCGTCTTCAGATCGCAGGTCCAAAAAATACAGGCAAGCACTTCACTATTTAAAATGAATTTCAAGAAGTTTTCTGCGTCCTTTGCCACGTGTCAAGTCTTGAAAGGCCTGTCATTGGACCTGCCTTGGATGAGAGGCGTTAAGTCCAGAAGATACCCTCTGTCTCCCTCACGCTACTGTAAGCAGCCCTGTGCTGGCGTGGGGTTTGGGGGTGCTTGTGTTCCCATCAGCTGGTGCTGTCGCTGTGTAACGCTGCGCTGCTCCCTCTCCCCCACAGCATTATAGTTCACTATTTTTCAGGAGATATTCAGAACATTTGGTCTTCTTCAAAGAAGAACCTGAATACCACCATCACTTGATTTTCTGAAAAAGTAGCTTACTCTGGAAAACAGCTGCAGATGCCAGAAACGAGGTTCTTATAGATTTTTCAGGGGGATTCTCTCTGTTTATACCAATCACATTTATACCAGTTGCAAGAAATGTGGGTTCAGTCCTTGGGTCGGGAAGATCCTCTAGAGGAGGGCATGGCAACTCACTCCAGTATTCATGCCTGGAAAATCCCATAGGCGGAGAAGCCTGGCGGGCTACAGTCCATGAGGTCACAGAGAGTCGGACACTGAAGCGACTGAACGTGCATACACGCGTACCAATTACATTGGCCTCTGCATCACAGTTACCCATCCCTTCTACAGTTTAGAATTAAAACCATGTCATCTTTTACTATATGTACATTAAGGCTTCCTGTTTCAGAACATTAGGACACTAGCTTCTGATTAGAAGGCATAATCCCTAAAATTACAGAGAAATGGGGAACAGGCTGAGTAGAGAAGTTACTGTTATCTCTTAGGATATGGGAGTGTGGAACGTTAGTGGCAGTGTATGTAAAGTCTTGGGATCAGAAAATGCTACTGAGAAACAGTAAGTAGTGTGAGTCAGTGGGAAAGAAGCAGGTGGCTTTAGTGAAAAATAAGAATAATGTGCATCGTCAGCTTCTGATTACTAACATCCTGAGGGGTGGCATTTGTTTTCACGGCTCATCTGTGTCACTTCTTAACATAAGCTGGCCGGCTTCTGTCCACTGTGGGGCAATATTCACAGGCATGCAGGTATCGCTTCCGCTCAGCCTGCATGCACTCAAGGAAATGCAAGTTATTTATCATCAGAGTGTGGGAGGAAATGAACTAGGAAGGAAACCTGAGTTTTTAAAATTATGTAAAACCTCTCAAAGGCATCTATAATTTATGTTTAAATGATTTTGCTGTTTGGGCTTATTCATGGAGTTCCTGCAGAGAAAGGAAGTGTAGGAATTCTGGCTACCTCTGAGGCCAAGTTCTCAGCTTCAGTCGTTGCAGCAGGACTGAGGAAAGAGAGATGGCACCACCCAGCACATCAGGTCTGGCTGGGCTCATTTAGACTGGTCCGCAGGGTCTTCTGGGTGGAAGAAGAGGTTGAAAGCAGCTGCGCTGAGAAGGGCTGTGGCGCCCCGCCTGTCCTCTCCAGAGCACCTTGGGCTCCGCTGGGCCTCCATCCAGCTCCTCAGGGAGCGCATGGTCAGGAGGCCCCAACCAGGGCGTTTCTCTGCTGCAGAATCCTTCCAGAGTCCCAAACGCACCTCAGATCCTCTGACCAGAGGCATTTGGTTTAAAGCAGATCAGGACTCGCCCTTCGCTGGGAAAGGCCCCGTCCGTCCTTGGGAACTTGTCACTGTCGAGAGGACCCTGCCCCCGCCGGCTTCCGCGCTGGGTCAAGGCGGCCGGCCTGCCCTGCAGTCGGGCCTGGGATTTTCCACAGGAAAAACACTGCTTCGGACTGGGAACAGTGCCTTTGTGGGACGTGGCAGAGGGAAAACTAGGGCATTATAAGGCAGAGATGCTGCTAAAGTCGCTAGGTCCCTGGATGTAGGAGTATGTGTGTCTGGGGTTTAAGATCCCCTGTGGTTTTCAATAAACAAGCATCTGAGCGGCCTCGAACAAAAACCCCTCCGTTTTGCCGCATCTTGCAGACCTGAAAATGCAGTTCCATCCCATTCTTCATTGTGGTCCACATGTAGCTTAATCAAGATGTGCTTACTTGTAAGATGGTAAGTATTTTTTCTGAAAAAATAGTTTGCTTGCAAACACTATATACTTGAGAGCAGCAATAAACTTCCTCAAATCTGTGATACTGATAACTCTTGGAGAGGCTGGATATAATGTAAGCATTTATGTAGAAGATTTGTGTCATTGCAGCCAGAAATCAGGTATTCATATGTAATGTAGATTAATATATACATAGTGACACGGGTCTGTAAACATACATGTTCACATATGATGCTGGCTACTGTGCCACTGCTGCTGCTCCTGCTAAGTCACTTCAGTCGTGTCCAACTCTGCGACCCCATAGACGGCAACCCACCAGGCTCCCCCATCCCTGGGATTCTCCAGGCAAGAACACTGGAGTGGGTTGCCATTTCCTTCTCCAATGCAGGAAAGTGAAAAGTGAAAGTGAAGTTGCTCAGTCGTGTCCAACTCTTAGCGACCCCATGGACTGCAGCCCACCAGGCTCCTCCATCCATGGGATTTTCCAGGCAAGAGTACTGGAGTGGGTGCCATCGCCTTCGACTGTGCCACTAGTACATCCATAAACACTTAGCATAGGTTCTAGTTAGAAAAGGGTAAATGCTGCTCTAGAACTATGAGCTTCTAAATCTTGACCAGAAATTTGCAACATATAAAGTTATTTCTATATATTTAGGGACTTCTTGGTGGTCCAGTGGCTAAGACTCTGAGCTCCCAATGCAGGGGCCCTGGGTTTGATCCCTGTTCAGGGAAACTAGATTCTACATGCCACGACTAAGACTCGGCACTGTCCAATAAATTTTTTAAGTGTATATGTGTATATATATATATATATATATAGTTTGTATAACATCTTTTCCCCAAACCTACCTTCAAAGCAGCCTCAGATTGCTTCTAAGAATTTGGAAGTGTCCAGCTTTTCCTACCTCCTCCCCATCCCTGTAACCCTTGGACTACCTGACACGTTTGTGTTTGTTTCAGCTGGTGTCTGTCTGCCCCTCGCAGGGGACCAGAAGCTCTGTGAGCTCAGGAATATACACTTAGCACTGTATCCCCAGTACCTACCAGGGTGCGGTGCTCACGCGGAAGAATTGCATAGGAAATAATTGTCAAGTGAGGGAAACCTAGAATTTGAACCAAGTGGGTGTTTCCGTTTGTCTGTCTTATTGAGGCAGAGGACACGGCCATATTTCCAGTGTTTCTATGAAAACACAGCGAGTGTTGCCAGTGTTTGTGTCTTATTTCGTGGGTACTTTGTCTTAATGCCCACTGCCATTGTTTTTTAAACATTTGTAACAGTTTCTGTAATAAACACTGAGGCCAAAAGTCTTGGGTTCCATGGTGGTTTTGATTGAACGTAAGCATCACGGGTGCGGTGGCTGCTGCCTTTGTGAGGTGTTCATAACAGAGGGGGCTGGTCCCATGCCGGGTGGGCCGCACCCAGCGTTGGTGTCCTGAAGGGGCCACCCCGGCGGGGAGCTCTCGCACAGTCTTTGCTTTATTTTCACAACCTTGTGTTTAGACTTGGCCGGACACAGCCTTGAGCCAGTGGGTCTGCAGTTGTAATGCAGACCCTGCCCCCTCAAAGCATGCTGTTCCCTTTGACCAACGTTTCTTCTCCAGGTACGCTCTTGAAGGAGACTCCGCAGTCCCACATGTAAATTGATCTGAAGTTAAACACCATTGACATTCAGGCTGAGAACCCTCATGTGTTTTTAGTAAGCGTCCTCAAATACTTTCCCAAAATGTACAGGGAAGTGAATGTTAATAATTTCATCTCTGATGCACAAGAGACGCCCTGTTACTTAACACTAGTGACAGATACTGGTAACATCCAGTTTTTTTTTCTTCTGCATGGTAGCTCATGTCAACAGCTCATGGTAGTTGACCAACCATGAAAAGAAAGAGTGGGCAGAGTCGATATTCTGGCTTAGAAAAAGGTCTTAGGAAGAGGGAGAAAATGGAAAATTAGGTCTCTCAGTGGCTTAGAAAAAGGTCTTGGGAAGAGGGAGAAAATGGAAAAATTAGGTCTCTCAGTAGCACTTTTAAATTAAACATTTCTTAGTCTTCCCTGGTGGTCCAGTGGTTAAGACTCCAAGCTCCCTGTGCAGGGGGCAGGGGTTCAATCCCTGGTTGGGAAAGATCCTGCGTGGCATAGCCCCAAAAAAGTTACTCAATAAACTTTTTCTCCTCACAGTGACTTGCCAATCCCTCCACGGTCCTACTTCCCCAAATTTCCTGGATCCCTCAGAAGGAGCAGAGGAAAAAGTGAATGACTGAAGAAGAAGAAAACATTTTCCTATCTCTCCACTAGAAAGATGGACCATTTTTCCAAAAGACTGGATTTAGGCCTTAAATGTATGATAAAATAGCAAAGTGTCTTTTTGTGTACCACTGTCTGATCCAGATTTTATAATGCTTTAATCCTCTGGAATTTAACTTTTAAAAAGACATGGAGAATTTCCTGGTGGTCCAGTGGTTAGGACTCCGAACTTTCCACAGCTGTGGGCCCAGGTTCAATCCCTGGTCAGGGAACTAAGATCCCTCATGCTGTGGTGGAGCAGCCAAAAAAAAAAGATGATTCTGAGTGTTTCAGAATAAAGGGGCACCATCCAGTCTGAAGTCTTCCTGGAAGACCTCCACGATGTGCATACATGGAAGTCACTTTTGTGCCCACCTGCCCCTTCATGTCTGTCAGAGACACTGCCTTAGGAGAGATTTTATAGCATCCCCCAGAATACATCCCCTTCTCTAGGCGGTGAGCTCCATAAACGCAAGGACCTTTTTTTTTTTTTTTTCACACTTTGCAGCTGACAGTAAGTGTTTAGTTAAAGTGATTAAGTGCGACCTTGAATTACCACTTGACTGGATTCACCACTAGGGGAAGACAAGTCACCCTCTTTAGGTTCACAACTAGCTGGTATTTTCAAAACCGGTTCCTAAATGGTTGTATCATGAGGAAACGTGAAGAAAGTGGTATGTATCTGAAGACTGTATACTGTTTAGGGTTGCTACATTTAACAAAAACACAGGACACCCAGTGAAACTGAGTTTTCATTTCAGTGAATAATGAATAATTCATAAACAGTGAATAATTGTTTAGTGTAAGTGTGTTTCAAATAGTGCATGGGACATTACTAAAAATGTTTTGTTGCTACACAATGCTTTGAATACTCTGGCATTTTACCTATGGAAAGAGATGATTATGAAATTTTATAAAAAAAACTTTTGAGGGACTTCCCTGGCAGTCCAGCAGTTAAGACTGCGCTTCCATGCTGGGGGTATGAGTTTGATCCATGGGCGGGGAACTATGGTCCCAAATGCCACATAACATGGCAAAAAAAGAATACCTAGGTCACTATGTCACTCACAATGGCTCTGCTTCTCTGATTGAATCGTGATACATGCCGCAAACCAAGGGCTCCATTTTATGTCAAAATGGGCATGTGATAATGGGATCCAGTGATCCTGCTGTGTAGAACATCACCTGAAAGTTACCAGTTTGATTAAACATTGTGATGGCCTGAAATGGCACAATGAAGGCACCCGTTGGTAGGCGAATCCTGAGGGATGGGGGTGCTGGATTCCAATTGGTAGAATCCCCAAAGTTCTGGGAACCAAGGGATGGATGTCTAGTGGCATCTCTCATCACCACTCCCAGGGTCTCCCTGAGGAATCTGCGCTTCAGGTTTGGCTGGACTAGAAGTCTCAATCTCCTGATGGGGGATAAGGAGGTGTTCTGCAAAAGGATATAGAACTCCACTGTGTGGCTAAAACCTGGTTATTCTGAGCTCCTCATGCCAATAGGGGCTTCCCTGGTGGCTCAGCAATAAAGTCCACCTGTGATGCAGGAGACTTGGGTTCAGTCCCTGAGTTGGGAAGATCCCCTGGAGAAGGAAATGGCAACACACTACAGTATTCTCGCCTGGGGAATCCCATGGACAGAGGAGCCTGGTGGGCTACAGTCCGTGGGGTTTCAAAAGAGTCGGATACAGCTTGGCAACTAAGCAACGTGCCAATAAACCAGAAGACAGAAAAGGGAAGTGCTGTAGGCCAGAGTAATTCATCTCCAATTATTCTGAGGAGATACAGTCACGTCTACATAATGAGGTAAGAAGGAGTGTTTGCAGAACACAGGGAATTCCCTGGGGCGTGTCTTCATGCTTTCATGTCAAGTCATGACTGGGAGTGGATAATTACCATGACAGCCTGGTAAGGCCCCAGTTATGGGGGTACAGTCTGGGTCACCCCCCCAGGTGAGCAGTTCAGACCAGAAGTGCTAGATGAGGGCTGCCCTGGTGGTCGAGTTAAAATAACTCTGGAGGCTACAATTCCTGTCCTTCTATTGCAGGGGGAACAGATTCCATCCCCAGTCATGGAAGTTCCGCAGGTCACATGTTGTGGCCAAAAAGAAAAAAATTGCTCACCAAGAGTGAGGAGAATCTCAAATGGGTGGAAGAGGAGGGAGAAGATGAATGTCTAATATGGCCTTAAGACCATCTTAAGAAACAGGAAATATAGCTGTCCCCCTAACCTCTCTCTCATGATGATTTTTTAAATTCTTTTTCAATCGTGAGCAGCCATCACCTGGAAGAACCAGTACAGCATGAAGTGAGTTAATGTAGGACAGAAATGGTTCTGAGTGCTGTGTGTGTGCTCAGTCATGTCTGACTCTTCACAACCCCATGGACTGTACCCTGCCAGGCTCCTCCGTCCATGGAGTTTTTCAGGCAAAAATACTGGAGTGGGTTGCCACTTCCTTCTCCAGGGGACCTTCCCGATCGAGGGATCGAACCCTTGTTTTTCGTGTCTCCTGCTCTGCCAAGCAGATCCTTTACTGCTAGTGCTACCTGGGAAGCCCATCTGAGTGCTATAGGGGTTAACTGTAGCAGATGCTGCTGGTGCCTCCCCACACCTCCTTGGCATATAATGCTTCCAAGCCTGAGGGAAATTCCAAATCTCTAGTTTCCAAAGCCCATTTTACCCAAGAGTTGATGAGAATTGGCATCAAGCAAGTAGAAACCAGTTGCTGTTCAGTCGCTCAGTCATGCCTGATGCTTTGTGACCCCGTGGACTGCAGCACGCTAGGCCTCCCTGTCCATCACTCCTTCCCTGAGTCTACTCAGACTCATGTCCATTGAGTCGGTGATGCCATCCAACCATCTCATTCTCTGTCACCCCGCTTCTTCTCTTGCCTTTAGTCGTTCCCAACATCAGGGTCTTTTCCAATATGTCAGCTCTTCGCATCAGGTAGCCAAAGGATCAGAGCTTCAGCTTCCGCTTCAGTCCTTCCAGTGAATGTTCAGGGTTGACTTCCTTTAGGGTGGACTGGTTTGATCTCCTAGCTGTCCAACAGACTCTCAAGAGTACAGGTCAAAGGACTCCAAGGTAGAGGCTAGAGATGCTGCTAACTATCCTACAAAGCACAGGACGACAAAGAATAAATTTTAGGAGCAGCTTTTCAATTTCTACAAAAGAACCAGCTAGATTTGACAGAAACTGAACTGAATCTCTAGACCAAGTTAGGGGAATAGTGCCACACTGACAACATTAAGTCTTCCAATCCATGAATACGGGTAGCTTTCTGTTTAGTTTTCTTTTAATTTCTTTCAATCTCTTTTAGTTTTCAGTATGATAGCCTTGTACTTCTTTAGTTACATTTATTCCTAATTGTTTTATTCTTTTTGATGCTTTGAAGTAAATGGAATTATTTTCTTAATTTAAATATCAAATTATTCATTGCTAGTATGAAACAAAATTAGTTTTACATTTATCTTGTATCCTCTGTGTGTGTGTGCGTGCTCAGTCACTCAGTCATGTCTGACTCTTTGCGACCCCATGGCCGCTCCTCTGTCCATGAAATTTTCCAGGCAAGAAAATTGGAAAGGGTTGCCATTTCCTACTGTAGGGGATCTTCCCAACCCAGGGATCAAACCCATGTCTCTTGCATCTGCTGCATTGGCAAGCGAGTTCTTTACCACTGCGTGACCTGGGAATGCCCTGTATCCTGCAATATCACTGAATTTATTATCTCATACAGGTGTTTTGTTTTCATGGTGAATTCCTTAGAAGGAATCTATATACAAGATTATGTCATCTGTAAATAGAGACAGTTTTACTTCTTCCTTTCTAATCCAGATGCCTTTTATTTGTTTTTCTTGCCTCATTGCCTCAACTAGAACCTCTAATACAATGTTGAATAGAAACGAAAGAGTGTGCTGTTCGTGAGCTTGGTGAGAAAGCTTTCGGTCTTGCACCATTAACTAAGATGTTAGCTGGGGTGTGGGTTGTAGATGTCCTTTATTAGATTGAGGAAGTTCCCTTCTATTCCTCATTTCTTTTCTGTTTTTATCTTGAACAAGTGTTAGACTTTTGTCACAGGCTTTTTCTGTGTCTACTGAGATCATTTCTCCCCCTTATACTATTAAGATGGCACATCACATTGGTTGGTTTTTGTACGTTAAACCTACCTGCAGTTCTGGAGTAACTCTCACTTGATCATGGTGTATAATCCTTTCTACATATTGCTGAATTCAGTTGCTAGTATTCCACTGAGGATTTTTGCATTTATACTCATAAAGGATATTGATTTGTAGCTTTCTTCTGATGCCATTGTCCAGTTTTGGTATCAGGTTTTGGTCTCATGGAATGAGCTACGAAAGATTTCCCTCTCTTCTACTTTTTTGGAACAGCTTATGAAGAATTATGTCAATTTTTTAAAATGTTTTGTAAAATTCAGCAGTGAAACCACATTGATTTGAGCTTTTCTTTGTGGAAAGCTGGATGATAACTGGATTCTTCAGCATCTCCCAAAATTGACAATTTTGAAATTATAACATTCCTTAAATATGTGTGAATTTAAAACCAAATGTAGGGTCTTCCCTGGCAGGTCCAATGGTTAAGACCCTGCACTTCCCCTGCAAGGGGTACTGGTTGGGGAACTAAGATCCCTCACACCATGCAGTCAAAAAGTAAAAAAACTAATGCATAAAATAAAAAATAAAACCAAATATAATCTTCAATTTGTAGCTCTCATACAACCACAAAACTAAATCAAATTTATAAATGACTTCTAATCAAAACTCCAGAGGGCTTCCCAGGTGGCACAGTGGTAAAGAACCCGCCAGCTAATGCAGTAGACATAAGAGATGTAGGTTCGATCCCTGGGTTGTCAAGATCCTCTGGAGGAGGAAATAGTAACCCACTCCTGTATTCTTGCCTGAAAAATCACATGGACAGAGGAGCCTGGAGGGCTACAGTCCATGGGGTCACACAGAGTCAGACATGACTGAAGCAACTTAGCGCAGGCACAATCAAAACTACAAGATGATAATATTGAAGCAAAAGCATTAATTCAATATTTAGAATAATGTTACTTTGATGAAATTAAATTGCCACTGACAGAATGAATCTGATCAGGATGAAGGTTCTTCTGACTTCAGCATGGTTTGTCTCCCCTGTATTATTAGTTGTAACTAACCAATTTAGCACTTACTTTTTTATGATCAAATTATGATGACTCTCTGTTTATGCAATACATGGTTAATACAATTTGACTACACTTGGCTGGGGATTCCCTGGTAGCTCAGCTGGTAAAGAGTCCACCTGCAATGCAGGAGACCTGGATTCAATCCCTGAGTTAGGAAGATCCCCTGGAGAAGGGAAAGGCTCCCCACGTCAGTATTCTGGCCTAGAGAATTCCATGGACTGTATAGGTCAGGAGGTCTCAAAGAGACACGGACATGACTGAGCAACTTTCATTTTCACATTTGGCTGGAATAGAATATATTAAGTCTGTCTCTCTTTAGGTCCCATTATCTGGAAATTATCAGAATAGTGCTGGTATATCTAATGGACTGTAGCCTGCCAGGTTCCTCCACCCATGGAATTCTCTAGGTAGGGATACTGGAGTGGGTAACCATTCCCATCTCCAGGGGATTGTCCCAGACCGGGATGGAGCCCTGGTCTCCTGCATTGCAGGCCGATTCTTTACCATCTGAGCCACCAGGGAAGCCCAGTACATCTTAAGGAGACCCTAAACACAAACACATTCTGATGTTCAATCTGATGATTTCAGAATATGCTTGTATTAGTTTTTTTAAAGATTACCACCAAAGTGCAAACAAATTCTTAAATTTCTGGAGAGAGTTAGTATATCCTACCTGCTGAAAAACACTGGCTTAAAACTTTTCTTAAATGGTATGCCTCAATCCTTTCTAGCCCTTAGAGGTAGCTCAGTGGTAAAGAATCTGCCTGCGAATGCAGGAAACTCGGGTTTGAACCCTGGGTCAGGAAGATCCCTGCAGAAAGAAATGCAATCCACTCCAATATTCTTGCCTGAGAAATCCCATGGACAGAGGAAACTGGTGGGCTAGAGTCCATGAAGTCACAAAGAGTGGGACATGACTTAGCGACTGAACATGCATAATCCTTTCCAAAGGGCTCCATGGGAATCCTTAGGTGTTGTTACCCTCAGAGGATAGTCAGTCAAAGTGTGGTTATGCAGGGAGCTTCTTGAAGTTCTTCTATTTGTAAATATCTCCTCTTAAACAATGAGGGAAGGAAAGAAAAAGTAAGAATCTTGTGTTGGTCACCGTGACCTGACCCAGAAATGGTTTGGTTATTGGTTCTGCTAAACAAGATAAAGCAAATGAGTAGAGATCCATAGCCACCACCTCCTCTACTACAACCACCTTTGTCTTTTAACAACTAGGACTTTGCAGTAAATGAATCATTCAGAAGGAAACCCCACATCTGTAGAAATACCCTTGGGGAGGATGGGAAGAAGTAGACCCTGCTTCAGAGCTGAGTTGGACTTGAAAGGAGACACCTTGGCCCCTCCTGCACCCCTCCTGGCTGCGTTGCCTCTGACTCATCTCTTTCACCTTTTGAACAAGCTACTGAGGATGGAGTGGTACAGAACTATCCGAGCCATTACCCAAGACAGATAACCAACACGGTAGCTTCTCCTGCCCTATCCCCCACCTCCAGGGAGAGGCCAGACCACAGTGGTACCAGTTTGAGTTTGAGCATAGAGTACAACGTGCAGACAGAGTCTGGTATCACTCCTTCCTTCTTTGTAAACTGAACTCACTAAAAATTTTGATGGTACATATCCTCCAATACTTGGGCCACCTGATTCAAAGAACCGACTCATTGGAAAAGACCCTGATGCTGGGAAAGATTGAAGGCAGGAGGAGAAGAGGACAACAAGGATGAAATGGTTGAATGGCATCACCGACTCAGGAGTTGGTGATGGACAGGGAGGCCTGGCATGCTGCAGTCCATGGGGTTGCAAACAGTCAGACATAACTGAGCAACTGAACTGAACTAAACTGGTCCTCCAATAAACTTTGAGAAGGGTACCAAGACCACCAATGGGGAAAGGACAGCCTTTTGAAAATATATATATATATATTGGGAAAACTTTATATCCACAAGCAAAAAAATGAAGTTGGACACTTACCTTATACCATCTATTAACTCAAAATATATAAAAGGCCTAATCGTAAGACCTAACTGTAAAACTCCAAGAAGAAAACATAAGAGAAGAGCTTTATGACACCGATTTTGTCAGTGTTATTTTTTGGATATGACACCAAAAGCACAAGCAACCAAAAGAAAAATAGACAATGCAGGTGACATACAACTCAAAAATGGCTGCATATCAAAGGGGAAAAAATCAACAGAGTGGAAGGCAACCCACGGAAAGAAAATATTTGCAAATCACATATCTGTTAAGGGGTGAGTGTCCAGAACATGTAAGAACCCCTACAACTCAAAAACAACAACAAAAAAATACTTAGCAATGGACAAAGGATGAGATACTTCTCAAACAAAGATGTAGGAATGACCGTAAGCACATGAAAGACGCACAGCGTCACCAGCGCTCAGGGAAATGCAAGTCAGAACCACAACGTGATATGACCTCACAGCCATTAGGATGACCGTCATCAAAACAAAACAGAAAAACATTGGTGAGAATGTGGAGAAACTGGAACTCTGTGCACTATTGTTGGGCATGTGAATGGTGCAGTTGCTATGGAAATCATGCAGATGTTCCTCAAAAAATTAAAACCAGACCTAACATATGATCCAATAATCCCACTTCTGTGTATATATCCAAAAGAACTGAAGGCATGATCTTGGAGCGAGAATAGCACATCCATGTTCATCACAGCATTATTTATAACAGCTAAGGCATGGAAGCAACCCAAACGTCCAATGATGAGTGGATGGATAAAGAAAACATATTAACATAGGGTGTGCCTCCTGACAGGGTAGTCTACCCCAAAAAAGAAATCCTGACCTGATCAAGCCTTGGAGCCAATTACCAACTTACAGGAAGTACGGGGGACAAAGAAAAGTCCTCCATACCGATGCAGTTAGCGAGCTCCAGACTCTGAGCAAGTCTCCGAGACAAATGGTCTAGTTTCATTAAAAATCAAGTTCATCAGAAAAGAGAGAGTTCATCTAGTCTCAATTTTGATTTAAACAAGCAAACTTGAGAGAAATAGGGGGAGAGGAGGAGGGAGTCATGACATTTATGAGACAATTTAAAAACTGGGGGCTTCCCTGGGATTCTGGTGGTTAAGAATCCGCCATGCAATGCAAGGGACACCGGTTCAATCCCTGGTCTGGGAAGATCCCACATGCCACAACTAAGCCTGTGAGCCACGATGACTGACCCTGCACACTGGAACTACCGAAGCCTGCTGGCCGTAGAGCCAGGACTCTGCAACAAGAGAAGCCACTACAATGAGAAGCCCCCACACCACAGCTAGAGAGCAGGTGTTTTAAAACATTTTTTAAAATAATGACGATAATCGTGGTTTTTAAAAATTAGCACTAACTGCATTCTTATAATATGAATTATTAATGTATTTTGGATGAGATCATGAGATCATGGTTTCTAGTATTTCAAAGACATGCTGAAATGTTTGTAGATGAAATAAGACTGAAATGTTTACTGATGAAGTCATGTAGTATACCACTCCAGTATCCTTCCTGCAAAAACCCCATGAACAGTAGGAAAAAGCAAAAAGATATGACACCAGAAGACAAGCCCCAGGGTCAGAAGGTGTACAATATGCTACTGGGGAAGAGCAGAGGGTGATTACTAACAACTCCAGAAAGAATGAAGCGGAAATGACACCTGACTGTGGATGTGTCTGGTGATGTAAGTCAAGTCTGATGCTGTAAAGAACAGTATTGCACAGGAACCAGGAATGTTAGGTCCATGAATCAAGATAAATTGGACATGGTCAAGCAGGAAATGGCAAGAGTGAACATCAACATTTTAAGAATCAGTGAGCTAAAATGGCCTGGTATGGGTGAATTTAATTAAGAAGACCATTGCATCTACTACTGTGGGCAAGAATCTCTTAGAAGAAATGGAGTAGCCCTCATAGTCAACAAAAAATGCAGTACTTGGGTGAGATCTCAGAAATGACAGAATGAGCTTGGTTCATTTCCGAGGCAAATCATTCAATATCACAGTGATCCAAGTCTATGCCCCAACAACTAATGCCAAAGAAGCTGAAGTTGAATGATTCTATGAAGACCTACAAGACCTTCTGGAACTAACACCAAAAAAAGATGTCCTTTTCACCACAGGGGACTGGAATGCAAAAGTAGGAAGTCAAGAGACACCTGGAGTAACAGGCAAGTTTGACCTTGGAGTACAAAATGAAACAGGGCAAAGGCTAACAGAGTTCTATCAAGAGAACACATTGGCCATAGCAAACACCCTCTTCCAACAACACAAGAGACAACTCTACACATGGACATCACCAGATGGTCAACACCAGACTCAGACTGATTATATTCTTTGCAGCTGAAGACAGAGAAACTATATAGTCAGCAAAAATAAGACCAGGAGCTGACTGTGGCTGAGATCATCAGCTCCTTATTGCAAAATTTAGACTTAAATTGAGGAAAGTAGGAGAAACCACTAGACCATTCAGGTATGATCTAAATCAAATCCCTTATGATTATACAGTGGAAGTGATGAATAGATTCAAGGGATTAGATCTGATAGACAGAGTGCCTGAAGAACTATGGATGGAGGTTCATAACATTATACAGGAGGTGGTGATCAAAACCATCTCCAAGGAAAAGAAATGCAAGAAGGCAAAGCAGTTGTCTGAGGAAGGCTTACAAATAGCTGAGAAAGAACAAAATCAAAAAGCAAGAGAGAAAGGGAAAGATATACCCAACTGAATGCAGACTTTCAGAGAATAGCAAGAAGAGATAAGAAGGCCTTCTTCAATGAACAATGCAAAAAAGCAATAGAAAAAAAAAAAGCAATAGAATGGGAAAAATTTTCTCTTCTAGAAAATTGGAAATATCAAGGGAAAATTTCATGCAAAGATGGGCAAAATAAAGGAGAGAAATGGTGTGGACCTAATAGAAGCAGAAGAAATTAAAAAGAGGTGGCAAGAATATACAGAAGAACTGTACAAAAAAGGTCTTAATGACCTGGATAACCACGATGGTGTGGTCACTCACCTAAGCTAAACATCCTGGAGTGTGAAGTCAAGTGAGCCTTAGGAAGCATCACTACAAACAAAGCTACTGGAGGTGATGGAATTCATCTGAGCTATTTCAAATTTTGAAAGATGATGGGGTTAAAGTGCTGCACTCAATATGACAGCAAATTTGGAAAACTCAGCAGTGGCCACAGGACTGGAAAATATAAGTTTTCATTCCAATCCCAAAAAAGGGCAGCGTCAAAGAATGTTCAGACTACCAGACAATTGCACTCATTTCACATGCTAGTAAGGTTATGCTCAAAATCCTTCAAGTTAGTCTTCAACAGTATGTGAACTGAGAACTTCCAGATGTACATGTTATGTTTAGAAAAGGCAGAGGAACCAGAGATCAAATTACCAACATTCGTTGTATCATTGAAAAAGCAAGAGAATTCCAGAAAAGCATCTACTTCTGCTTCACTGACTATGGGACAGCCGTTGACTGTGTGAATCAGAAAAAATTGTGGAAAATTCTTCAAGAGATGGGAATACCAGACCACCTGACCTGTCTCCTGAGAAACCTGTATGCAGGTCAAGAAGCAACAGTTAGAATCTTATATGGAACAACAGACTGGTTCCAAATTGGGAAAGGAGTATGACAAGGTTGTATATTGTCTCCTTGTGTATTTAACGTATATGCAGTGTTGTTGTTGGCATTCAGTCGTAAACTCAGGTCCAACTCTTTGCGACCCCATGGACTGCAGCACACCAGGCTTTCCTGTCCTCCACAGAGTACATCATGCAAAATGCCGGGCTGGATGAATCATAATCTGGAGTCAAGATTGCCAGGAGAAATATCAACAATTTCAGATATGCAAACGATACCACCCTTATAGCAGAAAATGAAGAAGAACTAAAGAGCCTCTTGGTGAAGGTGAAAGAGGAGAGTGAAAAAACTGGCTTAAAACTCAACATTCAAAAAACAAAGATCATCGCATCCAGTCCTCTTCAGTCAGTTCAGTTCAGTCACTCAGTCGTGTCTGACTCTCTGCGACCCCATGGACTGCAGCACACCAGGCCTCCCTGTCCATCACCAACTCCCGGAGTTTACTCAAACTCCTGTCCATTGAGTCAGTGATGCCATCCAACCATCTCATCCTCTGTTGTTCCCTACTTCTCCAGCCTTTAATCTTTCCCAGCATCAGGGTCTTTTCCAATGAGTCAGCTCTTCGCATCAGGTGGCCAAAGTGTTGGAAGTTTCAGCTTTAGCACCAGTCCTTCCGATGAATATTCAGGACTGATTTCCTTCAGAATGGACTGGTTGGATCTCCTTGCAATCCAAGGGACTCTCAAGAGTCTTCTCCAACACCACAGTTCGAAAGCATCAATTCTTCGGTGCTCAGCTTTCTTTATAGTCCAACTCTCACATCCGCACACGACCACTGGAAAAACCATAGCCTTGACTAGATGGAACTTTGTTGGCAAAGTAATGTCTCTGCTTTTCAATATGCTATCTAGGTTGGTCATAACTTTCCTTCCAAGGAATAAGCGTCTTTTAATTTCATGTCTGCAGTCACCATCTGCAGTGATTTTGGAGCCCCCCAAAATAAAGTCAGCCACTATTTCCACTGTTTCCCCATCTATTTGCCATGAAGTGATGGGACTGGATGCCATGATCTTAGTTTTCTGAATGTTGAGCTTTTTAAGCCAACTTCTTCACTCTCCTCTTTCACTTTCATCAAGAGGCTCTTTAGTTCTTCTTCATTTTCTACCATAAGGGTGGTATCATCTGAATAGCTGAGGTTATTGATATTTCTCCCACCAATCTTGATTCCAGCTTGTGCGTTTCTCATGATGTACTCTGCATATAAGTTAATTACCAGTCCCATTACTTCTTGGCAAATAGAAGGGGAAAAGGTAGAAGTAGTGACAGATTTTGTTTTCTTGGGCTCCAAAATCTCTGTGGATGGTGATTACAGCCATGAAATTAAAACATGCTTGCCCCTTGGAAGGAAAGCTCCTAGACAGCATATTAAAAAACAAAGACATCTCTTTGCCAACAAAGGTCCATATAGTCAAAGCTATGGTTTTTCCTGTAGTCATGTACAGTTGTGAATTGAACCATAAAGAAGGCTGAGAGCCAAAGAATTGATGCTTTTAATTTGTGGTACTGGAGAAGTTCTTGAGAGTCCCTCAGACAGCAAGGAAATCAAACCAGTCAATCCTAAAGGAAATCAACCCTGAATATTCACTGGAAGGACTGAAGCTGAAGCTTACCCAATACCACCTGATGCGAAGAGCTGACTCACTGGAAAAGACCTTGATTCTGGGAAAGACTGAAGGCAAAGGAGAAGAGGGCAGCAGTGAATGAGATGGTTAGATAGCATCACTGATTCTCAACGAACATGAGTTTGAGCAAACTCCCGGAGATAGGGAGGGACAGGGAAGCCTGGTGTGCTGCAGTCCATGGGGTCACAAAGAATCGGACACGACTGATCAACTGAACAACAGCAATAAGCTAGCTAACCTTCATCTTGGGGAGCTGATTCTACAAGAGGAAACAACTTTGGCGGAATTCAAAGAGGGTGCTCAAGATCCCCACACCTGGTATAAACATCCTGCATGATCCCCAGGGCTGTGAGTATAATGGGTTTTACGCTCGTGATTAACAAGTTAGAGTATAGAACACAGCTGACTTTGGGAGAGGAAGATTATCCTGATGGGCGTGACTTAGGAACCCTTTAAAAGCTGAGCCTTTTCTCTGGTTCATCACAGAAGAGGAAGTCAGAAGTTTGAAGCATTGAGATTTGACACACTGCTGCTAAAGGGTGGGAGCCTCATGGCTGGGAATTCAGGTGGCCTGTAGTCACTGGCTCACATTCAGCATGGAAATAAGGTGCAAGTCCTCAGTCCTATACCTCAAGGGATGGAATTCGGCCAACAAGAACAACCTTCAAGGAGGGTTTTTTCCGCAGAGCCTCCAGACAAGCATTCAGTCCAGTCAACACTCTGATTTTCCTGCCTTATGGCGCGTTGAGCAGAGCACCTTGCTGTGCCTACATGGTGTGGCTAACAAACCTGCAGCCCTAGGAACTGGGAGAATTCATCTTAAATGACCACTGACTTATGGGATTTGAATACATATTTACCCAGAATGAGAACTGTTCATTTGATTTTATTAAAATCATAACCATAGGGAAAATAATAGATGCATGTAGTTTTTGTTTTTTTTTTAAGAAAAGATTTGGCAAAATGAAACATTTGTCTTGCATATATGTTTTCCTCAGAAACTATACTGAGGTTGTACCCAAAAGCTTTCTTCCGTACTTGGGCCTGTACCAGCTGGTATCTGCTTCCTGTAGTTCACATTTGATAACCATCAACAGTAAATAAGTCAACTGAAGCCTGGGTCTTCCTAGTTCCGTTGCTGTCTGTCATTTCAGGGAAAGGAAGTTGGAAAAAAAAAAAGAAGAAGAAGAAGAAGGCCGAGAGCACTCATTCACCCTACAAACCTTGATCGTGTATTGTATTACACACCATGCCGGTCTCTTCATTAAGGATCATCAGCTCTGACTGCTTACAAGTTCAGGATGTTTACTGCTTCTGCATTGTCCAGTCTTCAACAATTATCATGGAGAAGTGTGGATTTCTCTGATTCTTTGTTGGCCTCTTGCCCAGGCCTCTTGACTTCTTGTTGGCATGTTAACCCACTTCCTCAAATGTGTACTGTCTTTTATTTCAAAAATTTCCCCTTGACTAAGCTTGCAGTTATCTAGTTACACTTCCTCTAATGCAGGGAAGCTCATCTTTTTCAAGGGTGGGACTTGAGCAAAAACTCAACTGCCGCAAGAACAAATAACCTACTGAGTTCACTGTTCTCGAGCACGAGGATGGATAATTCAGAATGTTTTCAAGCCCTTCTTTCTGATGGGGCACGATATTCAGTTTTGCAATTAGGCACCAATCTGTGTCAGAGGGGCAGGCGCTTCAAGGTCCAGGAAACAGGTCCCAGGTCTGCCAACAACCAATTAGATAAACTTGGGTAAACCTCTGCCTGAAGCCCAAGAAGTGCTTGCTAAGCATGAGTGACCATTAATTACAGCACAACAAAATACATCATACAGCAATGAACCAAAATTTGGCAAGTCGCACCATGTCACATGGATGAGCTAAGATAAGCAGTTATTGAGCTAAGCAGTGATGCATGTGTGGTTCTTCAGACAATTTATGGTTGCAGAATATCTAGAAGATTCTAGAATTGTGTGCCTCAAATACAGTATCTTTTTTTCAAAAGTCGTCTGTTATGAAATAAGAGATGCTGATGCTGACTTGAAACCAAATCAACCTTCCCGCCCCCTCAGGCTTCTCCATCACAATAAATAGCAACTCCTTTCTCCCATTTTTCGAGGCCAAAGAATTTGTGCTGCTTTTGACTCCTGGCTTACATTCTATCTGCTGGGAGATTCCACTAAAACATCTCAAATCTGACTACTTTCACACACTCTTCGATTACCACCTCATCTTAGCCACCATCATCTCCTGGAAAGTGATTGCATTGTTTCCTGGCTGATCTTCCTTCCTCCTCAGCCCTTGCCCGTCTTCCATCATTTTAGGTAACTATTCAGCATTGTAAGCCAATCACACTGCTCATTGACCCCACGCCCTCCCGTGGCTTCCTTCTTACAGTAAAACCTCCAAGCCTTCAGTGACCTCCAGGGCACTTCATCAGCATTCTGACATCACCTCCCCCTTGACCCTCCGCTCCAGCCACCTCAGCCTCCTGCTGCTCCTCAGGCACAGCAAGCCTGCCCCTGCCTCGGGGCCTTTGCACTTACCAACTTCTCTCCCTAGTTCTGCTCTTCTACCATGCTTGACCCCATGACTCATATGTTGATTTCAAGTTTTGACTTCAGTGTTAGTTTTTCAGGGTGGCCTGTTCTGCTCCCTCTCCTTAAATTGCACCCCCCCTGACCCTGCACACACACACACACATACCACATATTTCCTAAGTCCCTTCCATGACTTATTTTCTCTCTTTAGGAAAAAAAAAAGCATCTTTTATCTCTTGAATATTTTCTGTCTCTCCCACTAGAATGTGAGCTCTAGTTGGGGAGAACTTTTGTGCTTTTTGTTTTCTTCTTTTAATCTTGATCACTGCAAAAGAGATTAGAGAGTACCCGGCACATCTACACAGTAGACGGTCAAGAATCTAAATGATGAATGAACAGATAAATGATTTATTCACCAAGTGTTAAGGAAAGCTGAAAGAGTTAAGCCCTATTTGTTGACTTAACCTGAAGTGACTTGTAGGAGGGGAAATCAGGCAGAGCTCAACCTTCTTTACAGATTGCGATTTACTCTACACTTTTGAAAACTTGAGCAAACACAAACAGCTAAGGCTGCTGTCATTCTCCAGACATCATTGCTTTGACAAGAATGTTAAGTTAAACCCTTAATGAGCTCAGAGGATTGAAAATTAAAATTGGGTGTTGTGGACTGGAGTGTTTATGTCTCCTGAAAACTCATCTGTTGAAACCCTACCTGCCACAGTGCTATTAGGAGGTGGAGCTTTGGGGAGGTTATTAAGATTAGATGTAGTCTCAAGGGTGGAGCTCTCATGAGTGGGATCGGTGCCCCTATAACGGTCGTCAGAGAGCTCACTTCCCCTCTTTGCTCTCATCAGAGTGAGGACAAAAGAGGAAGTCACCAATCTGCTACCCGGAGAAGGGCTTCCACCCAAAATCAACCCTGCCTGATCTCAGACTTCCAGCCTCCAAAACCGTGAGAGATAAATTTCTGTCTATAAGCCACCAGGCTGTGGTGCTGTGCTATATCAACCCAAACTGACTTTGAAATTCTTATTTTCAATTGAATGTCTCAAGAGGAAAAATAATTTTTAAAAGTTTAAAGGAAGTTAGTCAAGTAGACTAGCCTTCCGTGGGCTTAACTGTGTTTCTTCTCATCCCCTGTAAATGTTGACGTTGAAGTGGTAACACCCAGTAGCTCAGAATGACTGTCTTTGGAGACATGGTCTTTGAAGAGGTGACTGAGGTAAAGTAAAGTCAATATGGTAGGCCCTAATCTCATACAACTACTGTCTTCATGACAAAAAAAAGACTGGGACACATCTAAAAAATACTTTCACAGAAACATCTAGAACAGTGACCAAATATCTGGGTGGTGCAGCCAAGCCAGGCTGACACACAAAATGAGCCATTAAGTTGAAACAGAGCAGAAGACAAGGACCATTACAGTCCTTGCCCTCCCCCACACCAGCACCGCCGTGCCCTCTGCCTGCCTCTTGTCTGTGGAAAACCTTAGTCAACGAATAAGATTAGTCAGAGAAATGAGAACTGCAGAATCAAAGAAAAATAGTCAAAGGGGACTAAATGAAAATGTAGTCATTAAGCGCAGTCAAGGACCTTTAGTTCCCTCTCAAGGGCTGCAGATAATATTCTGCGCCACATCCTGGGAGCTGTATTACAGACACCAAAACACCAGGTGGGGAAGCTAACTACGTGACGACCAGACGGTACCCAGGAGACGAGCTGCCGCAATTCCGAGAACTGATCACATCGTAAAGAAATGGGGACAAGTGCACCCTGGAACTGAAGATTAGCTGTACCTGAAACGGGCTGATGCTGGTGAGACCACTGATGACCGATTTAAAGATGACTGCTAGAGACGACTGTGTGTTTCTGCACGTAGCCCCCTGCCCCCTCTGTCTATAGGAGCTCTCGCCTCCTGCTTGTCAGGATGGGGGAGTGGGCCTCTGGACAGACATCCCCCTGCCTCAGTTGCCAGCGTCTGAAATAAAGCAAACCTTCCTTTCCACCAGCCTGGCCTCTTTATGGGCCTTTGAGCTGTGAGCAGCTGGACTCACCACACACAGAGCTCTCGATAACGATGTGATGCTTGATAAATTTTTCCAGATCTATTTTTGGCTGTGGTGCATCTTCATTACTGCATGTAGGCTTTCTCTCGTTGGCTTCTCTCTAGTTGTGGTACGTGGGCTTCTCATTGCGGTGGATTCTCTTATTGTCACATGTAACTTTCTCTCTCAGTTGCCCCGTGCGTGGTATGTGGAATCTTCTCAGTCCAGGGATCAAACCTGTGTCCCCTGCATTGGCAAGTGGATTCTTACCCACTGGATCACCAAGGAAGTCCTTAATAAATTATTTAATAATTGACTGACATTAAAATGAGTTCAGTTGGCTTAGTTTAAGACATAGTCACTGAAGGAAAAAACACTACTTTAAAATACTTTCAAATTTCAGGGGTTTTTTTGTTTTAAAGTAGACATCCATATTTTCTCTAATGCTAATTGTACTTAAGATATTTTAAAGAGTCAAACAAAAATAAGCAAATATTTTGGACTGTGGTGGTGGTTGCCGAATTCTATAAAATTATGAAGAGTTATTGAACTGTAATGGATGTTTTATGGTATGTAAATTATAGCTCAAAATAATAATGAATCATAAATGAACTGTTAGTCATGTAAAAGCATTTCTGTTTCATGAAAAACATCTGAACAACAGAATTCCAGGGCTGAGACAAAACTAGACGCTGCGTATTTCAACATAATTAGAATAAAGTTTTGGGGATACTTGAAAATTAGTACCATGAACAAAATTCTGACAGGCACAAAAAATAATAATTTAAAAAAGCTTTTTTTCTGTTTACAAAGGAAAGAAGCTTTTTTGTTATCAATTTGAATGACCCTGAAAATGTCCACTGCTTTAGGATAAAGAGACTAATAAGCATCTTTTAGATTTAACCATAAGAAGTCATGGGTCTCCTGGAAACAGCTGGGGACCATCCTGTCTGCCCTTTAATTCCATCTGGGAGCCCTAGAAGGAAAGACTAGGAAAAAGGAACCTCTGAAAAGCCTCAACTCCCAGCATCATGCGCCATGGATTGCTGAGATTCCAGATTTTCTATAAAGGTGATACAGTGGATACACACACACACATGGTGTGGGCCTAAGACATTCTAGAGATGCTGGTAAATGGGAAAGTAACTTGTCTTCACATATTTATCACTACCACTGATTCAATGGACATGAACTCGGGTGAGGGACAGGGAAGCCTGGCATGCAGCAGTCCATGGGGTTGCAAAGAGTCAAACACCACTTGGCGACTGAACAAACAAACATTTATCATTTATCCAGTCACTCTGGCAAGCTAACAGACGCTAGTAAAACTTTGAGCTGAGTCTCCTGAGTGTTCCAGAACAGTGGCTCTCAAAGTATAGCCTCAGAAACCCTTTCAGGAGGTCGGCAAAGTCAAAACTATTTTCAAAATAGAGAAGGGGAGGGTGGGATGATTTGGGAGAATGGCATTGAAACATGTATATTACCATATGTGAGATAGATCGCCAGTCCAGGTTCGATGCATGAGACAGGGTGCTCAGGGCTGGTGCCCTGGGATGACCCTGAGGGATGGGATGGGAGGGAGGTAGGAGAGGGGTTCAGGATGGGGGACACATGTACACCCATGGCTGATTCATGTCAATGTATGGCAAAACCACTACAATATTGTAAAGTAATTAGCCTCCAATTTAAATAAATAAATTAATTTAAAAAAAACTATTTTCAAAATAATAACCAAGAGGTTATTTGCATCTTTCACTTTCATTCTCTCATGAGTGTGAAGTGGAATTTCCCACCGACTGTGTTACGTGTGACAGCCCACCTACTGTGTGCAGAGCTGCCATAGGACCCAGCTACTGTCCACCAGAAGCTACTGTCCAGAAGTTAAAGAGATCTGTGAAGCTATGAAAGAGTAGCACGGTTCTTAGCAAATGCTTTTTGTTTGGGAAAATATAATAATTTTTCCTAAGGATTTGTTGCGTTCACATGTAACTGGCTTTTTTCTACTTCTGAATGACTTGATAAGTAATTTTTGTTGATGTATTTACTTTTGGCTGCGCTGGGTCCTTGTTGCTGAGTGCGGGTTTTCCTCTAGTTGCGGTGAGCAGGGGCTGCTCTCCCTCATGTCATGTCGACTTCTCACTGCGGTGGCTTCTGCTGTTGAGAAGCACAGGCTCTAGGCCCAGGGGCTTCAGTACGTGCAACTCATAGGCCTAGTTGCTCTGCCTCAGGTGGGACCTTCCCGGACCAGGGATTGAACCTGTGTCCCCCGCGTTGGCAAGCAGAGTCTTAACTGCTGGACAGCCAGGGAACTCCTGATAAGTAATATTTTGAAGTTTTTTTTTCCCCAGTCTTAATTTCTAATATAATAAATAACCATCGTATTCTAGAAAAGGTATTATACTGTACGCAAATAATGGTGATTTTGTATTCTTATTTCTAGCAGTTATACTTCTTTTTTAGTTTTGATCATTGTTAGCCAGAACCTCCAGAGCATGACGAGGCTTCCCAGGTGGCGCTAGTGGTAAAAAAAACAAAAAACAAAAACCCCGCCTGTCAATGAGGAGACATAAGAGACGCAGGTTCGATCATTGGGTCAGGAAGATGCCCTGGAGGACAGCATGGCAACCCACTCCAGTCTTCTTGCCTGGAGAATCCCCATGGACAGAGGAGCCTGGCGGGCTGCGATCCATAGGGTCAAAAAGAGTAGGACACGGATGAAGTGAGTTAGGAAGCACGAACCCACGCTGGGGCAGTGGCCGTGAGAGAGTGGGGAGCCAGTTTCACTCCTGGATGAAACAAAAAGGCTTCTAATGTTTCTGAAAACCTGGTTGTATTTTGCAAGCCAGGCCCTGTTCTGGGAAATGTTGACAGGAGTTCTAAAAGAACAACAGCTTGAGATGCAGTACTCTGGTGTTTCGAAATTTTTCAAGGGAAAGATTTTTCTTTTGGTATCAAAAAAAAACACACACACAGCCTTTGATTGCTAGTTCTTGTGTGATTTTCAGCAAATCTTTATACCTCCACGAACCTTGGTTTTTCTCATCTATAAATGAATAGATTTTATCGGTGCTTCCAAATCATAGTTGGTTGACATTAAAATTATCTGTGAAATCAATGAAGGAAAGCTTCCTTTATTCTAGAATTCCAGCCAACAAAAGCAGAATGAGTGAAGGAATCTGATAATTAGCATTATTGCCACTCCCAGTGATATAACTGATTCAGGACAGGCTCATCAATGTTTGTTAAAACCATGCAGTGGTAAGTCAGGGAGTGCAGTATCTGCACACTGACAACATACGACTCCACTGACTGCTTAGTAACTGCAGTGGGCGAATGGACCTGTACAGTGGACAGATCTAGCTGTCAAGCCACCGCCTGAACTGAGTGCTCACTTGAATTGAGATACACAGACAACCTGGGAGAACTGATGTGATGTATAAGTATGAGGGCTTCCCTGGTAGCTCAGCTGGTAAAGAATCTGCTTGCAATGCAGAAGACCTGTGTTTGATCCCTGGGTTGGGAAGATCCCCTGAAGAAGAAAAGGGCTACCCACTCCAGTATTCTGGCCTGGAGAATTCCATGGACTGTATAGTCCATGGGTTGCAAAGAGTCGGACACAACTGAGCGACTTTAACTTTTACTATAAGTATGAAATACTCTTTCCCAAATGTTAAACTTGAACCTACATGAACATTTAGACAAGATACATGCTAAGTCACTTCAGTTGTGCCTGACTCTTTGCAACCCCATGGACCATAGCCTGCCAGGCTCCTCTGTCTATGAGATTTTCCAGGCAAGAATACTGGAGTGGGTTGCCACTTCCTACTTCAGGGGATCTTCCGGACTCAGGGATTGAACCCGTGTCTCTTCCCTCTCTTGCACTGGCAGGCAGATTCTTTACCACCAACGGCCACCTTTAGACAAGAAAGTTAGTGAAAGTTAAAGACTCTTTGCACCCCCATGGACTATACAGTTCATGGAATTCTCCAGGCCAGAATTCTGGGGTGGGTAGCCCTTTCCTTCTCCAGGTGATCTTCCCAACCCAGGGATCAAACCCAGGTCTCCTGCATTACGGGCAGGTTCTTTACCAGCTGAGACACCAGGGAAGCCCTCAAATAAGAGGCAGATCCCAAATGTTTGGGAGCATAAAGCTCATAGAATCCTGGGAGTCCGTCTTTAAGAAAAGAAAACAAAATTAGATGCAAAAGTGAATGTTTGTGTACAACGAGAAAATAAAATCACAAGTTACAAATCTCAAAAAGGAATCAATTATCATGGATATCACAAAACCCCAGAAAATAACACCAAATTTGTATTAATCAACTGCTGGAGACATCTCTATAATATTTATTTTCCCCCCTCTGTTTTTGCCTGCGTGCAATTTGATCTATTGTGCAATATTTTCTGCAGAACAAGGGTTCTTTTCCTGGCTGAAGAGTCAAAGGTGTGAGTCCCCACCATGCACCTCAATTGACTCAGACCTGGGGGACAAGGCTGGGTGTGGCCAGCCAGACCCAGACATCTGTAAGGTGTGGGCAGAACTGAGAACCCTTAGCCTCCCACACCTGAAGTGACGACTCGCTCTAACTCACACAACAGGATGGCAAACAGAAGCTTGGCAAGAGACAGGAAATTGAAACCTCAAGGCCACCAGCAGCTCTGTGCCCCAGAAACCCACATTTGAGCAAAAGAGACTAAGGACGCCAAGAGCACGTGGGCCGCGTTGTCCTCACTCTGGCTGGGCCTGCCTGAACTCACCCTCCTCACCATCCCCAGGTGTCAGAGACTCTCTCACGAAGCTGGTCTTGGCTTTCCTGGCAGCCCAGTGATGAAGAGGCTGCCTTGCTGTGCAAGGGACATGGGCTCTACCACCCACGAGCCATGGCCACAGAATCTGCATGCCGTGCTTACGGAAGTCCACATGCCTAGAGCCTGCGGTCTGCAACAGTGAGAAGCCTGCACACTGCCATGGAGAGTAGGCCCTGCTCGGCGCAGCTGGGGAAAGGCCGCGTGCAGCCACGAAGACCCAGCACAGACAAAAGATAAAATAAAAACAGCAATCTATAAAGAAGCAACAGTAACTAAGAGCTGGTCTTGAAGCATAAACAGACCCCAGAGATGATGGCGCCACAGGAGGTAAACGGCATGGCCCCTGAAGCACACAGGGGGGATGTGTGGACCCCAAGTTGATCTTCTGAACCCCCCACCAACGTCCCTTCTCATCCCCTTTCCTCCCATCCCCTGGCCTCTCTACTCTGTCCATGGATTTCCCTAGCTGCTACATTTCATGCAAAGAGAATCATACGCGTGACCTGTGACTAGTCTCTTTCATTTAACGCAAGGTTGTCAAGGCCCATACATCCTGTAATATATGAGCCCTTGGGATCTCCCCTGACCAGGGATCAAACGTGTGTCCCCTGCACTGAAGGTGTAGAGTTTTACCCACTGGACCACTAGGAAAGTTCTTCTTTTTTTAATTGCTGAAAAGTTTTCCTTACATGGATAGACCAGAGTTTGTTTATCCACTCATAAGCTGATGGATATTTAAGTTGTTGCCACTTTGGGGCTGTGACAAAGAGTGTGTTAGTCCCCACTTTGAATTCACAAGCATCCACTTCCCACAATGCACAGCGGCCGTGTCCCTCACAGGCTGACCCAGACGAATGCTCCTCCCAAATGCCTTAGGCTCTGGAACCACCATTCAGATCGCCTGAGTCCTAACCTCTTCAGACCCCTGGCCCTTATGGTGAATCAAGGCCCCCACCTTGATTTTCTTTCTTCCATCAGCCTCAGTCCAGCCCCCATGCATCAGACAGGCTCCAATAACACTGAACATCAAAGCAAAACAGTAGAGAGTCCCAGTCATTCTATCTCAGAGTCTCCTTGGCATCACTTATAAATTTGCATCTCCCAGGTTGAGGCACCTCCGAATTTCCCCCACTGCATCTAAGTCCCAGATCCTTGCCCAACCTGAAGGGTCCTGTCATGCTCCCCCTACCCACTACCATCAGCATAATCCGTGGGAGGTTGCCTTGCATCTCTGTCCCTTATTTCATCCTGGCTGCAAAGTGGACCTCAGAAAAAATTCCAGTTTCCATTATGAAAGGAGAAGTTACTCCAGCCCATAATCTAGTGCTGGTCCAGCTTCACTAGTCTTGAGATGCAGACTTCTGGGAATTCCCCAGTGGTTCAGTGGTAAGGACTCCCTGCTGCCACTGCCAAAGCCCCAGGCTCAGTTCCTGGTCAGGGAACTAAGACCCCACCAGCCACATAGCCAAAAAAAAAAAAAAAAATCCTGGCCCTTGGGAGCCCTGTAATATGTCTCTGTAATGTGACCACCATGAGTTGGGGGAAGGCCATTTCACGGTGAGAGAAGTTGGGACTGTCCCCCAAAATTGGAGCGATTATACCCTTGACTTCTGCAAAACACTGGAGCAGAGCATGTGATAGGGCAAATCTCCTCACCTCAGTTTCAGGGCTGAAAGTCCCTCATCTGAGGAAACGCTCCATCCCAGCTTAGCCAGGACCATGAGGCACCCTGCAGAGCCTGGTACATTTCAGTCACAACGTCAGCTACAGACTGAGGTACAGTTAAGCTCTAGGAAGACGCACCCATTCACGCTGAGGGGAGGAGAGCAGGAAACCTGCTGGGATTGTGGGGAGGCAGGCGGTTAACCAGCCCAATCACTGTGAGGACCCTCATTTCGGAGACAAGCAAACTGTGGGCTTCGGTGACTTGTCCGCATAGCAAGGCTGTTTTTTAATCCCTAAGTCATGGCCGACTCTTTGCGACCCCATGAATCACAGCACACCAGGCTTCCCTGTCCATCACCAACTCCTGGAACTTGCTCAAACTCACGTCCATCAAGTCCATGGTGCCATCCAACCATCTCATCCACTGTCGACCCCTTCTCCTCCTGCCTTCAATTTTTCCCAGAATCAGGGTCTTTTCAAATGAGCCAGTAATTCGCATCAGGTGGCCAAAGGATTGGAGTTTCAGCTTCAGCATCAGTCCTTCCAATGAACATTCAGGACTGATTTCCTTTAAGATGGACTGGTTGGATCTCCTTGCAGTCCAAGAGACTCTCAAGGTCTTCTCCAACACCACAGTTCAAAAGCATCAATTCTTTGGTGCTCAGCTTTCTTTATAGTCCAACTCTCACATCCATACATGACCACTGGAAAAACCATAGCCTTGACTAGACAGACCTTTGTTGGCAAAGTAATGTCTCTGCTTTTTAATATGCGGTTTAGGTTGGTCATAACTTTCCTTCCAAGAAGTAAGTGTCTTTTAATTTCATGGCTGCAATCACCATCTGCAGTGATTTTGGAGCCCCCAAAAATAAAGTCTCTCACTGTTTCCACTGTTTCCCCATCTATTTCCCCATCTATTTCCCATGAAGTGATGGGACCAGATGGCCATGATCTTAGTTTTCTGAATGTTGAGCTTTAGGCCAACATTTCACTCTCCTCTTTCACTTTCATCAAGAGGCCCTTTAGTTCTTCTCTGCTTTCTGCCATAAAGGTGGTGTCATCTGCATATCTGAGGTTATTGATATTTCTCCCAGCAATCTTGATTCCAGCTTGTGCTTCCTCCAACCCAGCATTTCTCATGATGTACTCTGCATAGAAGTTAAATAAGCAGGGTGACAATATATAGCCTTGACGTACTCCTTTTTCTATTTGGAACCAGTCTGTTGTTCCATGTCCAGTTCTAACTGTTGCTTCCTGACCTGCATATAGATTTCTCAAGAGGCAGGTCAGGTGGTCTGATATTCCCATCTCTTTAAAATTTTTGCACAGTTTGTAGTCATCCACACAGTCAAAGGCTTTGGCATAGTCAATAAAGCAGAAATAGATATTTTTCTGGAATTCTCTTGCTTTTTCGATAATCCAACGGATGTTGGCAATTGATCTCTGGTTCCTCTGCCTTTTCTAAAACCAGCTTGAACATCTGGAAGTTCACGGTTCATGTACTGTTGAAGCCTGGCTTGGAGAATTTTGAGCATTATTTTGCTAGTGTGTGAGATGAGTGCAACTGTGCGGTAGTTTGAGCATTCTTTGGCATTGTCTTTCTTTGGGATTGGAATGAAAACTGACCTTTTCCAGTCCTGTGGCCACTGCTGAGTTTTCCAAATTTGCTGACCTATGAAACAAGGTAGACCTCAGCAAACACATCTTCTGGCTCTTGTTTCTAACCTCACAAATATTCATAGGTTCCCATTGTAAGACAAACAAAACTCAAAACAATGCTCATCAAGTGATGAAACACTCGTGCTCTGAATGTGTTCCAGCAGTTAAGAAGCATGGCTAGGTCTGCACACGGGGCATGGAGAGGGCTTGGTGATCATTGTCACATGTTCTGTACCTTTAATCCCTCCTCCACCGATGCCTCCTCCCCATCTGTAAACATCTCCAGGTCTCCCTCTACTTTAAAAAAAAAAAAAAACACAAATTTCTGAGCCTTACCACTTCCTGGGTTCACCACCGTGCCCCATCACCACACTTTTCTCAGCATCCTCACACCCACTCACTGATGAGTCCCTCTCTATCTGGCTTCTTTGCGGGTGGCTCTCTGAAAGCCGCTGCTCTTCCCGGCAGCCACACCCCACGCTTTGGTCCAACCTCTCCCATCTTTTCGCTCTTCAGCAGTGACCAGACCCCTCGTTCTAAGAACTCCTTTGCCATCTTCCTCCTCTGCCTTCTTTGTGTTCCCATCTAGTTCTCCTATGTCATTGCAAGACCCTGGAGGCATAGTCTATGTTATCATTTTACACCCTCTGGAATATCATGTGCCTGATCAGTTCTTCCATATTGGTTGGTTTGACATCACTTGAGTTCTTTATTTACATTTACTTCTGGAAGGAAACCAGGTCCACCTCTCCCACTGTAAACTCCCCTATGTCTCAACAAAATGATCAAGAACCTCTCAATTGCTTTTCTCTGGGACCTTAGAAAGTACAGCATACACATATACAATGGAATACTACTCAGCCATGAAACAGAAAGAAATAATGCCTTTTGCAGAAACATAGATGGACCTAGAGATTATCAGACTAAGTGACGTAAGCAGAAAGAGAAAGATAAATACCATGTGATATCACTTCTATGTGGAATCTAAGGTATTGTGGAAATGAACCAATCTACAAAACGGACATAGACTCACAGACGTAGAGAACAGACTGATGATTGCCAAGGGGGAGTTGGGGAGATGGGAGTTCGGGATTAGTAGATGCAAACTATTGCATATAGACTGGATAAACAACGAGGTCCTACTGAATAGCACCGGGAACTGTAGCCAGTCTCCTGAAATAAACCATAATGGAGAAGAATCTAAAAAAGAACGAAGAACGTACATATGTGTGTAACTGAGTCACTTTGCTGCACAGCGGAAATTAACACAACGTTATAAATCAACTACACTTCAACTAAAAATTTTAAAAAAAATGTACAAAGGAGACTGTTTCACCAAGGTCTGATTTCTCAGCACCCTGGGCGGGGGCTTTAGCACCTGATCTTGACCTGAGAAGAAGCTACTTGATTTCTACCCAGTACTGGCTGTATTCAGACGGCTTCGAGGAATAGTTTCCTGAGTTTCTTGATGTTTGCAGTGCTTACGATGACTTTCACACTTAGTTAAGCAACCTTTGATACTGTGTGGTTATAACATAATAACCACATGTCGCTTTGTCTTCAACAGTGAAAAATCCAAAGGGCTTTAACCACTGGTAAAAGTGTCTTCTCACGTCAACCACATAGCAGCACATAGTGTGATGTGAGCTAGATGGCTATTTTCATGAAGCGGGTTGAGCTCAACTGACAAGGCAGTTGCATAACCGCCTAGGCTCCGCGCAGTGTGGGCTTGCCGAAACACGTGCCTTGGGAGAGACAAATCTCTGCGTTCTCTTTCCTGCCAGCTCTTCACCAGCTCTGGGGCTGACTGATGACACATTCCAAGGTCTGTTTGATGCTGCCATCGGGAGAATCCAAGCTCTGTTTAGCTAAGCATGTTCAGGGCCCTTCAGCTGCCATTGCACCTCCTTCCTTTGCCATCTGAACTTCCTCCAGCTTTAGTGGAACGTGCTCCCAGGAGGGCAGGTCCTGCCCAGTGGGTGTGTGGGGCAGGGACTGGCCACCAGGATCAAGGGTCTGGGCTCGCCTCCTGACCACGGTTCCCCTCTCTCCTCCCCAAGGAGGAGCCCAGACCCTCCCTGCCCTGAGAGTCCACCTTCCCTGAGGGACCCAGCAGTTCAGGCGCCTTCATTGCCCCACAGTGCCCCCTCTGGGAAACTTGCTCTCCTATTTCTCTGGCCCCAGAGGTGGAGGGGAACGCCCCTGAAGGAACCACCAGCTGAGAAACCCAAGTCCCCTCCTTAATGAGTCATCTCTCCCCTTCGACTCCTAGGGAGTTGCTGAAATTCTCAAGAATTTCCAGTCCTTGCTCTGCCATTTTGGATGGTGAAACTGACCTCAGAGTTAAGTGGTAAAGTCTGTCCTAGGGGTCCCCCATCCTCCAGCCCCCAGCACCTTTTTAGGGCCCACCTCCTTCCAGGCAAGAGTAAGACTCTTCAGAATCCTACTGCTCCAGACTTCCCCAGTGGTACAGTAGCTAAGACTTTGCACTCCCAATGCAGAGGGGCCAGGGTTCAATCCCTGGTCAGGGAGCTAGAGCCCACATGTTGCGACTAAAGATCTCCCGGGCCACAACAAAGGTCGAAGAGTCCAAGTGCCACAACGAAGACTCGGCGCAGCCAAATAAATGAATAAATATTAAACAAAAAAACAAAGAATCCTACTGCTCACATACCACTCTCCTTTGGGGCAGCCCTGCCAGCACGCTAAGGGGAGATGCGTTAAATAACCAGTGCTGTACACTGGCCGCCAAGCCCCCCAGTCTAAGTCCTGTCCAGAGCTCGGAGACAGAGGAGCAGCTATCTATTTGTTCACAAGCAGGCTGGGCAAGAGGGCAAAATCACAAATGTCAACCATCCGAAGCCTCATGCCTGGACCCCCGGCCAGCTGAGGCCGTGCCACCGTTTAGAAACACCAAAGTGCCATTCGGGTCTGTGCGTTTTTAGGTCTCTGGAAACATCACATAAGAACATGGGCTTCATCCGAATGTTACGTGATGGCAGGTGAAAGAGGAGGCCAAGTCATTCCCGCTGAAGACGATGTGAGAGTGAAGGAGAGGAATTGAAGACAATCAGTGAGAAAAGAATTAGAAACAGTCAGGACATTCAATCATGGAACGCATTGCAAAAGTAATCTATAACACGCACATTTCTAGCAGAGAAACAAGAACCAGTTCAAATCGATACCATGGCTGCAATATTGTTCATCCATAAAAAAAGGCGAGCCTGCCAGTTACAACAACATCGATGAACTTTGAGAGCATCATGCTAAGTCAGATGCACCATGAGATGAGTCAGACAGAGAAAGACAAATACTGTATGATCTCACTCACCATGGAATCTAAAACAAAATAAAGGAACCACCTCCTAGATACTGAAAGGAGACTGGTGGTTGCCAGAGACAGAGGATAAGGTTCGGAGCAAAATGGGTGAAAGGCAGCCAAAGGTCCACACTTCCAGGAACGAGATGAATAAGTCCTGGGGATATCATATACAGCGTGGTGACTAGGAGTTAGCAACCTTGTACATCTGAAAAGTACTAAGGGAGTTGCTCTGAAAATTTTTCATCATACACACAAACAAAAAGTTGTAGTGATGAGTGCAAACTAAACCTGTTGTGGTGATCATTTTATAACATATACATATATCAAATCATTGTGTTGCACACCTAAAACTAACACTATGTTATATGTCAATTACTTCTCGGTTTTTAAAAAGCTGTACATGTATTACTTCCAATACCTATACCTTCTTTCAGAAGGACAAAAACATTAAAAAGCACTTCCTAGTAATTAGCCTCCAATTAAAATAAATACATTTATATTTAAAAAAATAAAATAAAAAGAATTAGGCCTTAAAAAAAAAAGGCACTCCGTATTAGAAAAACAAATAAACATAATGGAAGGGGAGATCTCTTCTACAGTCATTGTAACAGCGCATCAAAAGATGAAATGCTAAGGCATAAACTTAGCAAGAACTGTAAGGGATTATTTTGAAGAAAACAAAAGAAGACTTGAATAAATAGAAAGATCCCCCTTGGTTCTTCTAATACACATCAATTCTCACCAAATGACTTTCTATATGCAGGAGTATCTCAATTAAAATGCCAAAAGGAAAAACAGGACGGAGATCTTAACTTTATTCTTTACATAACTATGAATTACAATTAAATAAACAGAAAACAATGAAAGTCTTAGAAGAAAGCATGAATGGATCTGCTAACAATGTTAAACTACAGAATCCATTTCTTTCTGAGGAAACAAAAAATTCAGAAGCAGAAAGGGAAGGAGTTATCACTTTAATTGCATTAAATGATTGATCTTTTTTTAGAAGGTAACATATCCACAGATCATGAAATTAAAAAAATGTTTGTCTAAAGGGTATATAAGCATACAGAAACAATGCCCTGAACCGGCATTAGTATTTTCTTGTATGTCTTTACAGGATATCCAGTACATGCACAACCATATTCTTTTATCTATTAATGGGATTTGCTATACACACCCCCTTGCCCCTGAGATTTTTCACTTGCTCCAGCCAAGACATCAGTCTCTATCTGCCAACTTGGCTCTGACTCATTCATTTCCAGTTATATAGTATTTTATTGTTCTAAAATTATTAACTTAAAAAATTACTTATTTCTATATAGGAAAAATTGTCACGAACCATCTGACTGAAGGGGCTAATATCACTAATACAAATCAAAAAACTTGTCAGATTTGTATCTTTCGACTATATATGGGATTGACTGAATTTTGTTAAGAACATTTGAGCTTCCTTTTTGGAGTTTTCCAAAAAAAGGTTAAAGATGTGATCAGACAGTTCATAGAAAAGGAAACTCAAACGCTCCTAGACAAAAGATAGTCAACGTCATTCATGGTTAAAGGATACAAATCTGACAAGTTTTTTTTTTTTCCTACCACAAGAGCAAAAATCACCCAGTTTACCACCTCGAGGTGGTAGGAAAAGAACAGCGAGGCTTTAGGAAAAGAGCGTGTCCAGTAGAATGCCCAGAGTGACCATGAAGTACCCCAGATCTGGTTTCTGCCTCTTCAAGGATTCTGCTTCCTAACACCCTTTCAGACAGTTGTCTTCCATCTGATCTAGCTAGGATGGGTTCTGTTGTTTCCAATGTAGACTCTGACCTCTGATGGAGAGCCTCAAGTAAGAAGGGGAAGCCAAGTTCGTCTTTACAAGGACGACTGAGAAGGTTCTCCAAGATACATCACGTACAGATGTGTAATCAATGGGAGTGGCCACCAGCACAGACACACAACCTTTTACCTGGAAACCGCAGGTCAGTCATGTTTTGCAATTTGGGGTTTTAGAGTTGTGACCTGACCTTGATATATATAGCACGGAACTCTGCTCAGTGATATGTGGCAGCCTGGATGGGAGGGGAGTTTGGAGGAGAATGGATACATGCTTATGTGTGGCTGAGTCCCCTGGCTGTTTACCTGAAACTATCACAACTTGGTTATAGTCCAATATAAAAATTAAAAGTTTTTTAAAAACCTAATTAAGGGGGAAAAAAAGTGACCTGCTGCGGGTGATACCACATAGTACCTACCTACAGCAGTGTCGGGTACACATACCTACATCAAAGACAGTCATACCATTTACCAGTCTCAAGGGAAATGCATGCCTTTCACACTGCGTGGCATAATTAAACACTATATAGCCTTGTGTTAACTCAGGTCGTGAGTTATGAAAGTCTGCAATCTTCAAAGCTCTTTGGATTTTGGATTTATGGATTAGAATTGCACACCTGTATTTTGAGTCTTCCCTAGTGGCTCAGACAGTAAAGAACCCGCTTGCCAATGCAGGAGACATAAAAGACACAGGTTTGATCCCTGCCTGGGTCAGGAAGAGGCCCTGGAGAAGGAAATAGCAACCCACTCCAACTTTCTTGCCTGGAGAATCCCGTGGACAGAGGAGTCTGGTGGGCTACAGTCCACGGGGTCACAAAGAGTTGGACTAAGCACACACACACACACACACACACTCACTATATCTACTGCATTTTCCCATGACCTAATTATTTTATTCTATTTGTTTTTTTTAAATCCTTCAACATGAGCCTGAAATGTGACATATTCAATTCTCAGTGGAGATGGCTCCGGCTTCTTGGCACATTGCCACTTCTTATCAGCCCCAGTGACCTTTGGCCAGGCAGGTAGGGTGAGCCCCAGTTTGCATATGACATCACTGGGTTGTTGGTATCGCCAAACTCAAAGAGACGCTGGAGTTTGCCCAGTTCTTGGAAACACCTTAAGGGATCAGAGCCACTAGGGTTAAATTGGGATCATTTTTCATATGGGTCCAGGTCTGATTTCCAAGGGAGAAACTCCTAATTCACGTTAAAGATGGAATATCTTTAGAGTTAGAATGTCCTCTCACTGAGGTTTTATAAAAGGTAGAATTTGACCTCTGGAATATGTAGAATAATCTGATGCCTTGGCAATCATTAACGAAGCATTTTGCAACCCTATCTTAAGATCTTACGCATGACACGCAATTCTTTTGTTTATTTTCAGCTTGATTGCAGTATGACTTGTACACATGAAGCTGTGCCTTTGTGCACATTGGAAGTGTACCTTCGAATGAGTTTTGAAGTTTTAAAATGTGTTTATCTTTGGTTGTGCTGGGTCTTCACTGCTGTGAGGGCGTTTTCTCTCGTTGCAGCATCCGGGGGTCACTCTCTAGTTGGGGTATTCGGGCCCCTCATTGCAGTGGCTTCTCTCGTTGCAGAGCATGGATTCTAGGCTGCTCGGGATTCAGCAGTTACAGCACACAGGCTCCGTAGTTGCGGCTCCTGGACTCAAGAGCACAGGCTCAGTCGCGTGGCACACTGGCTTAGCTGCTCCATAGTGGGAGGGATCTTCTTGGACCAGGGATCGAACTCGTGTCTCGCGCGTTGGCAGGAGGATTCTGTATCACTGAGCCACCAGGGAAGCCCCCGGATGCGTTTTTACACATGTGAAACCATCTCCACGATAAAAATAATGAATGTCCATCACTGCCAAAGTTTCTTCATTGGGCACAACTTTAAAGTAAAGCCTGTCGAGATTATAAGACATTTAATTTCTCCCCTTAGGTAGTTCCCTGGTGGTCCAGTGGCTAAGACTCCATGCTCCCAATGCAGAGGGCCCAGGTTTGATCCCTGGTGAGCGAACTAGATCCCACGTGCCACAGCTAAGAGTTTGAACATCCTGACTAAGACCTGGAACAGCCAAATAAATAAATAAAACTAAGTATTAAAAATAAAACTGTGCACTGTGCTTAGTGACTCAGTCGTGTCCACCTCTCTGCGACCCTATGGACTGCAGCCTGCAAGGCTCCTCTGTCCATGGGGATTTTCCAGGTAAGAATACTGGAGCAGGTTGCCATTTCCTTCTCCAGAGGATCATCCCAATCCGGGTCTCCCACATTGCAGGTGGATTCTTTGACATCTGAGCCCCCAGGACAGCCACTAAATATAAAAAAATAAAAATAAAGTTTCCCCTCTTTGAAATAGCTTGCTTGTAAGGGACAAATCCAGGTGTTTGTCTTTGATCTGGTTTATTTTCAAAAAGCAAACCACAGTCAACAAGAAATATGTCCAAATTTCAATACCAAGACAACATATAATTAATTCTACCCTTTATGTAATCCTACATCTGCCACTTCAAAAAGAATCCAGTGTAATGTAATATGGTACCCTGAACTGACTCCTGGTACAGAAAAAGGATGTTAATGTGGAAACTGATGAAATCCAAATAAAGTGTGGATTTTAGTTAATAATGAGGTGTCAGTTTGGTTTCCAGGTTTTGACAAACATAAGATGTTAACTTTAGGAGAAACTGAAGCTGGATGAGGGGCGTACAGAACCCTCTGCACTGTCTGTGCGGAGGCTTCTCCACAGACAGAACCTATAAATCTATAACCCTATAATTCTATAAATCTAAGATCATGGCATCCAGTCCCATCACTTCATGGGAAATAGATGGGGAAACAGTGGAAACAGTGTCAGACTTTATTTTTCTGGGCTCCAAAATCACTGCAGATGGTGACTGCAGCCATGAAATTAAAAGACGCTTACTCCTTGGAAGGAAAGTTATGACCAACCTAGATAGCATATTCAAAAGCAGAGACATTAGTTTGCAAACAAAGGTGTGTCCAGTCAAGGCTATGGTTTTTCCTGTGGTCAGGTATGGATGTGAGAGTTGGACTGTGAAGAAGGCTGAGCGCCAAAGAATTGATGCTTTTGAAGACTCTTGAGAGTCCCTTGGACTGCAAGGAGATCCAACCAGTCCATTCTGAAGGAGATCAGCCCTGGGATTTCTTTGGAGGGAATGATGCTGAAGCTGAAACTCCAGTACTTTGGCCACCTCATGAGAAAGAGTTGACTCACTGGAAAAGACTCTGATGCTGGGAGGGATTGAGGGCAAGAGAAGGGGACGCCAGAGGATGAAATGGCTGGATGGCACCACTGACTCGATGGACGTGAGTCTGAGTGACCTCTGGGAGTTGGTGATGGACAGGGAGGCCTGGCGTGCTGTGATACATGGGGTCGCAAAGAGTCGGACATGACTGAGCGACTGAACTGAACTGAAAATTATCCAAAATATACACTTTGCATGTAAAAAAAGGACCCAATGACAGTTACTCAAGGAAAACCACATTTTATCACAGGTGCTGTGCTTTAAATTAAAAAAAAAAAATATTATCCCTCTAAATAATGGGCAAGAAACTACATCTATGTTGTTTAAGAGTAACAACAAAACAGATGTCACCTCCTAGTGCTGCCTTCCCCATCATAGGTTGTATCATCTCTCAGGCTTTCCATTGTCGCCTGTGGGGCCCTTTCCTTTTCCGTCACGGCGATTTCTAAACGCAAGGTTGAACAGAAGGCCGGTATTTTTAATTCTCGGAAATAAGACTAAACTGTTTCACAGAGGGCACTAAAGAGGAATTTAATTCGTGGGCTAGAATTGGTCTCTTCTGCTCTGTGTTTGCCCTGATGTTGACATTGCTGTAGTTTGGGGTGGAAGATGGGCGCAGGAAACGTTTGCACAAGGACTGTCTGTAGAGACACCAGGGCCCTTCTCTTGCCGCTGGTGAGGAGCATGGGGGGCGGGGGGCAGGAGAAGCGAGGCCCCGGATGTGGATGCCCGGGTTTGCTAGGGATGTTCAGAGGGAGCACAATGGATGAGGATTCACAGGCTTTGAATGGACCAGTGAGCATCTTAGCCGTGTACCCAGCAGATTGAATGCCAGCCCGCTCTCCTCACATTTCCTGGGCTTTGTCCAACTCTTTTGTTGTTCAGGCTCCAAGTCGTGTCCGACTCTTTGTGACCCTATGGACTGTAGCCTGCCAGGCTCTCCTGTCCTTCACTGTCCCCCCCGAGTTTGCTCAGATTCATGTCCATTGAGTGATTCGATCTAACTAACCATCTCATCCTCTGCTGCCCTCTTCTCCGTTTGCTGTCTTGCCCAACTCTGCTGCTGCTGCTACTGCTCAGTCGCTTCAGTCGTGTCCGACTCTGTGCGACCCCATAGACGGCAGCCCACCAGGGTCCCCCGTCCCTGGGATTCTCCAGGCAAGAACACTGGAGTGGGTTGCCATTTCCTTCTCCAATGCATGAAAGTGAAAAGTCAAAGTGAAGTCATTCAGTCGTATCCGGCTCTTAGCGACCCCATGGACTGCAGCCTACCAGGCTCCTCTGGTAGGAAAATCCTCCATGGATTTTCCAGGCGAGAGTACAGGAGTGGGGTGCCATTGCCTTCTCTGACTTTTCGGTCTTGCCCAACTCTAGAGCCCTGGAAAGTTGGGCATAGACTGGATTGGACTGACATAGCAAAAGTGATGCGATGGTTCTGTTTCTGGGTGTGGCCAAACGAGCACATAGCAGTGCCCACTTTTCTAACAGATGCATTCTTTAGGCTGATGGAGAGATTTATCTAGGTCAGGAAGTGCAGATTATTTTCAGTAATTTGTTTTGCCCACTAGTCTTCCTGTTTAAATGACACAATTTCTTGTAGCAGGTCGGAGGCTATGTTGATGTTTCCATTTAGTTACAGTGCCTGGTCTCAAGTCTCTGGAATAATGCCTGTCGCACAGGGAGTGCTGATAAATATTTGCTGAGGATTCCTTTCTATGGAAACTTGAGTAAGTCAACACTTCAGGGTTAGTTGACTTCATCGGAATCAAAGTTCTTTAGGACTGTTTGCTTCCTGGGACAGTGTAATGTCTGAAAAAAACAAGAGCTTCCCTTGGTCTTGAGTGACGTCGTCCAGGAAGATTCTGAGGCTTCATCTGCATAGGTGCCCCCGTGCCATCTGGGGGGAGGCAGTATGGAAGAGTTTACGGCTGTACCCAGGTCCCTGGGTATTAGGCAAGGACAGTGACAGCAGAGAAGGGTGGCCCCCCCTACCACATACCCTGGAAAAGCCAAGGTTGTCAGGCAAGAGGTCTTCCCCCAAGTCAGGGAAGGTGGTGGGAATGTGAGCTCGTGGTGAGACCCTTTGAACTGACCTTTGGGGAACACCTCCCAAGCGCCTGAGTTAGTATTTTCTTTGAGCTACTGTTGTTTAGTCACTCAGTCATGTCCAATTCTTTTGCAACTCCACGGACTGTAGCCCGCCAGGCTCCTCTGTCCACGGGATTCTCCAGGCAAGAAGACTGGAGTGGGTTGCCATGACCTCCTCCAGGGGATCATCCCGACCCAGGGATTGAACCTGCGTCTCCTGCACTGGCAGGTGGATTCTGTACCACTGAGCCACCTGGGAAGCCCTTCAAGCTATAGTAGGCAACTATGAAAAGCTGTGTGGGGCGCTACCTCTCTGGCACAGCATAAGGGGTCCCTCAGGGCTCCTACCTGGGGTTCCCCATCCCACACACACACACAGAGGGTCCAGAGAACTGGGGCCCGGCCACCAGTGCTGGAACAGAGGGAGAGAAGGGATTCTCGCATCATCCGCTCTGCAGACCCCGAGGTCACCTGGGACGGAGTCCAGTCGGACCCACCGTCCTCTGGGTCCCAGGTCCACCGTTGTCCGAGACACGAGGCACTGCGTTTGGGGGTTGCCTGGGGTGCCCTCTGTCACCTCTGCTAAAATGTAAACTCCACCAACTCAGAGTCTTTGTTGTGTTCAGAACAGGGCCTGGCGTGGAGTAGGTGCTTAATAAATGTTAAATGAATAAGAGAAGGAAGGAAAAAAGGAAGAACTGGCATGAGGAAGGAAGGAGCGTGGGAAGGGGGGGAAAGACACACAGTTGAAAGCCTTGTGCTTTCTGAGCATCACCTCCTGGACCCTTTCTGGTCTTGCCGTCGCTAACAAATGTACTGAAGTGAGTTTGCACTTGTTTTGTTCTGGTTTGTTTTCTATGTAGATCACCTAAGTATGGTGTTTGAAGTTTCAAGGGGAAATGGAAAGGAAATCTCACGATGACAATCTTTCTTTTTTTTATGATATCGCTTATATGTGGACTCTAAAGGAATGGTACAAATGAACTTACAAAGCAGAAATAGAGTCACAGATGTAGAAAACGAACTTTCAGTTACCAACGGGGGAAAGGGCAGGGGAAGGGATAAACTGGGAGATTGGGATTGACACAGTGCTAGATATAAAATAGATAACTGATGAGAACCTACTGTATGGCACAGGGAACTCTACTCAACACTCTGCAATGGCCTATATGTGAATAGCATCCTTAAAAAAAGTGGATATATGTGTCTATGTAACTGATTCACTTTGATATACAGCAGAAACTAACACAACACTGTAAACCAACTCTACTCCAGTGAAAATGTTTTAAGAAAAAATGAAAATAGTTTGAGTCCACCATAGAAGTTCACAGGCATGTAACACCATGAAACGTAGGCTGACCCCCAGGTCTCGGCTTGCAGCACAAATGCCCACGACTTTGCATGGCCATGCCCGAAAGGAGTCAGGTGACCAAAGGCTTAAGTTGGAAGGTTGCTGAAGAGTGAACGATGCCTTGAAGGGCTTCCCTGGTGGCTCAGTGGTTAAGAATCTGCCTGCCAATACAGGAGACGTGGTTCACATGGCCCAAGACATGGGTGGGACTTGGCAGAGTCAGAACTATCTGTATAATCTCGTAAAACCATAAGCAGCCTGTTTTTTGCACCGTCACGAAAAACAAGCATGTGAGAAACGAAAGATTCCTTTCTATTCCATCCTGATGCGGTTTCTCCAGTCTTCTCAAAAATGGTGAAATAATGTTGCCTCCTTGCTTTTTAATGGTGCTCAAGAATTTAGACATTCCAAGATGTAAACTGTGGTTATTTCTGGGTTGTAAGACTACGGGGGAGTATTTTCTCTTCTTTATTATTTTTAAGTATTTTATAGATTCATGAGAGTGATTAAATATTATTATAAAAGGGAAAACAATGATAAGAGCTTGTGTGTATTTGTTAAATTTAAAAGTTCCGAATCAATTAAAATTCCAGGGTAAGTTAGCTAAACTAAGGGCCCTTGCATTCGTCCTGCACGCGTGCTCAGTCTCGTCCAACTCTTTGGCAACCCCATGGACCGTAGCCCGCCAGGCTTCTCTGTCCGTGGGATTTTCTAGACAAGAATACTGGAGTGGGGTGCCATGCCCTTCTCCAGCGGTCAAACCCACCTCTCCTGAGTCTCCTGCATTCTTTCCTGCTGAGCCACTGGGGAAGCACTAAGGGCCCACCAAATGCCAAAGTTGTCCTTGTCTGGAGCAGAAATCCAACTGGGTTGCTTTTTCCTCAGATACTATGCATCTTTGGACATTGAGCAACCTGGTTTTTATGTTAGTTGCAAGGAAGCTGATTTTGGTGAATGTGTAGGACTTTTTGACTGCATGTGGGCATACACTCCACCCCCCACCACAGCACAGTCTCTGACTTAATGTCCTAGACATACATTTTCCACAGGCCTATAATTTCTGAGGGCTTCCCCAGTGACTCAGTGGTGAAGAATCCGCCTGGCAATGCAGGAGGTGCAGGTTCAATCCCTCGGTAGGAAAGAGCCCCTGGAGAAGGAAATGGCAACCCACTCCAGCGTTCTTGCCTGGAGAACTCCATGGACAGAGGAGCCTAGCAGACTATAGTCAAGGGGACTGCAAAAGAGTCGGACACGACTTAGTGACTCAACAACATCAACACATAATTTCTTAACCTAATATTTTATACCATGTATTCTTTTTGATTTACAAATCTTTACATTAAAAACACATCATATGAGGGAAGGATACATTGGGAGCATGGGAGTAAGAGAAGCACATTACCACATAGAAAACAGATAGAGACCTGGTGTTCCAGTGGCTAAGACCCTAAGCTCCCAACGCAGCGGGGCTGGGGTTCGATCCCTGGTCGGGGAACTGGATCCCATGTGCCTTAGCTAAAGATCCAGCGTGCAGCAATTAAGACCTGGTGCAGCCAAATAAATAAATATTTTTGAAAATAATAAACAAGGGCTTAACTATATGACACATGGAGCTATATGAAATATCTTGTAATAAACTGTAATGGAAAAGAATTGAAAACATATGTATATAGAGAAATATACGTATAACCAAATCACTTTGCTATATACCTGAAAATAACACAGTATCCTAAGTCAACTGTATGTCATTTAAAAAACATACATGCATTTGTTATAAATTATGATATAGTGTATTTATTACTCTAGGTGCCTTAACATTCTAGAGAATGAGGTATGGCATTTTTTTCTTATTAAGTTCAAGAAATCAGCTGATGTTTAATAGTTCCTGCCCAAGCTAAGCCAGAGTACTGATCTGGCTGACTGGCATTATCACATCAAACTCCAGCTTTTCCTGGAAGTCTCAACTCTGGCACGAGCCCTTTCAAGAGGAATGTGTACCCAGAACGAATTGTTGGCAGTGAAGGAGGAATTAAATGAAGAAGCCTGCTGTTCCCAATAAGCCTTTCTCTTCCCTGCCAGCAGACAGAATGACTGGCCAGCACCGCTCTCATCTTGGCCCAACAAGTGCACTTTTGCAACCAGAAAGTCAGAGTCTTGTTTGCAAATGAGTATATACAGGTTACTAGGAAGTGCCACAAATCTTTTCCACCCTCACATGTCCCAACTCCAAGCTCCACTTGTTGTTTAGTTGCTAAGTCGTGTCCAACTTTTTGCAACCCTGTGGACTATAGCCTGCCATGCTCTTCTATCTGTGGGATTTCCCAGGCAAGAATACTGGAGTGGGTTGCCAAGCTCCAGAAAACGAGGTTAATTCTTCTATCCCCTCTTTTTTTTTAAGGTAGGCTTTTACACCCGCCAAGCTAATGCTGCACTGAGTTTAACAAGAAAAGGATGAATGCCAGCCCCAGGAAGAACAGCCCTGCAAGGGTCGCAGCCTTCAGATTTTGAGAGACAGGGGGGTGTTGGTATACTGGCCAACCTGAGGATGCCAGACTGTAGAGGTGTGGGTGTGCTGGGTTGCAGGTGCCATGCAAGACTGAATTGGTGGAAGAGGCCAAAGCAGAGATGCTGAGAGTGTCTACCGACCTGTCTGGTGTCATTCTGTGCAGCCCCTGTGGTGGGCTGAATAATGGTCCCCAAATTTGCCCACATCCTAATCCCCACAGCCTATGTATATGTTATCTTACTTGGCAAAATGGACTTTGCAGGTGTGATTAGGTTAAGGATCTTGAGATGGGGAGATTTTCCTCAATTATATGGGTATCCAATGTATGCAGAGTACATCATGAGAAACGCTGGGCTGGAAGAAGCACAAGCTGGAATCAAGATTGCCTGGAGAAGTATCGATAACAGGTATGCAGATGACACCACCCTTATGGCAGAAAGTGAAGAAGAACTCAAGAGCCTCTTGATGAAAGTGAAAGAGGAGAGTGAAAAAGCTGGCTTAAAGCTCAACATTCAGAAAACAAAGATCATGGCATCCGGTCCCATCACTTCATGGCAAATGGATGGGGAAACAGTGGCTGACTTTATTTTGGGGGCTCCAAAATCACTGCAGATGGTGACTGGAGCCATGAAATTAAAAGACGCTTGCTCCTTGGAAGGAAAGTTATGACCAACCTAGACAGCATATTGAAAAGCAGAGACATTACATTGCCAACAAAGTTCCATCTAGTCAAGGCTATGGTTTTTCCTGTGGTCATGTATGGATGTGAGAGTTGGACTGTGAAGAAAGCTGAGTGCCAAAGAACTGATGCTTTTGAACTGTGGTGTTGGAGAAGACTCTTGAGAGTCCCTTGGACTGCAAGGAGGTCCAACGAGGCCATCCTAAAGGAGATCAGTCCTGGGTGTTCACTGGCCCACCTGATGCATAGAGCTGATTCATTTGAAAAGACTCTGATGCTGGGAAAGATTGAGGGTGGCAGGAGAAGGGGATGACAGAGGATGAGATGGCTGGATGGCATCACTGACTCGATGGACTTGAGTCTGAGTGAACTCCGGGAGTTGGTGATGGACAGGGAGGCCTGGTGTGCTGCGATCCATGGGGTCGCAAAGAGTCAGACACGACTGAGCATGAACTGAACTGAACCCAATGTAATCATAAGGATCCTTATAAGGAATGGGGTGGGGCAGGAGTGTCAGAAAAGGGTCTGTGTTCATTGATGGAGGTATGAATAAAGAAAATGTGGTATATATACAATGGAATATTATTCAGCTGTAAAAAAAGAAGGAGATCCTCCCATGTGTGACAACCTGGATGGGCCTTGAAGGTACCATGTCAGGTGAAATAAGTCAAACATAGAAAGACACCATATGATCTCAATTATATATAAAATCTTCAAAAAGAAGAAGAAGAAGAAAGAAAAAACTGAACCCATAAGTACAGAGAACAGATTGGTGGTTTTCAGAGGCAGGGGGTGGGGTGAAACTTGTGAGGGCGATCAGAAGGTACAAACATCCAGTTTTAAAACAATTAAGTCTTCAGGACATAATGTGCAGGTAGCTATAGTTAATAATATGGTATTACATACTTACAAGATGCTGAGAGTAGATCTTAAAAGTTCTCATCACAAGAAAGAAATTCTATAACTGTGTGGTGATGGATATTAAGTAGATTTACTGTAGAGGTCATTTTGCAACATATACAAATATTGAATATTATGTTGAATGCATATCCTAATATATGAAAAGGCTTAACAAATAGATCTATGATGGTATTGCTGTTGTTGTCAGTCGTGTCTGGCTCTTTGCGACCCCATGGACTGCAGCACACCATGCCTCCCTCTCCTTCACCAGCTCCCGGAGCTTGCTCAAACTCATGTCCCTTGAGTCGGTGATGCCATCCAACCATCTCATCCTCTGCTGCCCCCTTCTCCTCCTGCCTTCAGTCTTTCCCAGCATCAAGGTCTTTTCCAATGAGCCAGCTCTTCGCATCAGGTGGCCAAAGGATTGGCGCTTCAGCTCCAGCACCAGAGACTGGAGAGAGTTGCAGACACTACAATGCTGGCTTTAAAGACAGAGGAAGAGGCTACAAGCCAAGGAATGCAGGCAGCCTCTAGAAGTGAGAAAAGGCAAGGAAACTGATTTCCCCTAGAATCTCCAGAAGGAAGGCAGCCCTGTTAACCTGTTGTGGACTTCCAGCTTCTGTTGTTGTTGCTCAGTCTCTAAGTCTGTTTGCGACCCCACGGCCTGCAGCATGCCAGGTTTCTCTGTCCTTCACAATCTTTTGAAATTTGCTTGATTTCATGTCCATTAAGCCACTAAGTTTGGGAAAATTTCTTACCACATCAATAAGAAAGTCATTCAGCTCCCAAGAAGAGGGGATCCCAGGCAGGATTCCACATGGAGAGGAGGGGCTCTTGGGTCAACCATCTGAGAGCTCAGAGGTCCCAGCCTGGGTCCATGCATCATTGGAATCATCGATGGAAGGAATGAAAGCCCCTAGAACGGACTCACCAATTCACAAAGCCCCAGGGGAATCATTCATTTGCCCTCAGGAAGGCTTCCCAGATGGGTTAAAACATCAGGTTTCTTTACTTGTGGCTGGAACTGTATTCCCTCCATGTGGCAATGCAGTTCTGACGCAGAAATGCTGACTGGCAACTTCTGAGTGACTTGTAGAACAGGAACTGCATTACCTGGGACTTAGTTCTTCAGAGGAGATTATATCCTGACAGCCCAAGCACTAACTTCCAAAAATGTGCCTATTGCTGTTCCCTAAATAATCTGTGTAAAGTGAGAGGGGCCTCCACTGAACAGAAGCCAGGTGACTTATTCACTTGAGTTCCTGACACCTGTTTTATGAGCTCTTCTATACACATTGTCATAGCCAGAGATCAAGACCCTTTGTCTTAGCCCAGGCCACCATAACAAAATACCATAAGACTAGGTAGTTCCTAAAGGAAATCAATCTTGAATATTCATTGGAAGGACTAATGCTGAAGCTCCAATACTTTGGCCACCTGATGAGAGGAGTGCCTCACTGGGAAAAAAACCCCAATGCTGGGAATGATTGAGGGCAGGAGAAGGGGGCAACAGAGGATGAGATAGTTGGATGGCATCACCGACTCAATGGGCACGAGTTTGAGCAAACTCCAGGAGGTAGTGAAGGACAGGGCAGCCTGGCGTGCTGCGGTGCATGGGGTCGCAAAGAGTAGGATGTGACTTGGCAACTGAACAGCAACAGGTGGTTTAAACAACTGAAACTGTCCCAGCTGTGGGGCTGGAAATCTGTGACCAGAGTATCAGCATGGTTGGGTTCTGGTTAGAGCTCTCTTCCTGGTATGAAATGTGAAATAAAATGAAGTTATGTCAAGAGGTTTTTTAAAAGGAAACTAGGAGGCCATTAAAGAGGTTGACCTTTACACTCGTCTGCACCAGGTGGAATCATGAACTTTTGAACTGGGAAACCATAAATATTCCAAGCACTCTGCAAGAACACCCGCAACTTGTCACAGGAAGCAACCCTTACTCCCTTGAGTGAGAGCCTTGGCACTCAATGTTGTTTAGCCAAGACTAGCTTCTGCTTCCAACTCTTAATTAAAATTCTTTGTAATTCAAGCTTCTTCCTTTGCCTTTAAAAGCCCCTGACTTTTAGTCTCTAGTAAGACACTCTTTGGAGAAGGCAATGGCACCCCCACTCCAGCACTCTTGCCTGGAAAATCCCATGGACGGAGGGGCCTGGTGGGCTGCAGTCCATGGGGTCACTAAGAGTCAGACACGACTGAGCAACTTCACTTTCACGTTTCACTTTCATGCTTTGGAGAAGGAAATGGCAACCCACTCCAGTGTTCTTGCCTGGAGAATCCCAGGGACGGGGGAGCCTGGTGGGCTGCTGTCTCTGGGGTTGCACAGAGTCGGACACGACTGAAGCGACTTAGCAGCAGCAGCAGCAGCAGCAGCAGCAAGACACTGTTTAAAAATGCTGCTGGAATCTGTGCGCTCTGAATTGCAAGTCTTTGATCCCAAATAAACATTTTTTGCTTGATTAATGCCTGATAGGTTTATTTAGGTTGACACTGGCTTATAGAAAAGTCATTAGTCTCACCATAGGCACCCCCCATCCGCAGGGCCCCACCTAACCCTAATTAATTTCCACAGGCCCCGACTCCAAATTCTATCCCGATGTGGGTTGGGTGGAGAGGATGGAGGGTTGGGGTTTTTATGTATGAGTTTGGAAAGGACACATTCAGTCCGTAACACCTCTCTAAAAACAGACACAAAGAGAAGAAAGGTCTTTGTTTCTCCCAGACAAACAGTATACATCTGACAAGAGGTTCCAGTATTTTTGTTGTTCAGTTGATAAGTCCTGGTAAGTTCAACGTTCAGTGGCTAAGTCCTTTCAACCCCATAGACAGCAGCAAGCCAGGCTCTCCTGTCCTTCACTATCTCCCAGAGTTTGCTCAAACTCATATGCAGGAAGTCAGTGATGCTATCTAACCATCTCATCCTCTGCCTCTCCCTTCTCCTCCTGCCCTCAATCTTTCCCAGCGTCAGGGTCTTTTCCAATGAGTCAGTTCTTCACACCAGGTGGCCAAAGTACTGGAGCTTCAGTCCTTCCCATGAATATTCAGGGTTGATTTCCTTTAGGACTGATTGGTTTGATCTCCTCGCTGTCCAAGGGAACCTCAAGAGTCTTCTCCAGCACCACAGTTTGAAAGCATCAATTCTTTGGTGCTCAGCCTTCTTTATGGTCCAATCCTCACATCCATACACAACTACTGGAAAAACCGCAGCTTTGACTATATGGACCTTTTTTGGCAAAGTGATGTTTTTGCTCTTTAATACACTGTCTAGCTTCCCTTCCAAGGAGCAAGCATCTTTTAATCTCAGTAGTTCCAGTATACATTTTGCAAACACAAAGAGTAACAGTATCAAATTAGAATACATGTCTCAAAAAAAAATCAAATATATGTTTTAAAACAAAAGGAATCCGTGAACAAGGTAAAGAATATATCTGAAAGGATATTCATATAAATGTTTACAGAGAAAGAGAATTAGAATAATATGTGTTTTTTTTTCTCCTTAGTTTTCATTTTAAAGCTTTAGTTATAAATTAGGTACGATAGAAAACTCACTAGTTTATAAAAGTCAGTTGAAATAAATCGTTTACTCATTTGGATGACTAAAGCCTTTCAGTATTTGTTCAAGTCTTTCAAAATCTGTATTTGCCTTTGGCAAGCAATTTTAAGGGGGCTGATTATTAGAATTTGGGCTAGAGAGACCTTTTAGCAGTTTGTGTTTCCAAAGACTTCTTTCCCTTTTTTTTTTCAGTCTTTCTTCCCCAAAAGATTTATTACAATGAAGATAAGCATTTATAAGAGTGAAATAATGAACTGTAAAAGAATTAAGACTCAAGTAAATAACAAAATCTTTTGGTGTCTCAGTTATAGGCCAGCTAGGTGGAATAATATGTGTTAATTTTAGGACACATAACATAAAATTCTTTTGATTATATGGGGCTGATTTCCCTCATGAGTATTTTTTTAATGTCTTCAAGTGATTTCCACCCCCTCGTTGTTGTTTTTTTTTTTTCTTTTAATTGAGGTATAGTTGCTTTACAATGTTGCACTACTTTCTGCTGTACCACGAAGTGAATCCCTCATGAGAAATCACTGAAAAACTGAGATCTGAGGGGGAACTCCTGGTGGTTCTTAGATGTAAAATTTTTCAAGATTTTTCAGCTCAGAGAAGGAGACTTGGCTCAGACTAACAGGACAGTGATGGGGGCTGGGATCTGGAGTTTTCTAGAAGGGGCAGGACTGATAAGACTGAGAACTTCCCAGATATACTAAGGGTGCTCAAAACGTGCTGAGTGGGGACTTCCCTAATGCTCCAGTGGCTAAAAATCTGCCGGCCAATGCAGGAGACATGGGTTCGATCCCTGGTCTGGAAGGATCTCACGTGTCTCAGGGCAACTAATTCTGTGCACCACAGCTACTGAGCCCATACTCAGGCCTTGCTCCAGAGTCCACGTTGCTCAGCTGGTAAAGAATTCGCCTGCAGTGCAGGAGACCCCAGGTTGATTCCTGGGTCGGGAAGATCTGCTGGTCAAGGGTAGGCTACCCACTCCAGTATTGTTGGGCTTCCCTGGTGGTTCAGCTGGTAAAAAAAAAAAAATAAAATCTGCCTGCAATGCAGGAGATCTGGATTTGATCCCTGGGTTGGGAAGATTCCCCTGGAGAAGGGAAAGGCTACCCACTCCAGTATTCTGCCTGGAGAATTCCATGGATTGGATAGTCCATGGGGTCGCAAAGAGTCGGACACAACTGAGCGACTTTCACTTCACTGCACTTCCATGCACTGCAACTAGAGAAAGTGTGAGTGTAGCAAAAAAGACCCAGAGCAGCCAAAAATCAATCAATAAATATTAAAAACATCAAGCACAACAGTGCTGAGCAGAACAATCACTGCCCTGACCTCAAAGGCTTGCGATGAGGTGGAGAGATGCCCAAAGCAGGATCTCTTATAGGAGGGTGTACGCCTGATTCCCAAAAAGCGCAGGTGGCTGCGATGGGCGCTCTGAAGTGCAGGCGGCTGCGCGCTAAGCGCAGCCGAGAGGAGCCACCCCATGTCCAAGGTCAGGGGCAGAAGCCAGGAGGACCCCATGCCCTAAGGGCGGCGGCCAAGAGGAGTTACCCCACGTCTGAGGTCAAGGGCAGTGGCCTAGAGTACTAGACTGCGACGGCGCAGGAATGGCCCAGAGGAGCTACCCTGTGTCCGAGGTCAGGTGGGGGCAGCCGAGAGGAGATACCCAGCGTCCGAGGTCAGGGGTGGCGACGAGAGGAGTTACCCCACGTCCGAGGTCAGGGGCAGCGGCCGGGAGGACATACCCCACGCCCCAAGTCCCAGACCAGGGGCAGCGGGCTGAAGGAGCTACCCCACGCCCCTAAGCCCGAGGCCAGGGGCGGTGGCCGGGAGGACCAACCCCATGTCCAAGGAGCCGTGGCTGTGCGGGCGCAGGAGGGCCTAGAGGAGCTATCCCACGTTGAAGGTCAGGAAGGGCGGCGGTGAGGAGATAACCCCTGGTCCAAGGTAAGGAGCAGTGGCTGCCCTTTGCTGGAGCAGCCGTGAAGAGATACCCCATGCCCAAGGTAAGAGAAACCCAAGTAAGACGGTAGGTGTTGCAAGAGGGCATCAGAGGGCTAACACACTGAATCCATACTCACAGAAAACTAGTCAATCTAATCACACTAGGACCACAGCCTTGTCTAACTCAAACTAAGCCATGCCCGTGGGGCAACCCAAGACGGGCAGGTCATGGTGGAGAGATCTGACAGAATGTGGTCCACTGGAGAAGGGAATGGCAAACCACTTCAGTATTCTTGCTTTGAGAACCCCGTGAACAGTATGAAAAGGCAAAATGATAGGATACTGAAAGAGAAACTCCCCAGGTCAGTAGGTGCCCAATATGCTACTGGAGATTAGTGGAGAAATAACTCCAGAAAGAATGAAGGGATGGAGCCAAAGCAAAAAGAATACCCAACTGTGCATGTGACTGGTGATAGAAGCAAGGTCCGATGCTATAAAGAGCAATATTGCATAGGAACCTGGAATGTCAGGTCCACGAATCAAGGCAAATTGGAAGTGGTCAAACAAGAGATGGCAAGAGTGAATGTCGACATTCTAGGAATCAGCGAACTGAAATGGACTGGAATGGGTGAATTTAACTCAGATGACCATTATATCTACTACTGCAGGCAGGAATCCCTCAGAAGAAATGGAGTGGCCATCATGGTCAACAAAAGAGTCCAAAATGCAGTACTTGGATGCAATCCCAAAAACAACAGAATGATCTCTGTTTGTTTCCAAGGCAAACCATTCAGTATCACAGTAATCCAAGTCTATGCCCCAACCAATAACGCTGAAGAAGCTGAAGTTGAACGGTTCTATGAAGACCTACAAGACCTTTTAGAACTAACACCCAAAAAAGATGTCCTTTTCATTATAGGGGACTGGAATGCAAAAATAGGAAGTCAAGAAACACCTGGAGTAACAGGCAAATTTGGCCTTGGAATATGGAATGAAGCAGGGCAAAGACTAATAGAGTTTTGCCAAGAGAATGCACTGGTCATAGCAAACACCCTCTTCCAACAACACAAGAGAAGACTCTACACATGGACATCACCAGATGGTCAACACCGAAATCAAACTGATTATATTCTTTGCAGCTAAAGATGGAGAAGCTCTATACGGTCAGCAAAAACAAGACCAGGAGCTGACTGTGGCTCAGACCATGAACTCCTTATTGCCAAATTCAGACTTAAATTGAAGAAAGTAGGGAAAACCGCTAGACCATTCAGGTATTACCTAAATCAAATCCCTTATAATTATACAGTAGAAGTGAGAAATAGATTTAAGGGCCTAGATCTGATAGATAGAGTGCCTGATGAACTATGGAATGAGGTTCGTGATATTGTACAGGAGACAGGGATCAAGACCATCCCCATGGAAAAGAAACGCAAAAAAGCAAAATGGCTGTCTGGGGAGGCCTTACAAATAGCTGAGAAAAGAAGAGAAGTGAAAAGCAAAGGAGAAAAGGAAAGATATAAACATCTGAATGCAGAGTTTCAAAGAATAGCATGAAGAGATAAGAAAGCCTTCTTCAGCGATTAATGCAAAGAAATAGAGGAAAACAACAGAATGGGAAAGACTAGGGATCTCTTCAAGAAAATCAGAGATACCAAAGGAACATTTCATGCAAAGATGGGCTCGATAAAGGACAGAAATGGTATGGACCTAACAGAAGCAGAAGATATAAAGAAGAGATAGCAAGAATACACAGAAGAACTGTACAAAAAAGATCTTCACGACCCAGATAATCACGATGGTGTGATCCCTGACTTAGAGCCAGACATCCTGGAATGTGAAGTCAAGTGGGCCTTAGAAAGCATCACTATGAACAAAGCTAGTGGAGGTGATGGAATTCCAGTTGAGCTATTCCAAATCCTGAAAGATGATGCTGTGAAAGTGCTGCATTCAATGTGCCAGCAAATTTGGAAAACTCAGCAGTGGCCACAGGACTGGAAAAGGTCAGTTTTCATTCCAATCCCAAAGAAAGGCAATGCCAAAGAATGCTCAAACTACCGCACAATTGCACTCATCTCACATGCCAGTAAAGTAATGCTCAAAATTCTCCAAGCCAGGCTTCAGCAATATGTGAACTGTGAACTTCCTGATGTTCAAACTGGTTTTAGAAAAGGCAGGGGAACCAGAGATCAAATTGCCAACATCTGCTGGATCATGGAAAAAGCAAGAAAGTTCCAGAAAAGCATCTATTTCTGCTTTATTGATTATGCCAAAGCCTTTGACGGTGTGCATCACAATAAACTGTGGAAAATTCTGAAAGAGATGGGAATACCAGACCACCTGATCTGCCTCTTGGGAAATTTGTATGCAGGTCAGGAAGCAACAGTTAGAACTGGACATGGAACAACAGACTGATTCCAAATAGGAAAAGGAGTTCGTCAAGGCTATATGGTCACCCTGTTTATTTAACTTATATGCAGAGTACATCATGAGAAACGCTGGACTGGAAGAAACACAAGCTGGAATCAAGATTGCTGGGAGAAATATCAATAACCTCAGATATGCAGATGACACCACCCTTATGGCAGAAAGTGAAGAGGAACTCAAAAGCCTCTTGATGAAAGTGAAAGAGGAGAGTGAAAAAGTTGGCTTAAAGCTCAACATTCAGAAAACGAAGATCATGGCATCCAATCCCATCACTTCATGGGAAATAGATGGGGAAACAGTGGAAACAGTGTCAGACTTTATTTTTCTGGGCTCCAAAATCACTGCAGATGGTGACTGCAGCCATGAAATTAAAAGACGCTTACTCCTTGGAAGGAAAGTTATGACCAACCTAGATAGCATATTGAAAAGCAGAGACATTACTTTGCCAACAAAGGTTCATCTAGTCAAGGCTATGGTTTTTCCTGTGGTCATGTATGGATGTGAGAGTTGGACTGTGAAGAAGGCTGACAGCTGAAGAATTGATGCTTTTGAATTGTAGTGTTGGAGAAGACTCTTGAGAGTCCCTTGGACTGTAAGGAGATCTAACCAGTCCATTCTGAAGGAGATCAGCCCTGGGATTTCTTTGGAAGGAATGATGCTAAAGCTGAAACTCCAGTACTTTGGCCACCTCATGCAATGAGTTGACTCATTGGATAAGACTCTGATGCTGGGAGGGATTGGGGGCATGAGGAGAAGGGGACGCCAGAGGATGAGATGGCTGGATGGCATCACTGACTCGATGGACGTGAGTCTCAGTGAACTCCAGGAGTTGGTGATGGACAGGGAGGCCTGGCGTGCTGCGATTCATGGGATGGCAAAGAGTCGGACACGACTGAGTGACTGATCTGATCTGATTTGATCTGAGGCCTGATTCCGCTTTGCTAATGGTGTCAATGATGACTCATCAGAGGCTCTGGTGACACCACCCAGCTGCACTGAGCTGATTCACAGCAGCCACTGCCTCATCTAGGCCTGTCTCTTAATGAGCCACTCTTATTCCTGTCCAACCTACCTACCAGGTTCTTCCTGGAAGTCTGCAGGACCCAGGTGGCAAGTTTACACATGGAAGGATAATGATATGATCTCAGCCTTCCCAGAAAACAGAGATCCATCTGAGTTCCTCTGAATTAGTTACACAAACCCTGTCCAGAAAATCAGTGGAGACATCTCCTGCCAGCCCCTCCCAGTTCCCACGGGCAGCTTCCAGAAGGCCTGGGCCCCTTTTTTGGGCTTTCCCAAGGGACTCGCCAGAGGCAGGAATATTAAAGCTTTGATATTTACATAATATGTAGATGTAACTTCTCCTTTTATAGGGGTTCAAAGGACCTGCACATTTCCTTCTCTCTGCACTCTCTCTTCTTGCCAAATTTTCAGGTATTCATTTCCTGTTTCCCAGAGGAGGGAAATGCAGAGTATCACGTTTTAAAACAGTTACCCTGGCAAGGGAAGGAAGAGAGAAGAAAATAGTCTGACTTCTTCGGATGGAGTTTTTGCCATGGCCCCACCGGGGAAGCAGAAAGGCAACACTAGCAGGGAATGGAATGGAAGGCGCTGTGGCCCTCGATGGACACAGTAAGTGTTGCAGGGAGGACGCCAATTCTGACTCCATAGTAGAACTTCTTCTTTGACTCGCCTTTCGTGGCTTCGGTTTCCATAATCATGCAGAACGGTTTGCCTCGGAGAGGTAAACCGTCTGCCTGACTGTTGAACTAAGGCGCTTCTGTTCAGAACCCTGTCCACCTGCGGATGGCAGGAAGGACGAATTAACACATCCCCTGCCCTGAGGCTTGCCGCTCTAGGAAATGTTTGCTAGATTCTTGGCCTTTTAACTTTGCATCCTCACCACCCCCTCACCTCTAATCTATAAAAGAACCTGGCCTCCAGACCCCAATAAGATGGTTATTTTGAGGTGCTAGCCTTCCGGCTCTCTGATTAAAGTCTCTTCCCTGCCTCAACACCTCGTCTCTCAGATACACTGGTCTATTGTGCGGCGAGCAGAGCAAGCTTGGACTCCATGAGGAGACAGGACGGGGTCACTAGAGACCCAGCTGAATGTATCCTTTTACTTCTGTGCCAGTTCCCCTGATCCTACTGCTGGAATTTCTTGGCTCAGAGGACACCCCGTCAAGCAATGGTCAGGGCCTACTTCGAGTTTGGAGCTCTTGCTGCTCGGTTTGACTGACAGGGGCACTCACCTGCCCACACTCTGAAGGTGTCTGTCTCAGCAGGGATCCACCGTGACACGAGACGCTGTGCAGCAGTAGAAGATGCTAAACTGGGACAGCGACAAAGTCCTCAAGAAGTGGAAGCTCAGACAAGAAATGGAGGTTTAGAACTTAGATTGTGGGTTTGGGGAGGGAGGAAGCAGGGAGAAGTTAAGGAAATAAGAGGGGTGCGCAGGCGGGGCAGACAGCGTAGGAAGAAAAGTAGAGCACACTCAGCTTTTAAGAAGTTCGTCTTCAAAGACTCACGGATGGTGGTGGTGTTCAGTTGCTAAGTTGTGTCCGATTCCTTGCAACTCCATGGACTGCAGCACACCAGGCTTCCAGGTCCTTCACCATCTCCCAGAGCTTGCTCACATTCATGCGCATTGAGTCAGTGATGCCATCCAACCATCTCATCCTCTGTCTCCCCCTTCTTTCTCCTTCTGCCTTCGATCTTTCTCCCAGCATCAGCGTCTTTTCCAGTGAGTTGGCTCTTCGCATCAGGTGGCCAAAGTGTTGGAGCTTCAGCTTCAGCATCAGTCCCTCCAATGAATATATGGGACTGATTTCTTTTAGGATTGATTGGTTTGATCTTCTTGTTGTCCAAGGGACTCTCAAGTGTCTTCTCTAACACCACAGTTCAAAAGCATCAATTCTTTGGTGGATGCTGGATGGATGGTGGAGGAGGGATAAATTAGGAGTATGGGATTCACAGATACACACTACCATATAGAAAACAGATAAAGAAGAAGGATTTACTGGGACTTCCCTGGTTGTCCAGTGGTTAACACTCTGAGCTTCCAATGCAGGTGACGTGGGTTTGATCCCTGGTCTGGGAACTAAGATACCACATGCCACGTGGAAGATGCCCCCCCCCAAAAAAGATCTGCTGTATAGCACAGGAAACAATATTCATTATCTTGCAATAACCTAAAATGGAAAAGAATAGAAAAAAAAGAATATATATGTGTATTTGAATCACTTTGCTGTATACCTGCAACTAACACAACATTGCAAATCAAGTATACTTCACTTTTAAACATCCTTAAAGTCTCATGATAGAAAAGCAGGATCTTGTTGGTGAGCCTCAAAAGTATGACGGGGGTGGTCAGAGCCAGGTTTGATTGGGGGAATTGAAAAGGCACGATGAGAAGTTTGGCCTGAGATGCAAAGGGCTCCAGTGCTAGCCAGGACTGGCTAGGAGTGCACCCCTAGGTGCTGTGTAATTTGGGAATATGATCAGTTAGATTTTGATCAGAGAAACAAAACCACCCTGCAATGTGTGTGTGTGTGACTTGATGTTAAGAAATCATGGGAGGGACTTCCCTGGTGGTCCAGTGGCTAAGATCTTACATCCCAATGCATGGGGCCTGGGTTCGATCCCAGGTCAGGGAACTAAATCCCACATGCCACAATTAGAGAGTTCTCATGCTACAACTAAAGATCCCTCATGCCACTGTGCTGTGTGCTCAGTCGCTCA